>NC_054707.1:39404182-39637009 GCF_016097555.1 Gigantopelta aegis | reverse complement strand
AATTACAATTGTTAAAAAGTCTGTTAGTCGATAACATCTTAAAAGGTGCAGCAAACTCAGGAATGTCCCTTTAAACAAAACCTTAATTTTAATTTTTTGTCTTCACATCCTACCTTCATGTAGTGTAACAGGAATTAGCTTTGTGCTGAACACCGGCAATGGAAGTAGGAATAACACAAACATGCCATTATTTTGATGAAATTAAAAACAGATACCTTTCAATGACTCCCCATTTCCCATTTTATGTAACACATGAATAATACTGTGTTACAGCTGAATGGAATCTGTATAATGGACAGTATTGCAAATATCCTGTACACGATTATTTTGTGGAATAAAACTGATAATGATCATGCGATAACTGATGGTAATCAGCCAGTCCACAACCATCGATCTTGTACTGTGGAAAGCTCACACATTTGGCATATTGTTTGATGACATGGAATGAGGTTCTAGGTTCACAGAACTGCATCAATCTGAGATCATTTACCTTTCAGGGTTATGGATGAATTTCAAGATTATTGCTGAAATTCGTTTTTGGTTTTTTTTCCCCCACAGTTGATCAATGTTCGGTTTGCTCCAGCTTTTAAAAAAAAATGGTATTAGGAAAAATAAGTGAGCCCTTTTAAATTAATTCTGATTGAAACACTTGGTCTTGAGAATAAGAGGAAGGAAGGAAATGTTTTATTTCACGATGGGCTCAACACATTTCATTTACGGTTACATGGCGTCTGACATATGGTTAAGGCCCACACAGATATTGAGAGAGGAAACTCGCTGTCGCCACTTCATGGGCAGCTCCTTTTGATTGGCAGCAATGGATCTTTTATATGCACCATCCCACAGACAGGATAGTACATACCAAAGTCTTTGTTACACCAGTTGTAGAACAATGGGCCCACCTATGGGGATTGATCTTAGATCGATCTCGCATCAGGCGAGCACTGTACCACTGAGCTACATCCCACCCCCTGAGAATAAGAGAAACCAGCTGATGTCAGAAAATAAAGGAAAGAACTGCATGTATTTCTTAATGATACATCAACACATGGCTATATTTGAAAACAAGAAAGATCAAAATGGTTTATGGTATTTAATGAATGACTCAAAACATTTTAATTTACAGATATATGGAATCAGACATATGGTTAAGGACAACACAGATAATGAGAGGAAACCTGCTGATGTAACTCCAAAATAAAAAGTTTGTTTTGCTTAACAACACATTGATTTATTAATCATTGGCTATTGGATGTTAAACATTTGGTAATTTTAACATATAGTCTTAGAGAGGAAACCCGCTACATTTTTCCATTAGTATAAAAAGATCTTTTATATACACCATTCAACAGACACAATAGCACATACCACAGCCTCTGAAGGGGATCCATCCTAAATATCAAGCAAATGTTTTACCACTGGGCAACATTCCGCCCCCATGTCACTCACTAGCCTACACTTTTTTATATGCACCTGACTCTAACATATAGAATAATACATGCAATGGCCATTGTTACACCAGATGTGGAGTACTGCCTGGAATGACCATAAAGTCCAATGAACCACTGACTGGGATCGCTCCCTGGCAGACTAATCTTGAATCAGATGAACACTTTAACCACTGGGCTACATCTAGTCCTCCCTGACCCTCCCCCCTAATTTATTTTGATTTGGTTATTTTAACACCCAGTCTAATGACAAGAGAGAAAATCCACAGACACCACCATAGGTTATTTCTACTGAATAGTAGCCAGTGATCTTTTACATGTACTATCCCATAGACAGGATAACACACACCATGACCTTTGATGTACCAGTTAGGATGTGTTGGTTAGGATGGGAAAAACACTAAGAATCCACCAAGGGCACTTGATTTTTTGAATCATCGTACTTTAGGTAAGCTCTCTACAACTGAGTTTCATTCTGTTACAACCTGTCTCAAATATTTATCAAAGACATGATATGACACATAAATCAAAATAACTTTAAATTAGCATTATGTATGTATATAAAAAAACACACAAAAACCCTCCCAATTGTTCATCCCTTCACAAATGTAACCATTATCAATGGCTTGTTTGTAATAAAAAGAAGCGTACTAAAGTCATGTTTGTAATAAAAAGAAGCGTACTAAAGTCTTGTGTGATTAGCTCTCGAACAGCACTCATTTCAAGTAATTACAGCCTATTCCACTCCAGCAACATTTACACAAATAAAACACATCTCCATTAGTCAAAAAGGATGAAACTGCAAACAAAATGACTGCAAACCAAATATCACACAGAAGAGATATTGTGTTGAGAGAAATTGCTTTTGAAGGCAGTGAATGGATGTAGATTATTGAGAACCACTGAGAGAGTTCATCAATAATACAAACATGAGGCTCCGGATGACGGTGGACAAAAGCAAAATGCACCGACATTTATTTTCCTACAACAAAGCAAACATAGATGAAGCATGGACAGACCGGATGCTACCTTGTTACACGCTGGCAGGGCTTTATCTTATCTGTAGACCACCACTTTTGCCTGCTGTTATTGAAGGAAGGAAGGAAATGTTTTATTTAACGACGCACTCAACACATTTTAGGGATGGGATGTAGCCCAGTGGTAAAGCACTCACCTGATGCACGGTTGGTCTAGGATCGATCCCCGTCAGTGGGCCCATTGGGCTATTTCTCATTCCAGCCAGTGCACATGACTGGTATATCAAAGGCCGTGGTATGTGCTATCCTGTCTGTCGGATGGTGCATATAAAAGATCCCTTGCTGCTAATCGAAAAAGAGTAGCCCATGAAGTGGTGAGTGCGTCGTTAAATAAAACTTTTCCTTCCTTCCTTCAACACATTGTATTTACGGTTATATGGTGTCGGACATATAGTTAAGGAATACACAGATATTGAGAGAGGAAACCCGCTGTTGCCACTTCATAGGCTACTCTTTTTGATTAGCAGCAAGGGATCTTTTATATGCACCACATTATTTGTTTAAGGCACACAATTCGGCTAGATCTCCGTCGGTGGGCCTATTGGGCTATTTCTCGTTCCAGCCAGTATGTGCACCACAACTGGTATATCAAAGGCCGTGGTAAGTGCTATCCTGTCTATGGGATGGTGCATATAAAAGATCACTTGCTACTAAGACCACATGTATGTCAAAATTACCATATATTTGACATCCAATAGCCGATGATTAATAAATCAATGTGCTCTAGTAGTATTGTTAAACAAAACAAACAATTCGCCTATATCTAGGAGTAAGTCTATAAATTAACAGCGGTTAATCAACACAATTTACAGAAAGAAAAAAACAGACACCCTTAACAAAACATGCAAGTTAAAAAAACAATACCATTTTACTGGAAATCTGTATTAGAGATATAATGCTTAATATATGGCAACATAAATGATAGCCTACATTTCATCTAAACTGTGTTTATTAAAGGAGCAATTAGTTTTATTACTATGAATTGACCAGATCGAACCACAGCCACTGATAAAAGTAATTAATATAACAATCAGTGGATATTTTATCTCATCTCCCATTACTCATGTGTTTTAATATTCTTCTGGTTCATGCACAGCTGAGTGGTAGGGCATCTAAATCTGTCATTTTGAGCCATTTTATGAATTCTGCGTACACATATGGGATATTTTTAATGTTCAATACATTAAAATCAAACTACAGAAACCAGTAAATGTGCCTATGAATGTAATATTTTAAGCACTCAAGGGCATACAAATATGAAGCAATATATAGATATTATTAATCTACATTCAGTGGAGATTTTTAATGTGTTGTTTGTTTCTTGTATAATTTAACAATTCCATGTCAATGCTTCAATGCGCTTTTATGCTAATAAATAATGTATATTATCAAGGATGTTTCCGTTACATTTAAAATTAACAATGTCACCCAACGTTTTACTTAGACAACCATTCTGTCACTGAAGGATCAGGACGGGATGTAGCCCAGTGGTATTGCGCTCGCTTGATGTGCGGTCCGTTTGGGATCAATCCCCATCAGTGGGCCCAATGGGTTATTTCTCACCACAGCCAGTGCACCAAGACTGGTATATCAAAGGCCGTGGTATGTGCTATCCTGTCTGTGGGATGGTGCATATAAAAGATCCCTTGCTACTAATGGAAAAATGTAGCGGGTTTCCTCTCTATGAATGTGTGTAAAAAATTACCATATGTTTGACATCCAATAGCTGATGATTAATAAATCAATGTGCTCGAGTGGTGTCGTTAAACAACTTTTTTAACTGAAGGATCAAGACTATAGATACACTAGATACACATAGGGAAGTTTAGATGGAGTAATGTGGCGGTGTCCAGCCATCATTAGCTAACGCTATATATACATGGCCGCCATATATATATAGCCACTTCTATGTTAAGTAACAAAGATGGCAACTTCCATGGCAGTTGTATTTATAGAATTCATCTTTGTACGTAACATTTAACACAATGTATGTATAGGGTAATTGAATGGACCTGAGCACGAAAATATCCTTGTGAAATGTGGTATCTAGCTGGTAATTTCAAAAAAGTGGTCGGCAGTACAAATCGTATCTGTTAAAAGGCCTTGCTTATTATACTATAGATGTACTGTGATGCTCTTGGATTTAAAATACACACAGATGTGACGGCTGTGTACAGAATAACAGATCAAAGAATCCATTAGCATTTGTGTTTATCATTGTGTCTATTTTACCTCACTGCTGACTTTTGAAGAAATACAGTTATCATATACTGGCATCAAATATATATGTATATATACACACACGGAAAAAGGTTCCATTGCACAAGGTATATATTTAACAGTATTAAAGGAAAAATCAAATAATTTTCAAGAAATTATTTCTCATTCGTAAACATTATGCAGTTGAGTACTCGCTTAAGGTGTTTGCATCGCAGGATCAAGCCACCTTGGTGGATCCATTCAGCCAACTAAGGAAATGGGTTAAGTTTAAGGTTAGGGTTAACAAAATCATACAGTAGTGATAAGAATCATTAATTTTGCCAAAAGGTTAACTTTAAAAAAAAATGAATCTGCAAACAAATTTGGGTATGGCGCCATATCCGTTTTACCCTCTGGCAGAAACCATGATACTGATGGAAAGAAATACGGGAACACATGGTATTTGAGACAGAAATTTAATTCTCTATTACAGTACCGTAGTTATGCCTGTATAAAATACAGAGATGTCATATGGGACTAAATAAAAGTTTGTTTTGTTTTACAAAATCACTGGAGCACACTGATTAATCAATCATCGGCTATTGAATGTCAAACATTTGGTAATTCTGACACGTAGTCATCAGAGGAAACCCACTACATTTTTCCTAATGCAGCAAGGGATCTTTTATACATATAGTACCGTAACACTAGCTGTACTTGAAAGATCATTACCGACAGCTGCTTAACACACAACATGACAGGTATGGTAAAGAAAGGATTGCATGGCTATTGTTGTGATTCTCCAATTCATCTATAGCTTGTTCCGCCTAAATAATTAATCCGAAGGTTATAATAACCAACTGCGCAAGCGCAACAATTGTTGGTCCTTTTCAGTGGTTTTCCATTTGATGGATCACCTGTTCGAGGGAAATATAGCTAATTAGCTTATAGTCGACCCTGGACATGTTCAACCCATCATCAGTTAATATAAGGGTTTACTGAACAAAAAACTCGGGATTTCGTTTTTGGTTCGAGCATTGTGGTGTGATTGACCCTTCTGAGGTCGAGCCAACAAGTTTCTACTGTATATCTAAAAATATTTTACCAAAGATCATAGCTTTCATGTACAGTCAAACCTGTATATAACGGCCACCCAAGGGACCTGACAAAAGTGGTTGTTATATACAGGTGACCCTTATATACAGGTTCAAAATTAGAACCCATATATTAAAGCATATCACAACTATTATTAAAAAACCCAGATGTCGCATTTTTAAATCATTCCCACACTCGCTTGTTTATGTCATCATTGCCTGTTGCTTTCTTCTGCCTTTTTCTTTTGCCTAAAACATTATTGTCAAAATCAGCCAGAACATCAGCTTTCCTTTTTAAAATAGAATTAATCTGAGAACATCCTACACCAAAATGATCGTTGATCTTTCACACACTTAAATTGCCTTTCTCAAATTTGTTAATAATGTCTATTCTCTGTTCTAACATTGAAGCAGTACGATTTTTTGGTGGCATTTTGCATGCAAACACATTCGTTAATACATTTCGCAAACATTGACATTGACTTGCAGAAGATATTTTGTTTAATTGAAGGTTATTACTCATATGGCATGTTTAACTCATTTGTGTGTTTCACCTTACCGCTAATCCTTCAGTGGAGTTTGACCGTTGATTACAGCTGAATAAGATCATGAGTCATTAAATAATCCTAACATGGGGCAATTTAATGACCGCTGCCTTCAGCAGTTCATGTTTATTTACCAATCATGTCTGGCTAGAAACAATCAGACACCTAACTCCTCAATAGAGTGACCATACATACAGATTACATTATGTACAGCCAATGGGAAGTCGTCTACTGTTCAGTGAGGACACTGAGAACTAATCGAATTACACCACCAGTAACTGTGTGTCACAGAAGTTATTGAGTGCCTGTTTGTTTTTTAGTTACGATCGGCGAATCACAATGGTACTTTACTTTCAAGGAAAATAAACCCAAAGCTACAGACAGGGCCAAATAAACACATTTAATTTATAATTTTTAAGATGATTGAAAAAGTAAAGACATAACCAGGGACAAAAAATAAACCAAAAAACCTCTTCACGACGATCATCTTGTGACGGTTATAGCAGGTTCAACCTGTGATTTTGGGTAAAAAATAGTGACCGCTGGCTGTTATGGACAGGTGACCGTTATGTACAGGTCAAATAAGTAAGGAAATGTATTGGGGGGGATTTATAGTGGCCGTTATAGGCAGGTGACCATTATGTACAGGTGACCATTAGACCAGGTTTGACTGTACTTAGCAGTACTGCCTTAAGTAGGTTGTACAGGAACAAACATCTGTGCATATAATACTGCAAGTCTATCAGAATGTCAGCTTTTGATCTTTGCCTCAACTCTGGTGCACTTGTCAGACGATAGGTCTTATTTTCAATATCTCATTATCGGTCTCTTTCATCTGTCTTTGTCCCTGCATTAGAGTAGGAGTATCTATATAAACCAGTGATTTTCAGATGTTCTCATTAATTTCGTCTTATGAATATTTAAAAAAAAGTCAATAAGGTGCAGTCACATTACACAGCACTAAGCATTCTTTGATTCGGATTGTACCAAAATTGAAGTTGTCGATATGTATTAATTAATTGGGAGTGGGACGTAGCTGGAGTGGATGAATGGCTGCCACCTGGGGTGGGTGGGGGGTGATGGGCTGGAAAACTGATTCCATGAAGACTGATTCCATTCAGGGAATATGCCGACAGGAAAGGAAAGGAATACTTGTTTAATGACACCTCAGCACATTTTTAACTACAGCTATTATTTTGACACATGGTCAACAGAGAGAAAGGACTCTCACTTCCACTGCATAAGCCACTGCTACACTTTTTTTTTATTAAAATGATATTTTATATGCACTTAACCATACACAGGACAGTACATACCATGGCCTTTGATTTACCAAAGTTAAAGTTTGTTTTGTTTAACGACACCACGTACTAGAGCACATTGATTTTTATTAATCATCAGCTACTGGATGTCAAACATTTGGTTATTTTGACATGTAGTCTTAGAGAAGAAAGCTGCAACATTCTTCCATTAGTATTGCAAAGGATCTTTTACATACACTATCCCACAGACAGGATAGCATATACCACAGCCTTTGATATACCAGTCGTGGTGCACTGGCTGGAACGAGAAACAGTGCAATTGGTGCACCGACGAGGAGTGATCCAAAACTGATGATGCATCAAGCGAGCACTTTACCACTGTACCAAGTCCCCACCACTTACTGTAATTATGACATTTTGTTCAAATAAATAAGAGAAGAAACACATACACTGCTGTCACAAAAGTTACTACTCCTGTTTAAGCAGCAAGGGGTCTTTTATGTAAAGTTTTTTATATGGCAATAGGTACATGCATGGTCATATTAATTAAGGTCATATATTCATAATCAATCAAAAGTTGATCAGATGGTGCTAACTGCTTACAGGTGAGGAAATTCAACGGATTCCCACTACTACTGAAAGCACATACTCCACACTCAAACCAAGTTCTGCCAGACCCAGTGGGGGATTTTTTATTCCAGTACCGGCTCCAACCTAGCTCAACTGACAGCAAGCATGGAGCACGGCCCTGTCAGATAGAAATGGAAATACTGCAGCTTCACCATTCATCTCATCATCATCCATGTTTGTAATGTTCAAAATACAAAAAATGTCTTTGTCTCTGTGTTAAATGTTTGTGGCGGGTTTTTTTGGGTTTTTTTTTTTTAAGTTCTGCCAGACCCAGTATTCCTACTATAAGCCATTCATTTACAACATTACTAACGTAATGTAAAGTTTGCTTTATTTAATGACATCACTGGAGAACATTGATTAATTAATCATCGGCTATTGGAATGTCAAACATATGGTAATTCTGACACATAGAAATCTGCTACATTTTTCCTAATACCACAAGGGATCTTTTATATGCACTTTCCCACAGACAGAAATACACATACCACAGCCTTTGTCCATTTGTGCAGCAGCTGAATTTGTGCTTAAAACGAGAAAAGACCCAGTCAGTTGAAAAGATCCATTGAGGTGGTTCAATCCTGCAACACAAGCACTTAACCGATCGAGCTAAATCCCCCCCCCCCCCCTACATAAAACTGCCAAATCACAGAATCTTAAAAACATGTGTTACATAAGCAATCTATATAATATAAAACTCAGTTAAGTCTGAAGTAACCTTAAAAATAATCTAAATATCCTGGAGTCAGATGTTGAGTAGTTTAAATGATGAGGAATCTATACATTTCAGCAAACCGTATTAACTGAATTTACACAAATTATGTCGTCTGGCCATGATTAATTCCCTAAATAGAGTGGATTGGCCAAGAGATTTATATATCAATGTATTCTCACAAGATGACCACACAAACAGTACAGTAATAGGAAACACTAAGTTATACTTATATGATGTTATATTAATGACATTATAACACAAAAATAACAGCGTTTACATTACAATTACAGAATCATATATATATACAAATAGTCTTAGTATAATAAGCATAATGTAATATACCTTATAATATTGAAAGATGTGTTTTTCCTGAATATCTTTTAACTTAATTTATTATCCCTGTGGACACTCATAATGGGGAAATTTTTTTTCATATATCTAGGTTATCAGATTATAGCACTGCGAAAGATCAAGTCACAAATGCAGGCACATGCATAACGTTTGATCATTCTTCAAAAGAATATTAAATGTACATTCCAAAACATTTCATGTATCAAAATTTGTTTTGTTTAATGACACCATTAGACTAGAGCCTATTGATTTATTAATCATCAGCTATTGATAATATAGTCTTAGAGAGGAAACCCACCACATTTTTTCATTAGTAGCAAGAAATCTTTTTTATTACATAACTGTGACAGATAACAGAGTTTAATAACAAAATCGCATGTCACATTGTGAAATACCGTTTTCCTTAACAAAGCTAGGATATAAAGCGATTGGCCAACAGCACATTAAGGGAGAATGGGGTCAACACAATGCGGCGTAAGATTTTGTACGCAAACGTTCGCAAACATTAGTAAAAAATGGCTGGCTGAACATAGGGCTGATTTCACTCTCAGTAACACAAAGTAGTTTTAAAACTGCTGTCCAATAAACTATTTATGAAATCTAAATCTGGGTCATTAACCTCGACTATGCTGACACTCGAACACCAGTTGCTCTGCGTGTTTACTTTTGTTACTTTTTGATGAAATTCTAAAATTATAGGTAGGTAATAAATAAAATACTACACGACTTTCAGTTTAATAGTTCGCTTTCGCTCGCTAGATACCATTTTCTAATGTACGAGTTCATAAAAATGGTATTAAACTAAAAGTCGTGTAGTATTCTCTATACATGCACCATCTCAAAGGCAGGATAACACATGCCAGAGCCTACGGACAGTGATCGATTCTAGACCAACAGCACATCAGATGAGCACTTTACCACTGGGCTATGTCCCACCCGTATATAGTTTGTTACCATGTTAATAAATATATTCTAAGTATCATAATCGCACTGTACCTATGTTCAGTTTTCTAAATGTCTGAATCTACTTAGGCATTCTCATTTGTTGCTAAGTGAAGAACTAAACACATGGTCAAATAAATTGGCATACATAGATTAGTTTGTATTGTTTAGAGCACATTGATTTATTAATCATCGGCTATTGGATGTCAAACCACAGGTAATTTTGACATATAGTCTTAGAGTGGAAATCCGCTACATTTTGCCATTAGTAGCGAGGGATCTTTTATATATATGCACCATCTCACAGACAGGATAGCACATACCACAGCCTTTGATATACCAGTCATGGTGCACTGGCTATAGCAAGAAATAGCCCAATATGTCCACCGATGGGGGGTGGGGGGGTGGGGGGGGGTGTTCAATCCTAGACTGATTGCACATCAGTTGAGTGCTTTACCAATGGGCTATGTCTAACCCTGATATAGTTTGTTACCATGTTAATAAATATTACAATTATCACTCGATCTACACAATCTACATGTTTTTAAGAAGGAGATGGTACCAAAAAATATAGATTAATAATTGTAAATAATCCCTAAATAAAAAATCCACAAAAAACAACCAATTTTTTTTTTTTTAAATTAAAAATTAATTTAAATAATCCCCAAGTTAAAAACACCCACAAAAAACCACCAGAATCTAATTTGTTAACCCTATTAATTTACACCTGCTTTACAATCTTCAAATTAATCTCCCAAAAATATCAGAAAAACATAGTGATGGAGTATTTAACACACAATATATTTTCCAAAAAATTGTTTTGAAGCTATGAAATCATCAGATCTTTGGGGTGATGAGGGATCTCAATATTTTTTCTGAAAATTTATTAACCCATTTGATATCAATTTAGTCTTGAGGCTACACCATGACATTTCTGAAGCAAGCCAATTGCAAACTGAACATTCATGACAGGGTCAAACCCGAGTCAAAGCTGGTGGAACAAGTGTGCAGATGACATGACATGCCATGACGTATTGGAAAAACCCTAGAGGAACTAAAGCTGATTAATAATGCTATCACCAAGCTTGTAGCTACTCAATTATGCACCTCAGTGTGTTATTCCTAGGGGCTTGTCTTTAAGGAATAAACATGATGACATGTGATAGTGTGCTACAGGTAATTAGTATGGAAAGAGATTAACAGAAATGAAGCAGCTGGCATATGGTGCCCGCCATGTTATCTACTGGTATTATCTGCTTGTCAAGTGCTTTAGTTAGAAGTTAGTTCAGACTTTGTATTAATGAAAAAGTTAGTTTGTTTTTGTTTAATGACACAACTAGAGCACATTGTTTTATTAATCATTGGCTACTGGACATAAAATCGTAGAAAGAAAACCCTGCTACCTTTTTACGTTGGGTCAGGCCAGGTCATGGGTTTTAACATGCACATTCAGAGCAAGGTATGCCTGTCATGGGCGCAGGTGTCAGCTTATGTCAGCTCCTTCGTCCAGGACACTTCTTGTTTTCTATTAATACCAAGGAATCTTTTATACACACCATCCCTAAGACAGGATAGTACATACCATGGCCATTGACATACTAGTTGTGGTGCACTGGCTGGAACGAGAAGTAGCCTAATGGGCCCACTGACAAGGATCGATCCCAGACCGACCGTGCATCAGGCGAGCCCTTTATCACTAGACTACGTCCAGTCCCTTGTGTTAATTAAACTCTAAAGTTTAAATTTAAGGCTTTCACAGAATTAAAGCCTGGATACTTAGCTAAAGTCCAGACCTTACCATTTAAGGGGAGCTATCACTCTGACTCCCCATAACTCCCCTGAGACTAGTAGAGTAATTTTTTTTTAGCTCCCCTTAGCATTTAAATGGTTTTAAAAAATACTGCAAAAGGATTAAATATCAATGCTGACTATGGTGATATATTAAATGGCTCCCCACAATCTAAGTTTGTGGAAGAATTACTGGTAATCATTCCTCTCAGTTGTTTTCATGGCGAGATCTATTAAAGTCTTGTGCTAAAGTTATAAGTCTAGACTTAAACATTTTAAGCCTGGCCTTTAGAAGTTATTTAAGATTTTGTTGTTGTTGTGAATTTACTGATGCATAATGGCCCGTTCACATTGAAACAGCAAAATGCAGTGGTTTTCCGTGCGGTCGCCGCTAAACTAATCGTGCACTACGTCATTGCATTTAACCGTACATACCAAAACTGCGCTGTAAATTCTCTGAACGGAAAACATTGCGTTTTCCACTGGAATCACTCGTCAACTAATTGGAGTGTGGTTTCTGCGATATGTTCTTGGCCATTTTCAACTGGTTTGAGAGAAATTCAAACACAAATGTAAATATAGATGTGAAAACTTGATATATTACCTAATACTTTACACGTTAATGGACGATTACAAAAGAAATGATGTTAAAAAACAAATTTGGGAGTGAAACAATTCAAAGATTTTATATTATAGGTGAATAAATTATTATTTGGCTTATTTATTTATTAATTTTATATAATAGTCTTTTAAATGTGTTTCAGGGAATGTACCGGTTAATATAATACTTATTTTAACTACATTCACCCCAGATAAAATGTTGTTTGTGTACTCTTTCCACCTATGTAATACATAAATAAATAACATATCGGTAAAACATATAGATAGATCAGTCCCAAGTGGTAGTTTCATCTTTTGTGTGGGAAAATACATTTTGGGGGTAAAATTACAGTGTGTTTTTTTGTTGCTGTTGTTAAAGCTTTTATTATAAAAAATTATGACCAGTACAAATGTTGATTTTTAAAATAACATTTATTAAAATATTTCTCAAAAGGTTCCATGGCAACGGCCATTCTGGTGCAAAAAAAGGGGTTTTATGGTGACAAAACATTAAAAATTAGTATCTCAGAATTGATATGAAATATTTGGGTGCTTTCAGTGGCAGGTTTCTTTAGTTACCTTTGTGAACAGTAGGCCTATATTTAGGCAGAATAGTCAATTTGTGTGGTAAAAATATCAGTTTCGAAATGCCGTTTTTAGGAAAATGACTGAAAGAGTGATTTTGAGATGTTCTTGCTACAAGATAACTAGGTTTGCCGAAAAGCTGTGAAGTTGAGTATATCTCTAATAATCCAAATGCAAAGTGATTTTCATTCATTGATTTTCCTAAGAATGAAGTTTGTTTTGTTTAACGACACCACTAGAACACATTGATTATCATCGGCTATTGGATGTCAAACATTTCGTAATAATATTCCTAAGTTTTCATCAATATAGTGAGCCCTGTCTCTCAAAATGGTACCAACATGTGAATTTATAGGTATCAGCCCATGGCCTACAGACCAAAAGCAAATAATTACTTTAATATGTGGGTGGGGGTGTGGAAGGGATTGAAGGCTCTCAGATCCCTCTATATGACTTCGTTCGCATTTCTTCTCTTCCGCTAGAAAAAAAATCCATGTACACATGCCCAACCTTCCACAGTTCAATAGGAACACGTGACTATATTTTGCTTCATCGTGCAATTTCCACGCGAATATTCCGTGGCAGTGTGAACCCATAGCGGTGCGGAAAATGTCACTGTTTTTGACGCGGTATTCGCATGGTTCTGGTGTGAATGGACCATAAGTCATAGATTGTATAAAATCATATAGCATAACAAATAATTTTGTTGACTTAAATTTTTGAGTTTTATACAATTACATCAATAAATTCACAAAAAAGTTACAAATAATTCTTATTATTACAAACTATACAACTTATTTAGTTAAAAAAACATACATTCATTCATTTATACTTATTTTTATGCTTTTATTCAATTAAGGTTCAAGCACACTGTCCTGGGCACACATCTCAGCTATCTGTGCTGTCTATTCAGAACAGTGGGTTAGTTGTTAGTTGTTAATTGTTAGTGGTTAGTGAGAGAGGAGAGGGTGTAGTGGTCTTACATCTACCCACTGAGTCGTTAAAACTCGCTCTGGGTGGGAGCTGATACCGAGCTGTGAACCATCTGATGACTTAACCACGACACCACCGAGGCTGGTCAATACATATAAATCAGGATGACATTCAGGTGTTTTTTTCCTGCCATAAGCCAATCAGAATCAAGCAAATCATATAACACCAGAGTTTGTAATTGTATAAGTATGGCCCAAGATGACGAGAATTTTTTTCAGGTCAAATTTTTTTAAACCAAGTTGACGCCATTGTGGTCTTGAAGCATTACAATCATTATGGCTCAGAAATAATTGACAGGTGAAAAACTTGTCTATATTTTCAACAACAACCAAAAAAATTTGTTAATCCAATTTGCACTAATATGAAGCTAAAAAATCCAAATAATAAAATCTCTTTAAAAAGAAAATTAAAAGAAAAAGTTAGATGAACCACATACATATTTTAACAGCCTCAGATCTAATTAACTCTCATCACCAAGTGTTGGTAGCAATTCAGAAGACACTGTAACACAAGGGAAGAAGAAAGGAAATGTTTTATTTAACGATGTATACTCAACACATTTTATTTACGGTTATATGGCGTCAAACATATGGTTAAGAACCACACAGATATTGAGGGAGAAAACCCGCTGTCACCACTTCATTGGCTATTCTTTTTGCCTCCCGTCCCGGAGGTGGTCACTGGCGAAGTCAGAGGCTAGATCCGGGGCGGGCGTGCCTGAACCCTTGTGGATAGGGGCACGTTAACTGAGTTGCCCATTGCCCATATTCTTTTTGATTAGCAGCAAGGGATCTTTTATATGCACCATCCCATAGATAGGATAGCACATACCACAGCCTTTGATGTACCAGTCGTGATGCACTGTCTGGGACGAGAAATAACCTAATGGGCCCACCGGCAGGGATCGATCCTAGACCGACCATGCATCAAGTATGCGCTTTACCACTGGGCTACATCCCGCTCTCATAATGAATACCAATTTAAATAAAGTGTTAACACTAATTAGCATATCTCTGAACAAGTGTTGCAGCAGAGAATTCAGAAAATTGTCTAAACTGGATTCATGCAAGACATTCATTCATTCAGTCTTCCTATTTCTTCTCAGAGTGGGGCGGTCAATCTTCCAGTGCTGCTAGGACAGGCTTGGACATGTAGAGACTAAATGTGAACAACCGTGGCGTTCTGCAAAATGGCCGTCATACGAGTCATGGAAAAACATGTCGACATAAGTGAGCTGGAGAAATGACGTGGAGGCAAGGAATCTCGCTAAAAAAGAATCCAACCTGGTGGTGCAGGCTATTGAAACGAGAAGCATTCTAGCTTTCAATCAGTTCCAGTGGTCGCATACATCCCAGTAGAAAACTCCATTTCGTTGAAAAACAAAACAAAATGGAGGATGCCCAAGTCAAGCACACGAAAGCATGTGCAGTGTGCACAAGCAAAACAAACACGTCTTACTGCGTCGAGCTCCAGACTGGGAATGAATCCCTTGAAGTGTACTCTTGTTACCAACATTTTACTGCTCAAACATACAGCACTAACTGATACAAGTATTGTTTATATAACTAATTGGTCCTTTGACATCTTGTGTCTGATGCATCTCTGTCAACTCTGGCACTTGTGACATTATGTAATCTAGTGGGGAAATGTTATTAGGATGAAATAGGATAGTTTTATATATGGCAACACTGAATGTCAATACACAGCCACGGTAGTTTGAATTTTTTTCATGCTTAGAAAATAAGGATTTCCCAGGAGAATCGTTTTCCCTGGCAGGGTTTCGGGAGACTTGATCAAGTACCGGGAGTCTCCCACGGAATCAGGGAGGGTTGACAGGTTTGCAGTCTTTTCCACTAATTACCAGCAAGGATATTGTATATGCACCATCCCACAGACAAGATGGTACATACTTTGGGGATTACACAGATGCTGATTTTGACACATATATATATATATATATATATATATATATATATATATATATATATATATATGTATATATGTTTTAAACTAATTAACACTAAATTTCTTTTCTTGAAGCTGTGAAATCTTCTTTATATATATATTTTTAATAGGCTGTTAAAGCAGCTATATCTACTTCATGCCAAGTCTCATAGGCCTCGGAAGATGACAGCAACTAGGAGGGAGGAGGGTGAGGTAACCATGTACATTAACATGTGTGTCTGAACCCACCCCACCCCAATAATTAATTCAATTGCCAAATGTTCTATTCCCAGTGTTGGTGAGACTTATAAATGAAGAATATTGTAAGGTGATGATTCAGGGCTCCCCAACCCTAACATGACCTATTTTTGGGGGATAATAAAGAATTTGAAAAAAGAAAGAAAAAAAAAGGTATGTACATTACTTTAATTTCAACTTATTGGGAAATACATCATCGTCAATGGGGGAGGGGCAGTGCCACAATATGGCCTCTCTGTTTCTGGTGCCAATGAGTCTGGAAGCAATGTAATCTCAGAACCAAGCATAGTTTGATGAGAAATCTCAAAGATTTTTCCTCTGAAAATTAGTTAACCTTTATATTCCTAAAGCTATAACCATAACAGCCCTGAATGAAGCTAGTTGCTAACTGAGTCACCGTGACCTGATCACCCCCCCCCCCCTCCCCCAAGTCAAATCTAGTGGGGACACACATCCAAATGACATGACATGACATCTTGGAAAACCCAAATGGAGCTTGAGCCCATTATAGTGATGTTATTTGCCAGCAGTGTGGAGACTTGGTGCATATCAAGGCTGTCCCAGGAGAATTGTCTTTATAATGGAATGGTCCAAAAAAAAGAGTCTTAAATACTGTTCCAGGCCACCAACACTGTCACACACACTGCTCTGTTATGTCATCATCTTCATCTTGCTTAACAATCTGGCTGACATTCGGATGTTAGCTCATCCCATTATTCTTCCAGTCTGACTGACCTGTGATTAATGGCATCATTTCAAAAATGGTATGTTCTTTTTAGGTATACTGTACTCTTTTTTTTTTCATCTTCGTGAAGTCAGATAACTTCCAGTGTTTGCATGGTAAAACAAAAACTGTAGAACTGGATTTGGGATTTAAAAAAAAAAACCCACCAGTAAATATTGCATGATATCCAATTAAAGGCATCGTTTAACTAATGGAATATTCTCTCAAAGGATTATCATTTTTTTCTTCTTCCAAATGAGACTATGTCAGTGTTATTTGTTGTAACTTACTTGTACATGGGCAAAATCCATTCTTAAAATATCAAAATGAATGGAATAACAGAACAATTCAAAATACTTTATACAACTGAACATGTATTTTTATAAAGGCCACCTAAATATTTTTAAATGAAAGTAAAATATATGCATTTATTAATGGAGTACATTTAGTGTCCTTTGTAGACAGGAGCATATTGTACAGTGAAACCCCTCTAAACAAAATATCCATGGGAAAAGTCTGGTAATAAGGTATATCCGGTTTAAAAAGGTTCTGTTTTGTACTGATATTTAAAGAGGGTCCAGTTTAAAGGGGTTTCACTGTATAACCTTTTAACTCAAGATTAAGAATAAAAATGTATTTTATTTGTTAAAGTACCGTGTTATATTTTTGCCTGTATTCTCTCATGATGTAAGGGGCTGGATGTAGCCCAGTGGTAAAGCGCTCGCTTGATGCGCGGTCGGTCTAGGATTGATCCCCGTTGGTGGGCCCATTGGGCTATTTCTCATTCCAGCCAGTGCACCACAACTGGTATATCAAAGGCTGTGGTATGTGCTATCCTGTCTATGGAATGGTGCATATAAAAGATTCCTTGCTACTAATGGAAAAATGTACTGGGTTTCCTCTCTATGACTGTGTCAAAATGACCATATATTTGACATCCAACAGCCAATGATTAATAAATTAATGTGCTCTAGTGGTCTTGTTAAACAAAACAAACTTTCTCATGATGTAAGGGACTGTTATGCAAACGAAAATCTATATGCAAAGTTACAGTTGTAAAAAAGTATATTTAATTACAATACTGCAAACATTAGGCAGTAAAAAATTCATATTGCTGAAAACAAGAAAGAGCTGGAACTAATTCCTAAACTCTTCCTAAAGTCTGCTTTCATAGATCAATACTCAATACGTACACAAAAAATATATAGCTGAGACACGCAAAGATAAATTATAAATTTACTTTCTGTAGAGTCTAATGATTTACTGGTAATACTCTTTAGGGTGGGATGTAGCCCAGTGGTAAAGCGTTCGCTTGGTGTGCAGTCGGTCTAGGATCGATCCCCATCAGTGGACCTATTGGGCTATTTCTCATTCCAGCCAGTGAAGAGTAGCTCATGAAGTGGCAACAGCGGGTTTCCTCTGTCAGTATTTGTGTGGTCCTTAACCACATGTCTGATGCCATATAACCATTATGTTCGACGCCATATAACCATAAATAAAATGTGTTGAGTGCGTCGTTAAATAAAACATTTCCTTCCTTGCTGAATACTCTTTAGCATGCCTGTATATGTCTGCATGATATTTATCTTGCACAAGGGCAGATCCAACTGACTCTTAAAGTTAGTTTGTTTTGTATATAATAACACCACTAGAGTACATTGATTTATTAATCATCAGCTATTGGATTTCCAGTAGTAGCAAAGGATCTTTTATATGCACCATTCCACAGACAGGATAGCACATACCATGGCCTTTAAAATACCATCAATGTCCGAAACTGCATTCGGCTAACGACATAAACACGAATATGACATTTACAGAAATAATATTCTATATTTTTCAGTTGCGGTACATTAAATAAAATATATTCCAATCAGTTAATGAAAAAACAAATCAACAACCTGGACGTAAAATATATCCATTCTAGTAAACAAAGTGTAACACCATACAGTAAACAAGAAAGGGTGGTAGTTTCTAACTGCGTTCAGGCACATGCATTTGGAAAAATAACTTTTCCACGCATGGGTGATTCATTCTTTTTCTTCTTTTTTCTTAACTATGCACAGTTGACTAACACTTTGTTTAATATTTTTATAAAAGGAAAAATTCAGTATGTCAAGAGTTCTGGTCCGCGTTTTATCAACACCCATCGATAACACTTAATTATGCAAACCGTGAATGAAAAAACAAACTAAATGGAGTTGGAAGCATAACGCAGTTAGGGATGTTAACGATACCAGTCATGGTGCACTGGCTGGAATGAGAAATAGCCCAATGGGCCCACTGATGAAGATCAATTCCAGAGCCTATATGTCGCAGTAGTGGATTCTTTCTTTCGGTCTCTCTATCTCTCGATTTCTCTCTGGGGTGAGATGTAACTCATCCGAGGTGAGATAGCTATAGGTCACAGGATCAATCGCCCTCAGTGGACTCGTTTCCCACCCATCTCAACCAGTACCTTGTGATCATATAGGCTATGCTATGTACTGTCGTGTGGAAAAGATGCCTTGCTACTTCATTGGCAGGAGTTGCTTGTAATGTTGCAGCAGGTTTCATTTCTCTCTCTGTCCTTGTGTCTCTGTCTCTGTCTCTGTCTCTCTCTCTCTCTCTCTCTCTCTGTCTCTCTCTGTCTCTCTCTCTCTCTCTCTCTCTCTCTCTCTCTCTCTCTCTCTGTCTGTCTGTCACTCCTGTCTGCTTGAATCATTATCTCTCTAACCAATCATTTACCGTTCTCTAGCCGTCAATACCATTTGTCCAGCCTCAACTTGTAATTGTGTTGTCTTAATAAAATAAAAAAAACCCACGACAAGAGGGCTCATATTAAATAAAGAAGACCTGGATGTGCTTCACAAATGATGAAAAGTAAAGATATTAAATAAAGAGAAGTGGAAGAACTTCATAAATAAGGAAAACCTATGAATGAAAGCCGAGATGTGGAAAGAATTAATCAGTTCCCCTAGGAGTGATGAGGTAATGAAATTACAAAATTACCATAAATTACATGTACGTGTCAGAATATGACTGCAACAAAATTACAAACACTAGTGTCAGCATGGAATTAAAATAGCAAGTAAAACTATTATGGCTTAAATTACCTCCAGTATATTAAGCATATTTCTGGTTTCAAAACAGGGTTGTATTTAGCCTACAGTATCTAGGATGGGACAGTAGAATAAATAATTAAAAAAAAACAATAATAATAATTAAAAAAAAAAACATTGGCTAGATTAATTATGTAGGTTCTTCTCCAGCAAGATAAAAAGGCCACTTTTAGACTGAAAATGGTATTTTGAGAGAGACCCGAGACCCTGCCACATAAAGGTTCAAGTATGCTGTCCTGGGCATGCACACACTTCAACCATCTGATTGTAGTCAATGAGAAAGAAAAGTCAGTGTAGTGGCCTTACATCTCCCCATTGAGTGTAGTGGCCTTACATCTCCCGGTTGTGTGTAGTGGCCTTACATCTCCCCATTGAGTGTAGTGGCCTTACATCTCCCGGTTGTGTGTAGTGGCCTTACATCTCCCCATTGAGTGTAGTGGCCTTACATCTCCCGGTTGTGTGTTGTGGCCTTACATCACCCTATTGATTGTAGTGGCCTTACATCTCCCTATTGAGTGTAGTGGCCTTACATCACCCCATTGAGTGTAGTGGCCTTACATCTCCCCACTGAGTGTAGTGGCCTTACATCTCCCGGTTGTGTGTAGTGGCCTTACATCTCACGGTTGTGTGTAGTGGCCTTACATCACCCCATTTAGTGTAGTGGCCTTACATCACCCCATTGACTGTAGTGGCTTTACATCTCCCGGTTGTGTGTAGTGGCCTTACATCACCCCATTGAGTGTGGTGGCCTTACATCACCCCATTGAGTGTAGTGGCCTTACATCACCCCATTGAGTGTAGTGGCCTTACATCACCCCATTGAGTGTAGTGGCCTTACATTACCTCCATTGAGTGTAGTTGTTGTACATCACCCCATTGAGTGTAGTGGCCTTACAACTCCCCATTGAGTGTATTGGCCTTACATCTCCCCATTGAGTATAGTGGCCTTACATCACCCTATTAAGCATAGTGGCTTTACATCTCCCCATTGAGCATAGTGGCCTTACATCTCCCCATTGAGTGTAGTGGCCTTACATTACCTCCATTGAGTGTAGTTGTTGTACATCACCCCACTGAGTGTAGTACTTACAACTCCCCATTGAGTGTAGTGGCCTTACATCTCCCCACTGAGTGTAGTGGCCTTATATTTCCCCATTAGTGTAGAGGCCTTAGATTACCCCATTGAGTGTAGTGGCCTTATATTTCCCCATTGAGTGTAGTGGCCTTACATTTCCCCATTGAGTGTAGTGGCTTTACATTACCCCATTGAGTGTAGTGGCCTTACATCTCACGGTTGTGTGTAGTGGCCTTACATCACCCCATTGAGTGTAGTGGCTTTACATCTCCTGGTTGTGTGTAGTGGCCTTACATCACCCCATTGAGTGTAGTGGCCTTACATCACCCCATTGAGTGTAGTGGCCTTACATCACCCCATTGAGTGTAGTGGCCTTACATCACCCCATTGAGTGTAGTGGCCTTACATTACCTCCATTGAGTGTAGTTGTTGTACATCACCCCATTGAGTGTAGTGGCCTTACAACTCCCCATTGAGTGTATTGGCCTTACATCTCCCCATTGAGTATAGTGGCCTTACATCACCCCATTAAGCATAGTGGCTTTACATCTCCCCATTGAGCATAGTGGCCTTACATCTCCCCATTGAGTGTAGTGGCCTTACATTACCTCCATTGAGTGTAGTTGTTGTACATCACCCCACTGAGTGTAGTGGCCTTACAACTCCCCATTGAGTGTAGTGGCCTTATATTTCCCCATTAAGTGTAGAGGACTTACATTACCCCATTGAGTGTAGTTTTCGTACATCCCCCCATTGAGTATAGTGGCCTTACATCCTCCACTGAATATAGTGGCCTTACATCTCCCCATTGAGTGTAGTGGCCTTACATCTCCCCACTGAGTGTAGTGGCCTTATGTCACCCCATTGAGTGTAGTGGCCTTACATTATCCCATTGAGTGTAGTGGCCTTACATTACCCCATTGAATGTAGTGGCCTTACATTTCCCCATTGAGTGCAGTGGCCTTACATTACCCCATTGAGTGTAGTGGCCTTATATTTCCCCATTGAGTGTAGTGGCCTTACATTGCCCCATTGAGTGTAGTTTTCGTACATCCCCCCATTGCGTATAGTGGCCTTACATCCTCCACTGAGTATCATGACCTTACATCTCCCCATTGAGTGTAGTGGCCTTACATCTCCTCATTGAGTATAGTGGCCTTACATCACCCCATTGAGTGTAGTGGCCTTACATTACCCCATTGAGTGTAGTGGCCTTACATTTCCCCATTGAGTGTAGTGGCCTTACATTACCCCATTGAGTGTAGTGGCCTTATATTTCCCCATTGAGTGTAGTGGCCTTACATTACCCCATTGAGTGTAGTTTTCGTACACCCCCCCCCCCCCCCCATTGCGTATAGTGGCCTTACATCCCCCATTGAGTATAGTGGCCTTACATCACCCCATTGAATGTAGTAGCCTTACATTACCCCATTGAGTGTAGTGGCCTTACATCACCCCATTGAGTGTAGTTTTCGTACATCCCCCCCCATTGAGTATAGTGGCCTTACATCCCCCATTGAGTATAGTGGCCTTACATCTCCCCATTGAGTGTAGTGGCCTTACATTTCCCTATTGAGTGTAGTGGCCTTACATTTCCCCATTGAGTGTAGTGGCCTTACATCACCCCATTGAATGTAGTGGCCTTACATTACCCCATTGAGTGTAGTGGCCTTACAACTCCCCACTGAATGTAATGGCCTTACAGTTACACCTCACCATTGAGCCTCACTGAGCCCCATGGAAGCATTAAAACCAAGACAAGTTGGGAAACATGCTACTGTCATGTTCACATAGTGCCCAGGACTACACTACAGAAAATTAAACACTTATTTTTGTTTAACAACACCACTAGAACACACTGATTAAAATTCATTACTCATTGGCTATTGGATGTCAACACTACCCCACTGAGGTCAGTAGTAAGTTTGGACGTATGTCTGGTTATTAAATGTCAGCTCTGAAGGTTGGTCCAGACAATGTGTAACTAGGCAGAATAGCTCAAGTAGCGTCTGAGCCTGGACTCCAAGATGGACATCATCTGGTCGGCTGGTCAATGTTTCTGGGTCAGATGGATGTCGTGAGGTGGGGGAGAAGGGGAAGAGGGGGAGATTTAGTTCAGTCAGTAAAGTACTTGCCCGGGATGACTGGGTTATAGCACTGAACACATTCGAAAATAGAGTAAAATTGAACTGAAATGACGGTTTGTTAACTTTCCTGAAATAGCTGTGCATATTTAATAATTTACGATACACGCAGGTGTTTGGCCATAATATCACATGCAAGACTTATTTTGTCTGAGTTTAGACTGACATATATCTATAAAAGGAATGATCCATGATCACCTTTTGTAACACGTGGTCAAAAGTATTAATTAACAGTTGTAATTACCGTACATACTGATGGTGGGCAGACTAAAATGTGACATGAAATTAATGCGAGTGGCCTCCCTTTGAAATATTACTTTCCTAACAACAGACATCTGTGTACGTTTTGATTAAATCCGAGTTACAGGGGTCTTCAATGAGACCAACTCACTAACATGTCAGTGTACACATCAGTTAACCTGTTAAGACCCTAGTGCATATTTTTTCAGGAATCATTCACATAACGTGTGTAGTTATCTAAATGTGACTAAACATTAGGATGCATGTACCACTGCAACGGTATCTTCCTAGATAAGCCGACAAAGTTGCAGTGAAAAACAAAGAAATGGTCAATCTCAGGATTAGCGTGCTAAAACTAATTCACATGTAATGGATCGTGTCGGCTTTTGTCGGACTATTGGACAATTACCTACAATGAATTGTGCTCCAGTTGTTTATAAATTTATTAGAATTTTAATTTTTGTTTGTTTTAATAGCTTGCTGGACTATTGCTAGACAAAACATAGAAATAAATGTGTCATATTATTAATGCGAATAACACAAACTCGCATTTTTCGCATTAATATTATGATCACATTAATTTCAGGATCTACAGTACATTGTATGTTATTCACCCAAAAAATATTTTAAATGCATTTTCCTATAGGTAGCTTTTGATATACAAGTCATAGAATACTAGTTGGAATGGTTAATAAACCAAGAGGCCCAGAAAGGGCAATCAATCCTATGACCAGATGTGAGCACTCTAACCAATTAACTTCATTTTAAAAGTTTACATTCATGTTAATATCCATTCATGGTTTAAACACACTAGTCTGTGCTGAGCACACATCAGTTATATATATGGGTGATTTATGTGATATTTTTAATAGGAATGAATGAATGAATGAATGAATGAATGAATGAATGAATGAATGAATGAATGAATGAATGAATGAATGAATGAATGAATGAATGTTTAACAATCTATTGTCAGTACCGGTATATGAACAAATGAAAATCTGAATCTACTAGCTAGTTGTTAGTAGTTAGTGAGAGTGAAGTTTTCCTGATGTGCGTTCAGTCTAGGATCGATCCCGTCGGATGGCCTCATTGTGCTATTTCTCGTTCCAGCAAGTGCTCCACAACTGGTATATGAAAGGCCATGGTATATGTGCCATCCTGTCTGTGGGATGGTGCATGTAAATGATCCCTAATTGCTATTAATGGAAAAATGTAGCAGGTTTCCTTTCTCAAATACCAATAGCCAATGATTAATAACTCATTGTGCTCTACCTTTAACTTTATCCAACTGGGTTGCTAAAACACAAATGAATTTATATTTAGCTGTGAACCCAGCACAAGAAAGTTAAAAAAAACTGACTAATACTGTCAATAGGGGCGGGACGTAGCCCAGTGGTAAAGCGTTCGCTTGATGCACGGTCGGTCTAGGATCGATCCCCATCGGTGGACCCATTGGGCTATTTCTCGTTCCAGCCAGTGCTACACAACTGGTGTAACAAAGGCTGTGGTATGTACTATCCTGTCTGTGGGATGGTGCATATAAAAGATCCCTTGCTGCTAATCGAAAAGAGTAGCCCATGAAGTGGCGACAGCAGGTTTCCTCTCTCAATATCTGTGTGGTCCTTAACCATATGTCTGATACCATATAACTGTAAATAAAATGTGTTGAGTGCGTCGTTAAATAAAACATTTCCTTCCTTCATACTGCCAATATGGTTCAACCACTAAGCCCCCAAGGTTTATACCAAACTATGTATGAATCTGGAATTAAAGTAATCTCAAAACAAGTTATTTTTGTCACGACATATTATATTGCTTCTTCCGTGACCAATAAAGCGATCAGGGTGTGTCCATTTTGACAGCCAAGTCTAGAGAAGTCAGTGTCTAAAATAATCCCCGACTGAAATTAGGCTGCAAATAAAAAAGAAAAGAAAAAATTGGCCAATAAAAGGGTTTGTTTTCATAGCTAATATTGTCTGTGTTGGAAGAGATGCATGACAAATTGTGATGCATTTGCTTGAATATTTCAATAACCAAACTTAATAACTGTAAAATCATTGGTTCTGAAAATAGTACGCACATGTTTCTGAATAACTCAAACTAATAATATACCACTGAAATATCTGTCAAATATTAGCACGACTGAAACATAAAAAGTTAATACAAACTAGAACTATCATGGTATTATATACATGTATATGTAATTGAAGAATTTCATATATCCATTTTTCTTTGTATGTGCTGTCCTGTCTGTGGGATGGTGCATATACCGGGTAAAACATATAAAAGATCCCTTGCTATTAATGGAAAAATGTAGCGGGTTTCCTCTCTAAGAATATATGTCAAAATTTTAAATCTTTGACATCCAATAGTTGATGATTAAGAAATCAATCTGCTCCAGTGGTGTCATTAAATAAAATAAACTTTATCTATTTTATTCAAGAGTTTATAACATAGTTTCACAAAATACATCACAGTGTTCCAATCTGACAAAAAGAAATAAGCAACATTTATTTTATTCTTTTGTTAGTAACTTAAATTCCTCCAAAGCTACATAATTTGTTTTAATCTAGCATCAATCTCTCATAAAAAGAAATATTCAATTTTTAATTACTTCCTTTTCTTAAATTTTATACAAGTAACATTTGGATATCTTAGGCTAATACTGTAACAGGAAGTTTCCAAAACAAAAAAACCTGGATGCTTAAATTCTTTTATTAATGAATCATGGATTAAAGAAATGTCAATGCTGAATTTGCAAAAAACCAAATAACACAATTTGATCATCACTTCCTGACAGATAATCAGTTAAAAAAGAGATTATAAAAAATGTGTTAAACTCATTGCAACCTAGGAGTTAAGAATGACTGAACATGGTGCTAAATGATGAAGATGATGGGTGTTAATTAACTAAATTCCCTGTTTTCTGTCAGGTAACATATAATCAGGTTGATACCAGGAACTGTTTTTATTTAATGACACACTCATCACATTTTGTTTACGGTTATATGGTGTCAGACATATGGTTAAAGACCACACAGATATTGAGAGAGAAACCTGTTATCACCACTTCATGGGCTACTCTTTTCGATTAACAGCAAGGGTTCTTTTATATGCACCAACCTACAGACAGGATAGCACATACCACAGCCTTTGATATACCAGTTGTGGTGCACTGGCGGGAACGAGAAATAGCCCAGTGGGCCCACCGATGGGGATCAACCCCAAACCGACCACGTATCAAGCGAGCACTTTACCACTGGGCTACGTCCTGCCCGAGGTTGATACGAAAGCCTATAGTTCTTCCTACAGGGAAAGCCTTCTTTTATATTATCGAATTAACTATAAGTTATTTATTTCTGAGCCGATTGTTTTCTAAATTGCACACAAAGATAGTAATTTTATATTATTTGCAAAACACTTTTACTTTTCTTTTTACATCAAGCCAAACTGAAATTATTTACACAAAAAAACCCCAACATTATCATAGGACGGTGGGATGGACTATATGGATGGACTGATTTTATTGGTTTTTATCTTAAAATATTAACATTATACATTCATCAATTAAGATTGTAAAAAGATCAATATTCAGTTGGGAAACATTTTATTAAATAGGCAGCAAAAGAAATTGTTGGTTGCTGACTATTAATGATATATCTCTCAAATAGACCTAATGGAAATCATCCATTTGTATAATTTTTATATGCTATGTGATGACCTTATGTTTTTTGTACTCTGGTAAAACTACGGACTATAAGTAGGCCTCTTAGGACTATAAGACAGCTGGTTATGGGTATAAAATGATAAAGCCGGGTAATTAAGAGTTAATCTGCTAATCCTGTCAAACCCATGTTAAAGCAGTCACCTAAGGGAGTATCAAACAGTGGCGTGTTGAGATAGATGGCTCCTTGATGCTGGTCAAGTTTCACTTTATTAATAATATTATAGATGATTTAGGGAAATAGGAATAAATTAACACATGCTAGATATTAAACAGTTACCGGTACTCACCAGTCAACAGTCAGTTTTACAGGTATTAAAATTCACAAGGATGTACTTACCTGAAAAAGAAGAAAAGTATAGTGAATATTTTATGATTTGAGGAATCTGAATTTTAAAAATTATTTAAACATGAATTTTAATATGAAAGACAGTCACAAAATTCATAGAACGAAGTATTAACAAACCAAACATTTCTATATTACTTTTCAATATAATCAACCTTGACCAAAATACATTTAATCTTTTTTTTTTTCAAGCTACTGATGCCAGCAAAGTAGAACTCTTCTGGCTGGTACATCAACCATTCTTGTGTTGAGCCTTCAAACCTTCAAACCTGGTTTGAAGTTAAGTATAGGGGAATGTCTGAGTAACTCTTCATTCCATAGCAGACCTCGTCTCCATTATTTTTTAGGAATGGAGAGTTACAAGGATATTCCACTTAAAATACACCACTAAATAATAACTTTATGCCAATACATGTTAGTATGGAGTTTAACACTAGTGATTTTGGTGCGTTAATTAAGTAGGGTTTCATCTCTCCATTACTCCAAAATAATGGAGCGTTGAGGCAATACTGTGACATCACATGTGTATTTTAATGAAGGTTTGAAGGCTGCAACAGACTTGAGACAAAAAACCAAGGAAAACGATGAGTTGGTGTCAGCTATGACAATGCTATCCCTAAATTTGGCTCCAAGCAGCTTTATTACCCATCCTACAGACCACACCTGAATTCGACACGGATCAGCAACACTGCAAATGTTGAACATAAATATTACTGATCATCTATGGACAGATTATTTATGTTATACAATCATAGTCAGTCCCACGGAAAACACTTATTTTCATATTATGGAATTTACTACAAGTTATTTATTTCTGAACCAATGGTTTTCTAAATTGTACACAAAAATAGTATATTTTTGTTATTTCAAAAAAAAATTACTTTTCTTTTCATGTCTAACCAAACTGAAATTTACAACAATTTTTTTTTTGTAGGAGGATGTAACGGACAATAGTTATCCATCAGTTTGATAAATGAACACAACTGGCATATTATATAATATTGTGGTACAAATGTACAAATTATTATCATGTGCATGTTTATTAATCTTTGAAATATATATATATATATATATTTATATGTGTGGATCATGTATGACTCAAATAATCTGTAATTTACCGAATGAAGAAAACCGTATATATATATATGTGGATCATGTATGGCTCAAATAATCTGTAATTTACCGAATGAAGAAAACCATATATATATATGTGGATCATGTATGACTCAAATAATCTGTAATTTACTGAATGAAGAAATCTGTATATATATATATATATATATATATGTGGATCATGTATGGCTCAAATAATCTGTAATTTACCAAATGAAGAAAACCATATACATGTATATATATAATATATATGTGGATCATGTGTGGCTCAAATAATCTGTAATTTACAGAATGAAGAAAACCATATATATACATGTAATATATATGTGGATCATGTATGGCTCGTACAGTGAAGACCATAATGTAATAAACAAACTGCTCCTAAATGTCTAGGGAGAAATGTCAATTTGATCTGATCAACAGAAAGAGCCTGTATTATTTAAAGTCCCGACAGCCAACCAGGAACAGTTTCTTAAATGCCATGAGATGCAATCTGCATAAAGAAATTGGCAGCCTAATGGACAGTAAGAGAAATATATTATATAAAATATATTAAATTTAAGTAAGAAAATGAGTGTATGAATGGAATGTTAAGCACTAACTGCTCAAATAGTTATAGGTCTATCATGAATAAATGATAGGGTTGGTGGTGGGTTTTTTTTATTGTTGGTGATTTAAAAAAAAATATATTGTCCTATTTATTATCCTATTTATCTAAAAGAGAAACAAAATGTGTGTTTCATCTATGAAAATAAGAAAGGAACTAAAATATGTTTTAAATCTGGTATGTTTTAAACTATAGCCATTCTGGGTTTAATGCTATGGTCAAACTATTAACTGTCACAACAAAGCTGGCCAACTTGATGTTTATGTTGTTATTTTTCCAACTCCCGACTTAGATGAGTGCAATCAGATTAACAAATATTTTTCATTTCATTTCAACTTATTTTCGTGCTTATATCCAATTAAGGTTCAAGCACGCTGTCCTGGGCACACACCTCAGCTATCTGGGCTGTCTGTCCAGGACAGTGGGTTAGTTGTTAGTTGGTTAGTAGCTAGTTAGAGAGAAGAGGGTGTAGTGGCCTTACACCTACCCATTGAGCCCTTAAGAACTCGCTCTGGATTGGAGCCGGTACTGGGCTGCGAACCGTGTACCTTCCAGCCTGTAGTCCGATGGCTTAACCACTATGCCACCGAGGCCGGTCTTAACAAATAATTAGTTGTAGGGGTTATATACAATGAGAATGAAGCTGTAAGAGTGCTCAGACTATAGCAACTGGACAGTCGTAGAAGTCGAGAGATCATTGAGTTAACCAACTCTGCCATGACTGTTGGTAGTATGAGCCTAGCATTACACATATTTATTTCAACATTTGATCTAAAGTGTAAGAGAGGAAACCCATAACAACTAATCTTCTCCTACTATAAATAGCAGCACATGATCTTTTTACGTACTTTCGCACAGACAGGACAGCACATACCACAGCTTTTGATATACCAGTTGTGGTGCACTGGTTGAGCTGTGGGGGTGGGGGTGGGGGGTATTCATTCATTTCAACTTATTTTTGTGCTTATATCCAATTACGGTTCAAGCACGCTGTCCTGGGCACACACCTCAGTTATCTGGGCTGTCTGTCCAGGACAGTGGGTTAGTTGTTAGTTGGTTAGTGGTTAGTGAGAAAGAAGAGGGTGTAGTGGCCTTACACCTACCCAGTGAGCCCTTAAGAACTCATTCTGGGTTGGAGCTGGTACTGGGCTGCAAACCCTGTACCTATCGGCCTGTAGTCCGATGGCTTAACCACTGCGCCACCGAGGCCGGGGGGTGGGAGGGGGGGGGGAGGTGGGTGGGGGGGAATATTGATAGATTCATTGAAAGTAATCAATTCTACAACTCATCACACCTGAGGCTACTGATCTACATCTCATTTCGCCATGATCCTTGATAGAATAACTGGAATAGGATCAACCATCTCAAACACAGCACTCACATCAGAACCTTTGATATGCAAGCTGTGGAGCACTAATTGGGATAGGAAAAAGCACCTCACATCTCAGACAGACATACGTGACTCCATCACTGAGCTAAACTAACTCAGTCTTGCTAGGAAGAGGGTAATGTCAAATAGATTTGATCAACAGAAGGAGTCTACACCTTTTAAAGAATTGACCACCAGGCATTAATGAAATAGAATGAGAATTCCTCTTTAACTGTATATGTTACATGATGCAATTCTTTTCCCTCAGGAAGCTTGTATTTACATTTTAAAATCGGATAGCTTTAGACAATATTTTTAAATTTCATGTCTTATGTATACACAATTTCATACATATTAATTACATGTGTAGCTTCTTTACTTTTTTTTTTTTTTTAAACATTTTTGCATGCTTACCATTCACATGTTATCTATAGGGGAACCTGAAATATTAATATTAACTATTAGACCACAGACATCCTAGTAAAGAACGTTCAGAACTGTTTATCAACACAACGAAACACATTCCATAGTTTGCACATGCATCATGCAGTTGCCCCATACACGTGCGTGGGGTGTCATTCTCGATTTTGACAATTTCCAGGAAGGTCCATTAATCACTGTGGAACATTATTTCTGTTAATCTTTTTCATTCTGTTGATCATACAGTTGTTATTGTTTTGTTTTTAGTCATTTTTATTGTTTGAATTTGTGATTTACTGATAAAAAAGTCGTCAACTTTCAAATTTCACTTCTGCATATGACCCCGATTGTCCTTCAAGATGTTTGGTGGTCATAAAATCTACTGTAATACTGAACTACCGGTTGTAATGTTTGCCCAATTAATTCACTATTATCATATAACATTCCCCACAGCTAATATACCTTACAATTTTGGCAATTGAAATTCTTATTAGAGTTCCCCTACTTTTTTTTGAAGAGTATATTACTGATTACCAACTTGTATTTTCTACTTAAAACAATCCTAAGAAAAAACGTGTCCTTTTTTTTCAGTATGACTTGCAAGGCTAAAGGAGTTATTTTCATCCTTCATCTTTCATCTTCTTTTCACAATCATCTCTTTCAATATTTGCTGCTTCTTTGCTGTCATACTTTTGATCAATGATTTGTAGTGAAAACTGTTAAGCAAATCTGTGGCTTTACCACTTAAAGTGCAGCATAAACATTTATCAAATTTTCTACCATTTTTTGCATTTCGCATTTCACATTGATTTCACATGGTGAACTCTAGATTTGTGTTCAGAAATGAAAAGAAATCTGTGAGGCTTATTTCTATCATTACCAAATAATAAGTTGGCATTACATATAGTTATCTAAGTCTTATAATGACAACAAATATGGGTGTTCCTCTATTTGTTTTGAGTAGTAGTAACACAGGTACTAGTGTATTTAACAAAGACAAATGTCCTGAAAAAAGAGAGGATTTTATACATGTCATCTGCATATAATTCTTAGTAATACACCACTTTCATTGGTTCAGTGGTTGTCAATCAGGCAGCAAATGTCATTTGCATAAAGTAACCACAGAGCTAAGAGAAGTGGTAATCACGGCATAAAAGTATTTTATAAAAAGCCAAAGTGGCATATTTTATAGTAAAATGCCAAGACCATACATGAATACAGGTAAGCATTTGAAGATGGCATTAGCCAATGTATTTTTCGTGCTGGGATATCGTTAAACATCCATTCATTCATTTTGGAAGATGCCAACAACTGATGAGTTGAAGTTACCAGTATATATATGAATTCACCTTTCAAATGGAAAGGAAGGAAATGTTTTATTTATCAATGCACTCAACACATTTTATTTACAGTTATATGGCATCGGACATTTGGTTAAGGACCACCCAGATATTGAGGGAGGAAACCCACTGTCGCCACTTCATGAGCTATTCTTATTGATTAGCAGCAAGGGATCTTTTATATGCACCATCCCACAGACAAAGTAGTTAAATACTATGACCTTTGATATACCAGTCGTGGTGCACTGGCTGGAACGAGAAATAGCCCAATGGGCCCACCGACGGGGATCCATCCCAGACTGACCGCTCATCGAGTGAGCGCTTGACCACTGGGCTATGTCCTTCCCCCCTTTTATTGGAAGGTGTTAACAATAGATCTTGTATTGTTTAATGTTGGTAACACATATATAAAGAAATAACTGTCATACAAGACAACTATTTAGTGGCTGCAGGTAGTGTGGTCAACAACCATTAAAAAGGATGACACGTGGTGCAACTAGCTGTATTTACATTTAAAATACACTTTAACTCCATTAGGCTCATGTGATGCCAAACAAAGAATCTGACTGAGATAAAATCAAAGAATCTGATTGAGATAAAATTAAGCAAATTTTTAAAAAGAAAGAAAGAAATGTTTTATTTAACGACGCACTCAACATATTGTATTTACGGTTATATGGCGTCAGACATATGGTTAAGGACCACACAGATATTGAGAGAGGAAACCCAGTCGCCACTTCATGGGCTACTCTTTTCAATTAGCAGCAAGGGATCTTTTATATGCATCACCCCACAGAGAGGGTAGTACATACCATAGCCTTTAATATACCAGTCATGGTGTACTGGCTGGAACAAGAAATAGCCCAATGGGCCCACCGACGGGGATCGATCCCACATCGACCACGCATTGAGTGAGTGCTGAACCACTGGGCTACGTCCCGCCCCTTTTATAAATCAAGACAAATAACAAAATGTATAACAAGTTTAACTTTGCCAAGACATACATGTATACATTTGTATCTGTGATTGTATGAAAACAATGTCAGTGAGGTATGCTATTTTCAGAGCATGGAGCATGCATCATGAGATATGACATCATAAGCTGTTAGTTTTAACTAAAACCATTTCAACTAAAACCATTTTTTTTTATCAAGTATCTTCTAGTGTCATAATATTTTTATTAATTAATTTAAAATAATTTCTATGCTTATTTCCAATGGAGACTTGTGTATGCTGTCCAGCTGAATAAATACATGTACCTCATGCAGAATGAATGAATGAATGAATGTGTATGAATGAATGAATGTGTAATGACACCTCATGCATCTAGGCTCTCTGTTCAGAACAGGTTATTAGTGAGAAAAAGTTCTGGTTCAATTTAAACAAACTTTAAACAAAAAAACCTACCCCAAAAAAATATTTCATTAAAACAGAAAAAAAATCCAGAAAGGTTAATGCCACCTGGTGATTTACAGTCCTGTTGGAACAGTGACAGTGCCTGATCCATTAGATTTTTTAGAACTCAAGGTCTGCAACCAAAGTTATTAATTCTACCCCATCTTTACTCCGCAGGGGTTCCATCAGATGTGCAAGAAGCTCACACACTTCTGGGCATTAATTAGCTTCCACACTTTCAGTTAACTTTTCTGTTTTAAATCAATTAACATCTGGATGATTTGGAACCATGTTGTCAAACTATGGTAATTTTTGTGATAAGGTTTAAAGAAGCATCAGAAATGCTACAACATATAAGAGGGAATTTTTTTTCAAATGATCTGCATTATTCAAGTGATAGTTTTATAAATAAAATATTGCCAATGTGAGTTCAATTAAGGAATTAATGTATGGATGTATGAAGGAAGGAAGGAAGGAAGGAAGGAAGGAAGGAAGGAAGGAAGGAAGGAAGGAAGGAAGGAAGGAAGGAAGGAAGGAAGGAAGGAAGGAAGAAGGGAGGGAGGGAGGGAGGGAGGGAGGGAGGGAGGAATGTTTAACATTGGCCTAGAACAAAAATATCGTACACATCGGCTACTGGGCATCAAACAAAGGTAAACACATGAATATGATTATTTACATTAAAAATAAGAAACCGGCCTCGGTGGCGTCGTGGCAGGCCATCGGTTTACAGGCTGGTAGGTACTGGGTTCGGATCCCAGTCGAGGCATGGGATTTTTAATCGAGATACCGACTCCAAACCCTGAGTGAGTGCTCCGCAAGTCTCAATGGGTAGGTGTAAACCACTTGCACCGACCAGTGATCCATAACTGGTCCAACAAAGGCCATGGTTTGTGCTATCCTGCCTGTGGGAAGCGCAAATAAAAGATCCCTTGCTGCCTGTCGTATAAAGAGTAGCCTATGTGGCGACAGCGGGTTTCCTCTAAAAAAAACAATGTCAGAATGACCATATGTTTGACGTCCAATAGCCGATGATAAGATAAAAAAATCAATGTGCTCTAGCGGCTTCGTTAAATAAAACAAACTTTACTTTTTTAAAAATAAGAATTATATAATTATGTAAAACTACGGTACTGTATATATATATATATATATATATATATTTTTTTTTTTTTTTTTTTTTTTTTTTTAACAACACACTAGAGCACACTGATTTATTCTTATATAATATATCTTAGACAGGAAATTCGCTACATTTTTCCATTAGTAGCAAGGGATCTTTTATATGCACAATTCCACAGACAGAATAGCACATACCACAGCCTTTGATATACCAGTCGTGGTGAATTGATTGGAATGAACAATAGCCCAATGGGCCCACCAACAAGGATCGATCCTAGATCCATGCGTCAGGCATATGCTTTACCACTGGCCTATGTACCCCCCCCCCCTCCAACCCCCCTGTGGCTTACATTAACATCGATGATAGAGAAGATCTGCATCACAAGATACTTCAGCAAATTTGGCACCGTTTTATGACACATCCAAACAACTGGCACCAAAGGCTGACAGCCAGCTGTCGAATTTATAAAACGTTCCTGCTGCACTAGGTGAGAAAAACTGAAAATTAATTCCTCAACAGGTAATCCCAGTGACCCGGGATAAATTACAACCCAATTACAAGGTCAAAAGACATACATTACAGCACATACAAAATCACTGGCGTAGGAAGGGGGGGGGGGGGGGTATGCAAGGGGGGCATGTGTCACCCACTTTTCAAATATTTTGCTTTATAAAAGTGTGCAAATATGAAAATATATAAAAGTGTGTCTCCGCCCCCCCCCCACCACTTTTTGGCACCTTTCTACGCCACTGAAAATGCATTTGTTCACACACTGAAAATGCATTTATTCACACACTGTGACATCATGCACAGACAGTCGCAGTGAAAGCTATTAATTTTACACCAGTTTCTTGTCAAGTAAAATCTGAACTAAATGTATAATCCTCCTATGGCTGACATGACAAAATGTGAACATCTAACATATGAAAGTTATAAATGGACAGTAATGGCCCAATGGTATAAATCATCTGTTTTAAATTAATACTGGTACATACGGGTATTCCATTCATGTCCAATTTCTGGCTCAAATCCAGACTATGTGTGTAGCTTACAAGAAAAGTTTACGGCTATGATATCAACTTCTATGTGCTAATTACTAATGATTCAAGTGATAGTCCTTAGTTTTTAAACATTATCACTTAGAAGTAACAAGCTTAGAGTATTTTAGAGGGTAATTCCCCATTTTAAAGTCACAGACTCTCATTTCACTCCACTGTAACTTTATCCAGGTGTGTTACTGGTTTGTAGATTAAAAGGCATATTGTCACAGACCACCGACCTATTTAATGGTCTAACAAAGTATTAGCTGAAAAAATTATTTGATTTGTCCCTAAATGTACTTTATTTGACCATCTTCATAACCACCATACTCCATTTATTAATGATATTTTGTAAAAATAATTGAATTATGGCAATGGTCCATAATTCAAAAACTAAAATTGCCGAGAGGGTTGACATGGATTTCACTCCATCATGGTTCAGTTAAGGTTATGCAATAGCTAGATTTGGTTTCCAGACAGTGGGTATGCAGTTTTGACACCACAGACATGGAGGGTTTGAAGTAATTAACACTGAATGATTGTCAGAGAAAATTGTCTGCCTAACATGTGATTCTTTTCCATGATGCACATGAATCGGTTCCAACTGATAATGAATCAAAAATAAACTTGTTTAATAAAACCTCAAGAGAGTAAATGAATAAAACTTAATTGCCACAAATAGCTAGCCATGCAGTCTGTCTAGATATTTTTTTTTAATTCCTTATTTTGGCACATGAAATGGCAGAACGAGATTTAGCTTGGCAAAGCTTGTGCTAAAGATCCAGAAGTAAGGTACGCAAGACTGATACACTTCAGCCAGTATTATTAAGCTGGCTTTAATAATATACCTGTTTACTTAAAAGAAATCTTGTTGCGCATGTATACAAAATATATGTACATTCATGCATGCACATGCATGCATGAACACACACATGTGTGCATACACGCATGCAAGCACACACACACACACACACACACAGACAGACACATGCACATACACACACATAGAGAAAAACAAACAGACACACACATGCACACACACACACACACACAGACATACACACACAACCACACACACACACACACAGAGAGAAAAAAAACCCAGACACACACATGCACACTTGAACACACATGAACACACATACATATGCACTCAGACACATTATATATGAGGTGACAGGCCCCCCCCCCCCCCCCCCCACCCCCCACCCCCCCCCCCCCCCCCCCCCCCCCCCCCGCCCTCAATGTCCAGACTTGCCACCAGCTCCTATATGATGTTTTACTGTTATTAGCGTACCAGACATTTGTGTCGTTATAATAAGCTGGCACATTCCTTGTGCTTTGAAATGCCAGCAAGTAATTTTTAGGACTCTCAGCCTCCAGCCAGGATATAGACTGGTCCCCAGTGTTATTGTATCCAACGAGAACACCATAAGATGACCAGTCTAAAATTGGTTTCTATTTTTTTTCATCAAGTTTTATTATTTTATGTACAAAGGAAATTGCGAATGTGTGTCCCTCTACACTCTAGTTGGACACACACTCATAAAACAGACATCCCACTCCAAGTTATATGTGAGACAATATATGGTATTAGAACAAACAATTGCTACACAGCCAATGTATCCAACGAGAACACCATAAGATGACCAGTCTAAAATTGATTTTTTTTTTTTTTCATCAAGCTTTATTATTTTATGTACAAAGGAAATTGCGAATGTGTGTCCCTCTACACTCTAGTGGACACACATTCATAAAACAGACATCCCACTCCAAGTTATATGGGTCCTCATGGTTGGGCATAAAAAGTTAAGTTCTATACCACATGGTGTTGGGTATGTAGAAGTCAGCAACAAAGCACTGGACTGGATATCCTTAGGAAGCTGGTTCTGAAATCAATAATATCTAATCGCACATAAACACTGTAACACCGACTGTGTTTAATTTGACCACCACTTGGGAAGGCTCTGGAGCTATGTGTGTCACCATTCTGCTCTTCATGCATCATCGTAATTTCGACATTAGCCGTCCACTGCACGCACCATTCTCAGCTGGTCTCAGTGCAGCAATTACAGCCAGACAATACCTCGTATTAGAACAAACAATTGCTACACGGCTATTCAATTAAGTTAGTTGCTATATACAACATGATGTAGAATGGATTGTTTGTTATAATATTTATCATTAATCATATTCATCGTTAAATCAGAAAGTAACAGAAAAAAAAGGTTTAGAAAATGTAAATTTGAATGTGTAGTGATTTGCAGTTAAAGTTTGTTTTGTTTAATACTATGATTACTGTGAGACACTATATGGTATTAGAACAAACAGTTGCTACACGGCTATTCAATTAAGTCAGTTGCTATATACAACAAGATGTACAAAAAAAGCACCATTGGATTACATTGATTAATTAATCATCGGCTATTGGATGTCAAATGTTTGGTCATTCTGACTCGTAGTCACCAGAGGAAACCTGCTACATTTTTTCTAATGCAGAAAGGGATCTTTTATATGCACTTTCCTACAGACAGGAAAACACATACCATGGCCTGCATGGTTTGTAATCATATTATTCATCAGTAATCAGAAAGTAACAGAAAAAAAAGTTTTAAAAATGTAAATTTGAAAGTGTAGTGGATTGCAGTTGAAGTTAACATTGTTTTGTTTAATGACACCACTAGAGCACATTGATTTATTAATTATCAGCAACTGGATTTCAAATATTTGGTAATTCTGACTTTTCCCACAGACAGGACAGCAATTATACCACGACCTTCGATATATACCAGCAATTTTATGAATATACAAATATGTATGATCAATTTAATCTAAAAGAAATTATATTTACAATTGTTATGGGGAAAATACTAGGTGTATGTATATGAGTACACAAAAGTATATAAAATCCATCACCAAACCAACATTCATATAGATATTAACTTTCATCAAGGCATATCTATATACCTGCAGAAACTGGAATGAGGGCAAGAGGGGCTAGGCCTCTCTGTTTAATATTTGGGAGCAGGACATTACCCAGTGGAAAAGCATTTGCTTGACCTGCTGTTGATCTGGGGTCGATCCTTGTCGGTGGGCCCATTGGGCTATTTCTCGCTTCAGCCAATGCACCATGACTTGTATATCAAAGGCCATGGTATGTGCTATCCTGTTTGTGGGATGGTGCATATAAAAGATCCCTTGCTGCTAATCGAAAAAGAGTAGCCCATGAAGTGGCGACAGCAGGTTTCCTCTCTCGATATCTGTGTGTTAACCATATATTTGACGCCATAAATGTGTTGAGTGCATCGTTAAATAAAACATTTTTTCTTTTTTTTCTATTTAATACCTTAATATATTCTTTTTGTTCTGTAATATAACATAAAAAATAATATCCTAAGTTGAAACATCCCCCCAAAAAGGTATTTTAAAACACTGCTCTTTTGTTTTTCAGATGCTAGCAAATGAAAATCCCACACACATGCACTCTCACTTTGCTCTGATCTTCTGCTTCAGCAGATTTTTGAAGCAGAATGTCCTGGCCATTGTGAGCCTGTTGTGAGCCTGTTGTGAGCCTGTTGTGAGCCTGTTGTGAGCCTGTTGTGAGCCTGTTGTGAGCCTGTTGAGAGCTGGAGAGCAATTTTTACTCAATAATACTTCTGTACATTATTTAAGCAATGACAGGAAAATAATCATTGTTTGATGCCACTCACTGAGATTCAACAAATAACCATTTCCTTTCTTTACACTGTCAAGTAATTCTGCTGATAACACTTTAAATAAATAAAACATGAGGGGTTTTTTTCTCTTTTGTTGTGGTTTCTTTTTTTTTCTCTTCTTTTTTTTGCATTATGATAAGGATTAAGTTGTTGTTAAATGTGTAAGCCAAGAATTGTAATTAATGCATCATAAATCTGATAAAAAAAATACACACATTGTGCATTAGATATAATAATTCATACAAACTATAATTAAATTATCATATATAAATCTCATAGAAATAGGTACATAATATTACATGATAATTTCATATCGTGACAGTGATTTACTTTTAGGAATTCAAATATATATGCATTTCCTTAATCCTTATACATGATGGGAAAATAATTCGATTACCTCTAGAGACCCATCATTCATAATCAAATTCACTTAGTCTGTGTAACATCACCATCACTGCTACATGTAGATAACAACAGGAAAATGTGACTTTACCGTTGTTATTGCTATCATATATAGTAAAACCTCTCAAAACCGGACCCTCTATAAACTGGAATCCCCTCAAAACCGGACATTTTTCATGGCCCCTTTTTAAATATATGTACAGAAGAGAATCTCTCTAAACCAGATACCTCTTAAAACCAGACTTTTTACTTGGCCCTGAGGGTGTCCGGTTTGGAGGAGTTTCACTGTATGTATGATGTTCCTACATGTACATGTATAAGGTCATAAGTCACTAACTGGTCACCCTAAAAAGGTGGAGCCATTGCAGTATTTCTAAAACACCAGTCTTTAAATGTTGCTACAGACCATAATAATGGTCCTTTTACAATGATTTTGGTATCAGAAGAAAGGGAGATCTGTTTAGTTTAATGTGAGACAAAAACAACAGGAAGAAAAAATATAAAATACTTGTGAGTTATGTAGAAAAATATGAATTAAGTCAGGGGTGGGGGGGTGGTAGTGGCAGAGAGGAGATAGTTGTTGTATACATTTATGACTACAGGCATTCTATGGGTGTTAAACAGCTTTAGTTTCAGGTTTTACCACTAGATGTCAGTTAATAGCCATAGAAGACAATAGAGGGCAGGTAATTATACACGTCAAGGTCATTTTTTTGAAGCCATGCAGTTCCAAGCCTTTGTCTTGAAATTTTAATTTCAAATTTGCTCATTTTTACCATTACTCAATGGTAAATGGTTACTCATGATACATGATCATACTTATGATATATCAGTTAGTGAAAAGGTAATTAAGGTAAATGACTATCCTGTTTTTGTCAAGAAGCCACAGTGTTTCAAATCCAATGCCGTTAGCTAGACAAGACATGTCATATGGTCATTTTACTGTCTTGTTTTATTTAACGACGCCGCTAGAGCACATTGATTTTTTATCTTATCATCGGCTATTGGACGTCAAACATATGGTCATTCTGACACTGTTTTTAGAGGAAACCCGCTGTCGCCACATAGGCTACTCTTTTTACGACAGGCAGCAAGGGATCTTTTATTTGCGCTTCCCACAGGCAGGATAGCACAAACCATGGCCTTTGTTGAACCAGTTATGGATCACTGGTCGGTGCAAGTGGTTTACACCTACCCATTGAGCCTTGCGGAGCACTCACTCAGGGTTTGGAGTCGGTATCTCGATTAAAAATCCCATGCCTCGACTGGGATCCGAACCCAGTACCTACCAGCCTGTAGACCGATGGCCTGCCACGACGCCACCGAGGCCGGTCATTCAGCTGGATGAAGTCCTGACAATGGTTGTCATGTTTTACACTCATTTAGAAAGTGGAAACACATGAATGTACTAACTTCATTCATAAAGAATCTGATATAATATCTCTCATTTTGATAGTCCCTGCTGGAAAAAAGAAAGAAAGAAATGTTTTATTTAACAATGCAACTCAACACATTTTATTTACAGTTATATGGCGTCAGACATATGGTTAAGGACCACACAGATTTTGAGAGGAAACCCACTGTCGCCACTACATGGGCTACTCTTTCCGATTAGCAGCAAGGGATCTTTTATTTGCGCTTCCCACAGGCAGGATAGCACAAACCATGGCCTTTGTTGAACCAGTTATGGAACACTGGTCGGTGCAAGTGGTTTACACTTACCCACTGAGCCTTGCGGAGCACTCACTCAGGGTTTGGAGTCGGTATCTGGATTAAAAATCTCATGCCTCGACTGGGATCCGAACCCAGTACCTACCAGCCTGTAGACTGATGGCCTAACCACGACGCCACCAAGGCTGGTCCCTGCTGGAAGTGTTGTGTATGTTGGGATAGAACTGCAGCAACAACCGGGCGGAAGACTGTTACTAAGTTCATTTGATCAAGAGGATATAATGTGTTTCCTTAACTAAAGAGTCAAACAAAATGTTTCCCATGCTTTTTACTGAATCTTTGGGGTGCCATAAACACCAGTGGTTGAATTTCAAACAAAGAAACTGGGAAGTTTTTGATGATAATCTCTTGTAAATGGAAATTTTTAAAGATTTTGGTGAGAAAAATTAATTGAAATTCCAGACATAGTTCCAGGATGGAACAAACAGTTCAGACCCACTTTTTTGTACACATATTTAGATAATTTTCTGAGGATCATTTTGCCACAAACATTATTGAAATCAGATGGATATTATTGTGTCTAAGGCCAATTATGTCAGGGTAGGTATGATTTGAGATAATGCCAAAAATGTGTGCACATTGTAATGCATTTTCTATTAAATTTATTGATTAAATTTTTTAATATCTTTGCAAATTGATGTAATTTTTTATTTCTGTTTTTAGTTTTCTGACCACTAGAATAGTGAAAAATTTGCCATTTTTACCCCACAACGCAAATTAGGACCAGTTAGTGACTCACGACCATAAAGTGCACAATAACCCTAACCCTTGTATACCATTGCTGTGTTATTTATTGGCTACCAGGTCAGGTCAGGTCAGAGTGTTTAACTGCACATTCAGAGCAAGCTGTTTTAGCACACGCCTGTCCTGGGCACAGGTGCCGACTTAGGCTGACTCCTCTGTCCAGGACAGGACAGGAAAGGGGTGGGGTGGGTTGGAGGGGAGACCACCTGCATTGGCAGGTGCAAGGGAGCATCAGGAGTCCGACCGGGGCCGGTAACAGGCAGAGGGTGGTATGGTGCTATGGGATTTGGAATGTCCCTTAGGATTAAGCCAAAGAGAAATGGTGCTCATTTTTGTGAAGGAAGTTAGGTGCAATTTTAAATGGTCCGTCAAAAAGTAAAAGGATTGGCTACCAGAATACATCCAGTTATATACACACAAAATCAGTTAAATGTATTTGTTTTCTCTCTCATATTCTACCAGAATACATCCAGTTATATACACACAAAGTCAGTTAAATGTATTTGTTTTCTCTCTCATATTCTACCAGAATACATCCAGTTATATACACACAAAATCAGTTAAATGTATTTGTTTTCTCTCTCATATTCTACCAGAATATTCTTTTTACAAATACAAATTTTACTGGTGTTTTACACACAAAATCAGTGGAGTCTCAGTGTATGATTCCACAAAATCAATCAAAATATAGATATTTGTCTCTTACATTTGTACTATATCTAACAGATACAAAATTCACACATAAAAGGATTTTGTAAAGAATACATCCAGTTATATACACACAAAATCAGTTAAATGGATTTTTTTTTTTCTATTACCAGAATACATCCATATATAAATGATTGATCTCTTTCTTTTGATATTCAGTGGGATGTTTTCAGAGTTCAAGACATTCAAAAATATTTCCTTGTTCACATTTGTACTAATATAACAGACTAAACTCAGTGGATGCAGAGACAAGACATATATAAATGATTGATCTCTTTCTGATATTGTTCACTGAACAGACTAAACTCAGTGGGATGCAGAGACAAGACATTAAAAAGTCCTTGTTCACTGAACAGACTAAACTCAGTGGGATGCAGAGACAATACATTAAAAAGTCCTCATTCACTGAATAGACTAAACATCAAAACAATCATGTTAAATACTAAATTGCCAATATTTCAGAAATGAGATGAGGCATTTCTATACACATTACATTCTTTGTTTTCTCCCTTTAAATGGAACATAATATTGACACTGATTGTGGGTTCTTTCTTGTAATATTGATTTCTAAACACCTAATATACATGTGTGTATGTTTTGTTGTCATTCTTAAGTTTCATTAAGAAATACTTTCTGCCATGATTATAATTAGCACACACTATTTATTTCCGTAAACTACCTTTTCCCCATGTACTTAAATTAATATTGTGATTTATCATGCAACCGCTGTTTGTACTGGCAGATTATGATCACTGCCCAATTAGTGCAAAGTAATAAACTGCTGCTGTAAGATCATCCCTTGTCACGTGTCCATTAAAATCAAGTTAAATTTGAATCGCTTACTTTGACTTGATTTTTTAACTGCTACATGTATTTTGTTTCAGCATTAATTTAAAAGTTAAAACTTTGTTTTGTTCAACAACACCACCAGAGTACATTGATTTATTAATCATCGGCTGTTCGAAGGAAGGAAATGTTTTATTTAACGATGCACTCAACACATTTTTTATTTTATGGTTATATGGCGTTAGACATATGGTTAAGAACCACACAGATATTTAGAGAGGAAACCCTCTGTCGCCACTTCATGAGCTACTCTTTTCGATTAGCAGCAAGGGATCTTTTATATGCACCATCCCACAGACAGGATAGCACATACCATGGCATTTGATATACCAGTCATGGTACATTGGCTGGAATGAGAATGGACCCACTGACAGGGATCGATCCTAGACCTACCATGCATCATGCGAGTGTTTTACCACTGGGCTATGTCCCGTCTCTCTGCATACATTTAAGCACAGTATATGTAAATAAAGTTGTGTGTTGTGATAAATGTAACAAAAATTACATATTTATTTATGCATTTTTAATTAATTTTTTTTGTTTTGTTTTGACATGACCAGCAAATATGTGGTGTTCATCGTTCCAGTCAGTTGATTCCATCCTGGTAGTATATATGGACAGATATCACCCAAACTGTGATGGTATCTTTTCCTTTTCTTTTTCTTTAACAACACCACTAGAGCACACTGATTTATTAATCATCAGCTATTGGATGTCAAACATTTGGTAATTCTTACATATGGTTGCACTATACCAATTAATTTCCGGCTGGGTCGAAGTTCGAGGTGTACCGAACTTTTGATAGAGAAGTTAACACCACAAGTCCTGTGATTGGTTATAAATGTGAGTGTGTTGGTTGTAAAAAAAATGAGTTTCATCTGGGCTAAAAATGTATGCAATTTTATTTGATGTAGTACCACCGTGTCAAGTAGCCTTGGTGCTTGGAACATGTATGGGGTACCTGTAAAAAAAAGTACTAAAATTTTGTGCGAAACTAGGGGTGTTGCAGAAACATCTGGTTATACCGAAAATGAGCCATGAAAGGTACCATTTTCTGCAGTTAATACTTTGAGGTAGGGGTTGTAGTACTGATATTTATGGGTCACAGTTTGGTTGATATATTGCATATAGTGTTTTTAAACACAAACGTTAACATGGTTGCCTATGGGATTTGAATTGGTATAGTCCAACCTATAGCACATATTCAGTGCATAATAAAAAAGATTATGATTTTTGTGATTTAATTAAATTAAACTACACTATTTGATTAATTAGCCGTCACTCGGCCATGCAAGTTCACAATGACCTTGACCTTGACAATAATTACTGTACATAGCTCTGAATGGAGTTTGAACAAAAATTAGCACTGAGGAAAAGTTGGTTTTCGCCTATAATTCATACTATACAGATTTGAATGTTCTTATTTACATGGTGTTTGACTTGCCATATACAACTGCTCTTAAATATGTTAATATATCTAGGCAGTCTGAACTTAGATTTTAATAGCAATTTATTTTTATATTAAAAATAACATGTGCCAATATTGGGATAATGTCTTTAACTTCTATAAACATAGTTAATGTTTCATGTGTGTACTTCTGATAGCTTAACTTTTTAAAGACCTTGATTTTTATTGTCCTTTTGGCATATTTATAGGGTGCTAAGTCATATTTTAGACACATTTGTAGTTTTAGGGGAAACATTTTTTTACTTTGAAGAATTTTTTTACCAAAGCCATAATTAAAATTTTTGTCACTATTGTGCCTTCTGTTCTCATTTATACATAACAATAAGCTTGTTAAACATATCTTTAGGTCTCCAGATCAAATCTTTTTTTAAAATAATCACTTAGTTTGCTCCAATGAAGTGTATTTTAAGTGTATACTAGATTTGGAACCAATTTTTCCAGATTTGATTATCTATCTTGGTGTAATTTGATGATTTATTTTATTGTTAATGCTGTATTATCCAATGTTAATAGCTAAATGATATGCTGGATTACAGATTGTAGGAATACATCCAATATACATATTGTATTGATCTGGATTAGAAAATAATGCAATAAAATAGATGTTCGGGTAATTATGTCACTTAAAAACAGGTTTTTTTTAGTAATGAATCAAAAATAAATATGCGAAAGCTGCATGATAATTCCAGATATCACAAATTTTTTAAAACCTCCAACTACAGTAGGGTATACATAAAATATAGTCAGGAATATTGGTGGCTGCCAATGGTTTTTGATGGTCCAATTTGAAAATCTGCATAGCTGATGGATTTGAAATTCCCGCACATGGTAACTTGAAGATGCCCACACTCAGCATACAGGATTTTCTTCCAACAGTGATGTGCAGGACATTAAGTCATTACTTCATACAGATGCAGTCATGTTGGTTTTCCCTTCCTCAGACATTGTATTTTTTTAATACTGATATTTCTTTTGATGTGCCTATTGAGGTCTTCATAATCTAGGGGTCAGTCAAGTACATGTGTTTCAATGGAATAAGTTTAAGGAGTTGAGATACTCTGAATAGCCATGCTGTCTCTACATATATAGCTGAGCACACACACACACATCTGACAATAAATATCTTCAGGGAGTATTATTTTTAAAAAAAAATTATTTGTTCAAATATGACATATTGCATTTGTACAAAACTGTACAAAATACATGTGTTTTGTGAGGTGTACATTAAATTAGGTTGCACTGTAGAAACAACAGTTTCAGTGAGGTTGTCAGTTTATGTCAGAAGACACCAGATCCTGGTTGTCATAAAAACACATGATTCACCACCTTTTGAAACATGTATGTTATCAGTATAGGTTGCACTATACCAATTAATTTCCGGCTGGGTCGAAGTTCGAGGTGTACCGAACTTTTGATAGAGAAGTTAACACCACAAGTCCTGTGATTGGTTATAAATGTGAGTGTGTTGGTTGTAAAAAAAATGAGTTTCATCTGGGCTAAAAATGTATGCAATTTTATTTGATGTAGTACCACCGTGTCAAGTAACCTTGTGCTTGGAACATGTATGGGGTACCTGTAAAAAAAAGTACTAAAATTTTGTGCGAAACTAGGGGTGTTGCAGAAACATCTGGTTATACCGAAAATGAGCCATGAAAGGTACCATTTTCTGCAGTTAATACTTTGAGGTAGGGGTTGTAGTACTGATATTTATGGGTCACAGTTTGGTTGATATATTGCATATAGTGTTTTTAAACACAAACGTTAACATGGTCGCCTATGGGATTTGAATTGGTATAGTCCAACCATATAGTCTTAGAGAGGAAACCTGCTACATTTTCCCATTAGTAGCAAGCAATATTTTATATGTGCACCATCCCACAGACAGAACAGCACATATCACAGACTTTGAAATACCAGTCGTGGTGCATTGGCTGGAATGGAAAATAGCACAATGGGCCCACCAACAATAGTCAGATGAGTACTGTACCAGTGGGCTATGTCTCTTCCCTGTATGATGAGAAATGCTCTGGAATGCTCTTTTTTGAATTTGAGGCATTTCGCCCTGTGGTAATAGAGCATGATTGTTTTGTGGTAGAAACCTTTTTATTGTAACTTCATTACAGCAAATGAAGCGCAGGGCTTCTAGATTATGGTAGCCCCACTCCCATGGCTAGTGATATTCAATGTTGGGCTAGTAAATACCTACCATTGCCATGCCCGACGGCTAGTGAAAAAAAGGTTATCAAATGCTGCATTTAAGTATATTTTGTAAATACGAATATCCTGTCCCCATCCCCCAACCTTAGTGTTTTTTAAGCTCTATGTCCCTCTTTAGGTGACAATATTACTAAATAGTAAAATTATATTAACTTAAAGTAGAGTAGGGCTAGTGAATTTTTAATCGTGGCTAGTAAATATTCAAAATCACTGATCCCATGGCTAGTTGCTTTTATAAAAATTATAGAAGCCCTAGAAGCGTTTACTTTGTGGAATCAGACTTTGATGCAATATCTTTCACAAGTTGATATCAAGAATGTTGTAAAATACATGTCATACTTCTAACAAAAAAATATTGCTTGTTTAGCTCAAATTAAAAAATAAATAAATCTGCTAATAGAAAAAAATCGGAGCAAATATGACTTCCCGTGTCTTCATCTTGGACTAAATGATTGATTGATTGAAACATATTTTATTGCTCTTTAAAGAACAAATGGATTAGGCCCAAGTTAAATGGTAAAAACAATAGGTTATCATTTTTAATCCTGTCCAGGATAAATGAGAAATTCTTCTCAGCAACTCTCATTGAGGTGGGGGTGGGGAGGGTTAGAATTAGGGTGTTTCCCATTCTTACCTTCACAGGATAAAACCAATAACCGTATGTCATTAACCAGTTACATGTATTCTCTACTCCTGCTGCATTTCACCCCCTATCTCATCAACATACATTGCATATGTGAATAAGTTGATCCATATTGTTAAATTTTCTGCTTTTTGAGGAACAATAATGCTGCATTTCCCCCACTATCACATAAACATACATTGCATATTTGAGTAAGTCAATCCATACTGTCAAATTTTCAGTTTTTCGAGGTACAATACTGGTGGGGGAAAAAAACAACCTATTCAGTTCTTGAACATTGTGAATTGTACAAGGAATTAGCGAAGCCAGTGAAGAGTAAGAAAACAAATTTGAAGAGACTGTTGAAAAAGTCAGTAATCAATATATTCAAAGAATACATGCAGCTCTTACTCCTACTTCAGTTCGCCGGTGCTGCATCAAAGACTATCTGAGAGGAACACTGTGACTGTCGTATTATATAGAAATACCATGGACCCAGGGATATACATGTATGTCACTGTGGATGAATATAATGAAAATATTTAACATATTGGATAAAATTGATTACTACATTATGATGATGTTTTTTTTGTATTGTTAAGGTAAAGGAAAGGATGGTTTGTTTAATTATACCGTGACACATGTGAAACTGTAAGGTTGTTTGGTGTTGATCGAGAGAGAGAGAGAGAGAGAGAGAGAGAGAGAGAGAGAGAGAGGAGAGAGAGAGAGAGAGAGAGAGAGAGAGAGAGAGGGAGGGAGGGAGGGAGGGGAGGGAGGGAGGGAGAGAGAGAGAGAGAGAGGGAGGGAGGGAGGGAGGGGAGGGAGGGAGGGAGGGAGGGAGGGAGGGAGGGAGGGAGGGAGGGGGGGAGAGAGAGAGAAAAAGAGACAGACAGAGACAGACAGAGAGTAACAAAACACTGCTAGATCTTCTATGAAAAGGTGGCAAGGAATGTATTTTTCCACAGACAGGACAGTACATATTACAGCCTTTCACACACCAGTCATAGGACATCGGGTGAGATAATAAGAAAACCAGAATCTACTTTTGACTACATTTCACTTAGCTCCTTGGTATTAAAACTGTTAAACAACAATACATGCATTATGTAATATGTGGAATGGCATTTCAATGGCTTTATGATGGTGTCATTTCCTAACAGAAAAAAGGAATGAAGGGATATTTTATTTAACAATGCACTCAACACATTTTAATTACGGTTTTGCTAACAGAAAGCAATCTAGCTCTGTCTGTAATCAGTTGGGTCAATACAACAAAAACAAAAGAAGGAAACAGGATTTTTTATAAGCACTTTCCCACAGACAGGACAGTACATACCATTGTCATGGGGTACTGGTTGCGGATGTCAAGAGCTCTACTGACTGAGCTAGATTCCACCCCTTTTAATTTCGAAAATAACTCAGTATGTGTATACAGCAAGCGGAATCGATCTTATGATAAAAACAAGCTCTTCGCCACTAAGCTATACCCCCTCCTCCACCCATATAACGATGAATGACGTTAATGCCGCTAAGTGACAACAAGGAAGGACATGAATGCAATCATTGTAACCCAATATACCAGTCCACTTCAAGCAACTTTTCTTTCCTTTTTCTTCTCTCCTGTTCAATTTTGACGGACAGTCAGCCAGAGCTTTTAGAAAAGTTGTTAATTAGATTTGTGCTAATTTGTAAAGGCTGTAAGCTCTAGGTTATCACCATCATGCCTCATACAGGAAATCTGTCTCCATAATGGCCACTTTGACTTGATGGTAGAATGTGATAGGTCCACTTTAAGATGAACTTCACATTGCAGTCGTTGGAAAAGGAAGGAAATCTTTTAATTAACGTCGCACTCAACACATTTTATTTACGGTTATATGGTGTCGGACATATATTGAGGAGGAAACCCGCTATCTCCACTTCATGGGCTACTCTTTTTGATTAGCAGCAAGATATCTTTTATATGCACCATCCCACAGACAGGATAGCACATAACACAGCCTTTGATGTACAATTCGTGGTGCACTGGCTGGAACGAGAAATAGCCAAATGGGCCCACCGACAGGGATCGATCCCAAACCAACCACTCATCAAGCGAGCGCTTTACCACTGGACTACGTCCCGCTCCTGCAGTCATTGGCTTCATGCAGTCAACAACTTTTATAGAGATATTTAATTCAATGACAGGTCTCGTTTCAGCTAGTGCACCACGACTGGTACATCAAAGGCTGTGGTATGTGCTATCCTGTCTGTGGCACAGTGCATATAAAAGATCACTTGCTGCTAATCGAATACAGTAGCCCATGAAGTGGCGACAGCGTGTTTCCTCCTTGTAGCCCAGTGGTAAAGCTCTCGCTCGATGCATGGTTGTTACAGCCAGTGCACCACGACTGGTATATCAAAGGCCATTGTATGTACTACCCTATCTGTAAGATGGTGCATATAAAAGATCCCTTGCTGCTAATCGAAAAAGAGTAGCCCATGAAGTGGCAACAGCAGGTTTCCTCTCTCAATATCTGTGTGGTCATTAACCATATGTCTGATGCCATATAACCATAAATAAAATGTGTTGAGTGTGTCATTAAATAAAAAAAATTCTTCCTTCCTTCAATGATAGGTCAGCTTCAAGTTGCCAGCCAGTGCAGCATGACTGGCATATCAAAGGCTGTGGTATGTACTACCCTGTCTGTGGGATGGTGCATATAAAAGATCCCTTGCTGCTAATCGAAAAAAGTAGCCCATGAAGTGGTGACAGTGGGTTTCCTCCCTCAATATCTGTGTGGTCCTTAATCATATATCCGATGCCATATAACCAAAAATAAAATGTGTTGAGTGCGTCATTAAATAAAACATTTCCTTCCTTCCTTCAATGAAAGGTCAGCTTCAAGTTGAGGTTCTTGTTCAATTCCTTCTCTTCAATCATACTGTCAAATACTTTTAACAAGAATTATTTAACTCAGATACTCATTGGTTACATTCCATATAAAAATATCCCTTACTACTAATAGAAAAATGTGGCAGGTTTCATCTCTAAGACTATTTGTCAAAATTATCAAATTGTTGACATCCAATAGCACATGATTAAAAAATCAATGTGCTCTAATGGTGTCGTTAAATAAAATGAATTTGAACTTGCATTGGTACTCAAATACTCAAGGAATATGAAGAAAATTATGTTGGGTTTATTTATTTGAACCGAGTGATAAATAATTACAAAGTTAAATTTTGTCCTTTATAGAAACGATTTAATAGAATATTTTTACATAAAGGTCATTTGATATCCTGTAACTTTTTCTTTAAACAAATTACTGGAATACTTGCTCTTTATATGAAACAGAAAACAGCCTGTGGAATACCTCATAAAAAGGCCATCTGATGTCATGTAATTACTGGACTACTTTTTATCTTAAACAACACAGAGTTAATGGAATATTCTATAAAGGTCATTGATGTCCAGGTCTTTGACCTGCACAATGGTCTGTTTATACATGAACTGTTCTATGATTAATGATCAGTTATATGTCAAATAAATAATTAAATTATATATATAATAAAGGCAGTGCACGTATCTCATTAACAATACTGGTTCGGTGAATTAACTCCATACAAGTTTATGGTAGATTTGTTTAGGCTATATATAGTAAATATGATGCATCACTGACCAAAATGATGTCTGAGACTATTTCATATTTTGTTCTTGTGCATAATTTTTCATCTCTTTGGTGAAACTCTTGCACATTTATTACTTTTGTCATCGTTTTAGATGAAGTGACAGACTTGACAGCTGTGGTAGGACGGATTTTCAAAGTGTGGGGGGGGGGCTCATTTTATGGTTGTATTGTCAGGTTTCTGTATTAGCATTATAAGACATTTTAAAGTCCTGAAATAAAAACTGGTGAAGTACTCATAGCAGGTGCCACCAATGAAGCAGGATATGCTCATCTTTTGCGAACACCTGATATCATCACTGTCATAACAGTGATTCATGAGTGCATGTCTTCACAACTGTACTTATTCTAATGAGCTCTGTTTGGTACTAGTTTTGATTTAGTAAACTAGTCTGGGAGTGGCAGTCCTCTTTTTGGCAGTGCAAGAAAGATGAAATGTCCAGTAAAGGATCTTCTTGAAAGTGGTTCTCCTCCTCTATATAAGACACTAGATATGGATCTCTATATTGCCAAATGCCCATTCAAATCTGCACACCAAGCTTTTAACAGTTCAGTAGAGGGTTTAAAGAGACATACTCTATTTTTTAAACAATAAGGTATATTTTTTACTATTATAGCTGTTTTTGATAACTGAAATCATACTTTACTTAGATTTTATGGTTTAGATTGTCAATTTCCATACATTCGAAGTGTCTTTGGTCATCTTGGTGTTTTTAATATCACAAAATGCATTTCTCATATTTTTTAAAACGCACACGCATCTGGGAAGTAACAGTTATGGAGTCAAGTTTTAGTCCGTTTTCGGAGGGTATTTCACCATTTCAAAGTCACAGACTCATGTTTCACTCAATTGTAACTTTATCCAAATGTGTTTCAGGTTTGTAGATTAACTAAACTTAGTGTTAATTTTCACGGGTTGAAACTAGGGTATGTCCCTTTAAATATACTACACCGATTTCTCTCACTTAAACCACTAGAACAAGTCCTGGACAGACAACTGACATAGCTGAAGTATATGCCCCAGACAGTGTGTTTGAAACTGGATATATAAGCATAAAAATACTGTAAAATGAAAGAATATATTTTTCACAGAACTGAATTTATCAGTTTTCCATACAAGGTTAAGTATTTTTTGGGGTGGGATGTACCTCAAGTGGTAGAGCGCTTGCCTGAGTTAAAAAGTTTGTTTTGTTTAACGACACCACTAGAGTACATTGATTGTTTATTAATCATCGGCTGTCGGATGTCAAGCATATGGTCATTTTGACACAGTCACAGAGAGGAAACCCACTACAGTTGTCAACTAGTAGCAAGGGATCTTTTATATGCACCATCCCACAGACAGGATGCGCTTGCCTGAGATGCAATGGAATGAAGAATCGATCGCTCTCAATGGACTGTTTTTCACCATCCCAACCAGTGTTCTATTACTGGTACATCAAAGGTTGTGGTATGTACTGTCCTTTCAATGAGAAAGTGCATATACAAAATTCTTAGCTGTGTTTTGGCAGGAGTAGCCTATGTGGAAAGAAAGAAGTGTTTTATTTAACAACGCAATCCACACATTTTATTTACGGTTATATGGCATCAGACATATGGTTAAGGACCACACAGATTTTGAGAGGAAACCCGCTGTCGCCACTACATGGGCTACTCTTCCGATTAGCAGCAAGGGATCTTTTATTTGCGCTTCCCACAGGCAGGATAGCACAAACCATGGCCTTTGTTGAACCAGTTATGGATCACTGGTCAGTGCAAGTGGTTTACACCTACCCATTGAGCCTTGCGATGCACTCACTCAGGGTTTGGAGTCGGTATTTGGATTAAAAATCCCATGCCTCGACTGGGATCCGAACCCAGTACCTACCAGCCTGTAGACCGATGGCCTGCCACGACGCCACCGAGGCCGGTAGCCTATGTGGAAGCAAACAGTCTTTCTCTCTCTCTCTCTAACTCTCTCCCTCTCTCTCTTTCTCCCTCCCTCCCTCCCTCTCTCTCTGTCTCTCCCTCTGTCTCTGTCTGTCTGTCTGTCTGTCTGTCTGTATGTCTGTCTCTCTCTCTCTCTCTCTCTTACACACACACACACAAACATTGTCTCTATCTGTTTATTGTCTGTCACTCTGTTTTGCTCTCTCTCTCTGTTTATCTGTCTGTCTGTCTGTCTGTCTCTTTCCCTCTCTCTCTCTCTCTCTCTCTCTCTGTTTCTAAAACGTGCTGACATGTCATTAAACAAACATTCCTTTGCACCATTTAATATAGCTATGGCCATTAAATGTACACACATTTTTTTAAAACAAATTAATGGTTTCACTAATTTAGCACCATTTACGGAAATTATTTTTAACAATGACATGCTCATACCAGCAAGGAAATTAGCCATTATTGGTACAATGGAAAACATGTTTTTTTTTTTCAAAATACATGTATACATTATGGATTTACTGTTAATGTTAACATTTATACAGCACAGTCAATGAGACAAGCCCTTTGATGCTCAAGGCTCATAATTAATTTGTATCCCAGACATGCTTCAGCATTAATGAGTAAAATTCTGATGGAACAGTGTTTCTTTGAAACCTCAGTTGAACATGAGCATGTTAATCCGTTTAGGCCACCATCTAACAACGACTGCAATTTATTCCATTGGGGAAAATGATTTGCTTTTCAGTGTTATATCAGTCTTCAAAGCATTTTTTATTCATAACAAGTCTGAAAAAAATTCCAAAAGCATTTCATGGATATTTAGCAATGGCCACATTAAATCCAAATCTGGCTGCAATCAGCCTATCTGAGCCGGCATTACACGTGCAGTCTGAATCTATTTAAACCAGTTGTTGCCAATCATGCAATTTGGCTGCGAAACGCATCAATAAATCATTGAGCATTAAAATCTGTGATGGCAAATGGTCGACTTAATCCATGTGTCCACAAATGTGGAAGTCAATTCCGAGTAATTGGCTAATTTGAGGATGGCAGGATGTAATAGGGCTCTCCCCTCCCCCCCACCTCCGGAGGTAGAGGGATAATCTTGGGCTATATGTCAAATTAGCATTCCACTGCTCTTGATTATTCTGATGCTATTGCAGAACAGTCATGTACAGGTATTAATCATGCAGGGGTCTGACATACTATAGCTCAGTGGTAAAGCGTTCACTTGTTACCTGGTCAGTCTATAGGATCGATCCCAGTCGGTGGGCCCATTGGGCTATTTCTCATTTCAGCCAGTGCACCATTACTGGTATATATCAAAGGCCATGGTATGTGCTATCCTGTCTACAGAATGGTGCATATAAAAGATCCCTTGCTACTAATGGAAAAATGTAGCGAGTTTCCTCTCTAAGACTATATGTAAGAATTACCTAATGTTTGACGTCCAATAGGTGATGATTAATAAAACATTGTGCTCTAGTGGTGAGGTTAAACAACACAAACTTTGTACTATAATCACTGTGATGTCTGCTCCTCGTTTGCAATGATAATCACTTGTTTAACACCACCACTGGAGCACATTGATTAATTAATCATCGGCTGTTGGATGTCAAACATTTGGTCATTCTGACATATAGTCTTACAAGTTAGAGAGGAAAGCTGTTACATTTTTCTATTTAAAATTTAGTAACAAGAATCTTTTATATACACAGATAGAATAACACATACCACAGCCTTTGATATGTCAGTTGTGGTGCATTGGTTGACACGAGAAATAGCCCAATGGGACCACTGATGAGAATTGATACCAAACTGACCGCACATCAGCCAGACGCTTTACCAGTGGGCTACGTCTCGCCCTCATACCGTATACCAATGCATGATAATTTTCCCTGTTATCAGTGCCCACTGGGGTAATAAATATGTATAACTTTAAGTGTTTCTATTGAATCCAATTCTGTGAAATGTTCCTCAGCAATAGAATCTTGACTTAATTGCAATAACAAGTCATGTTTTTCTCATCACTTGCCACAGCGTTTCTCCACTGCTACGGCCACCGAGAAAAATGATAGAAAATAATCACTTCTGTGATGTGGTGATTAATTTACCACGTAAAATAATATTGAAAATAACATGTTTTTCTTACCAACTTCCCGTATTATTTTTCATCATGCAATAGTAAGCAAGCAACTTTTTTAGACTTAATTATGTTTAAAACGTTAAAGTTTGTTTTGTTTAACATCAGAAGAGCACATTGATTATTCATCGGCTATTCGATGTCAATTATTTGGAAATTTTTGACTTGTAGTCTTAGACAAAATCCAGGGGCGGGATGTAGCCCAGTGGTAAAGCTCTCACTCGATGCATGGTCGTTACAGCCAGTGCACCACGACTGGTATATCAAAGGCCATTGTATGTACTACCCTATCTGTAAGATGGTGCATATAAAAGATCCCTTGCTGCTAATCGAAAAAGAGTAGCCCATGAAGTGGCAACAGCGGGTTTCCTCTCTCAATATCTGTGTGGTTCTTAACCATATGTCTGACGCCATATAACCGTAAATAAAATGTGTTGAGTGTGTCATTAAATAAAACATTTCTTCCTTCTTCCAGTGTTTGCATGGTAAAACAAAAACGATAGAACTGGATTTGGGATTTAAACCAAAATACCCACCAGTATATATCGCATGATATCCAATTAATGGCATCATTTAACTAATGGAATATTCTGTCTAAGGATTATCATTTTTTTCCTCTTCCAATAAGACCACGTCAGTGTTATTTGTTGTAACATGTACGGTACATGGGCAAAATCCATTCTTAAAATATCAAAATGAATGGAATAACAGAACAATTCAAAATACTTTATACAACTGAACATGTATTTTTATAAAGGCCAACTAAATATTTTTAAATGAAAGTAAAATATATGCAGTTATTAATGGAGTAGATTTAGTGTCCTTAGTAGACAGGTGGACATCGTTAAATAAAACATTTCCTTCTTAGACAAAACCCACTACATGTTTTTATTAGCAGCAAAGGATCTTTTATGTGCACTTTCTCACAGACAAGACAGCACATACCATGACCTGTGATGGTGTACAGGTTGGGATGGGAAACACCTATTTAGCGAATGGGTCCACTGAGGTGGTTTAAAATGTGGTTCACTTGGTTATAAAATGTTATGTCCTAAGATATACAACAGAGCTGTACTTAAATACCCATAGCTGGTATATTAACTTAATACAGAAGAGATGTAGCAACTGGATAATGTTTCAATGCTATATATATATATATATATATATATATATATATATATATATATATATATATATATATATATACATATGTACAGGAAGTTTAGGCCCAAAGGACTGTAACTCTATCAGAAATGGCTACAATTGTCACAGTAATAAAATACGATTTATTGTTGGGACGATCACGATCAATTCATCATGTCAAATGTTAAATCAATACAAGGGATATTGGATGCCATCACAGGACAAGAGAGCATGAGAAGACATGAAAAGACAGAAATCCTGTCATGCATATATGTATGATTAGGAAATAGCTTACAGATCGAAAGGATCAAAACTCTAATCAAAATACTACTACTAGTAAATAATGAAAGAAAAAAAAAGTCATATTACAATATGATTGTTATTAAATGCTAATAATTTCACTTCATCACAACACTCCAACGCCATATAACTGTAAATAAAATGTGTTGAGTGCATCGTTAAATAAACTATTTCCTTCCTTCCTTTATCATAAAACATCAAATCAAACATCCAATGGTAACTATATTCCCAGATTACATGTACCTGTGGTTACTGTCAAAAATATGGGATGGATGTGTATATATGAGAAAACAAAACTGGAAAAAAAAAGGAATATTTATTTAATTAAAGATTAATTAATGAAATCTCAGCACTATTTCAACGATAACTATTTGGTGTCTTAATAAATTAACATATGGTTATTTCAACAAGCATTCTGAGAGTACTGCTAAAGCAATACATATGTCCCCTACTGGGCCCAACAAACTTTCTTATCTTCTATCCAAACTATTTAAATAAATTCAGCACAATATCTTAAAGCATTATAAAAAAAGAGTCTGGAAAACTATATGCGAGACAGACAGAAGGATGGACAGACGGTCAGACAGACAGACAGATGGAGAGACAGGACAGACAGATGGGCAGGCGGGTGGATGGACAGTCGGATGGACATATGGACGGATGGACGGACAGAGAGACAGACGGACAGAACGACAGAGACCAAACCCATAATCCTCTCTGCACCAGCAGGGGACTAAGAAATATGTCAGGAGAAAAAGAACCATGCAGTGATGGGTAAACTGCTACTATTGCCAAAACAAAATGCAGTAAATGATCTTTTATGTAATATATTCATTCCCATGTCTTTCCACCATTTTGGGGATGAAACATAATAATATGTCTGAAACATTTTGTTTAGAAAAAATATTATTTAATTTAATATATATCCATTATATAGAGATTGTTATATGAGCTTGTGTGTTGTACTGATTTTATGAAATGAGTGTCAGGATTTTTTTATTACCCAAGTGAGAGCGAGGGTAATACATGAATCCTGACACGAGTTTCGTAAAATCAGTACAATTCACATGCGAGTGTAATAATTTCTTTATTATCCACATCATCCAAAATATTATTTTCATGAATAACAAGCTAGGATCATATCAAAACATTTCAAATGTAACCAAAAAGAGACGACGAAACAACGTCAGTTTTTGAAATGACATCATTTTGATAGGCGTTTACAATGGGGAAGCTTCATTAAGTTATGACGTCGCTTCACAAAATTACGTCATTTGTTGTGCAGGTGAAATCATTATGACACACATGGGCCATACTGGTTATATTTCCCTGAATATCTTGAACTATGTGGATAATAAAGAAATATATTCAAAAAAGAAAAGTCCAAATGTAAATATCAACTCGGATGCTGCTGCTTTAGAAGTATTGATTTGATCCAAAAAAAATTGCATTCATCTGCACATGCACAGCCTTTGTATCTTAATTCTCGTCTTTATTTTTCTATAGTTGTCTAGGAAACATTTTGAAGTTTCTAAAACAAACATTCATGGTGCTACACAGACACTGTGTGGATGCAATGTCAGTAACTACAAGATATTATTTGGCTTTAATGAACAGTAATCTTTTCTGATCAGTGAACAGCCTTCGGCACAGGATTAAAAAAAAAATGCAAGATTGACAGACCACAAGTCTAAACATATTGAACAGTTTTCAATAAAGAACTCTTTTCTTTTCGAAAACAACCCCAGGATGTATTTTAGAAATTGTCATGATATTTCAATATTTCCTCCTGGCACAAGAAGGAAGGAATGTTTTATTTAACGATGCACTCAACACATTTTATTTACGGTTATATGGCGTCGGACATATGGTTAAGGACCACACAGATATGAGAGAGGAAACCCATTGTCGCCACTTCATGGGCTACTCTTTTCGATTAGCAGCAAGGGATCTTTTATATGCACCATCCCATAGACCTCCTGGCATAAAATCATTCACTACCCCCCCCCCCCCCCCCCCCCCCCTACATATTAAATATAGTTTCTTCTTGAAAATATTAATGTCTGTTGGTTCTGGTTGTCCTATAATGTTTTTATAGTAGCTTAAAAAAAAAAATATTTCCTGATACAGTATAAATGTTTTTCGTACCTATAGAAGTAATGAGTTTCTATAAAAATTAGAACGCCCATAAATAAGTCATGATATTTAAAAAAAACTATTTTTTTTATTTAAGACTCATGTGAGTGTGGATATTTTTGGCATGCTTTCATCAGATAACTGTTCAAGCACACCTGTTGTGGACATAACCTCTGACTTCGTGAGCATGAATAATTTTTGGCATGCTTTTATCAGATAACTGTTCAAGCACACCTGTTGTGGACATAACCTCTGACTTCGTGAGCATGAATAATTTTTGGCAGGCTTTCATCAGAGAACTGTTCAAGCATGCCTGTTTGGGACACAACCTCTGACTTCACAAGAGTTCTGTCCAACAAAGCTGATTCAAGTTGTGAAAAACATGTTTCAGTACAGGCTTTTTAATAGCTGCTGCTCAATGTTACAGGCATCTATCTATAAACACTTCTTGTAGTTTGTCATATTGTTATGCTATTATTAAAGGGCCGCAAGGCTCATTGGGTAGGTGTAAACCACTTGCACCGACCAGTGATCCATAACTGGTTCGACAAAGGCCATGGTTTGTGCTATCCTGCCTGTGGGAAGTGCAAATAAAAGATCCCTTGCTGCTAATCGGAAAGAGTAGCCCATGTAGTGACGACAGCGGGTTTCCTCTCAAAATCTGTGTGGTCCTTAACCATATGTCTGACGCCATATATCCGTAAATAAAATGTGTTGAGTGCGTCGTTAAATAAAACATTTCTTTCTATCTATAAACACTTCTTGTAGTTTGTCATATTGTTTTGCTATTATTAAAGGAAGGAAATGTTATATTTAACAATGCACTTAACACATTTTATTTAAGGTTATATGGCATCAGACATATGGCTAAGGACCACGCAGATATTGAGATAGGAAACCCGCTGTTGCCACTTCATGGGCTACTCGTTTCATTTAGCAGCAAGGGATCTTTTATATGCACCATCCCACAGACAGGATAGTACATACCACAGCCTTTGTTACACCAGGGGCCTAATTCACTAAACTCTCGCAACTTTGCGATCTTGCAGTGCAATGCTAAAAGACTTACAAAGAGGATGATTTGTTGTCTAGCAGAGCCTATGAGACCTTTATAAATTAGGCCCCAGTTGTGGAGCACTGGCTGGAACGAGAAATAGCCCAATGGGCCTACTGATGGGGATCGATCCTAAACCGACAGTGCATCAAGCAAGTGCTTTACTACTGGGCTACGTCCCGCCCCATGCTATTATTATAGCTTAGTTTAGGTAGGATTAGTTTATATGGCAGAAGCAGGTTTTATGTTACACTCATACAGACGCAGACAGTTATTAACAAACCCATATCCCACAGGAGGTTCGGGCAGGTCTATTCCAAGTCCAGGCTCTGGCATGGCCAGTGGTCTGATTTGGGGTTCATTCATATCTATAGACCAAATTTCACAGAAAAAAACTATAAAGATAAAAGATAAAAAAGCTTGCATTATTTTAAAAAATTTTTTTTTTTTTTAAGGACACCACTAGAGCACATTGATTTATTAATCATCGGCTATTGGACGTCAAACATTTCATAATTATGACATATAGTCTTTGAGAGGAAACCCACTATATTTTTCCATTAGTAGCAAGGGATCTTTTATATGCACCATCCCACAGACAGAGTATATATATATATACCAGTCATGGTACACTGGCTTGTACCGGTATTATTTAACAACACCACTAGAGTACACTGATATATACCAGTCATGGTACACTGGCTTGTACCGGTATTATTTAACAACACCACTAGAGTACACTGATATATACCAGTCGTGGTACACTGGCTTGTACCGGTATTATTTAACAACACCACTAGAGTACACTGATATATACCAGTCGTGGTACACTGGCTTGTACCGGTATTATTTAACAACACCACTAGAGTACACTGATATATACCAGTCGTGGTACACTGGCTTGTACCGGTATTATTTAACAACACCACTAGAGTACACTGATATATACCAGTCATGGTACACTGGCTTGTACCGGTATTATTTAACGACATCACTAGAGTACACTGATATATACCAGTCGTGGTACACTGGCTTGTACCGGTATTATTTAACGACATCACTAGAGTACACTGATATATACCAGTCGTGGTACACTGGCTTGTACCGGTATTATTTAACGACACCACTAGAGTACACTGATATATACCAGTCGTGGTACACTGGCTTGTACCGGTATTATTTAACGACACCACTAGAGTACACTGATATATACCAGTCGTGGTACACTGGCTTGTACCGGTATTATTTAACAACACCACTAGAGTACACTGATATATACCAGTCATGGTACACTGGCTTGTACCGGTATTATTTAACAACACCACTAGAGTACACTGATATATACCAGTCATGGTACACTGGCTTGTACCGGTATTATTTAACGACACCACTAGAGTACACTGATATATACCAGTCATGGTACACTGGCTTGTACCGGTATTATTTAACGACACCACTAGAGTACACTGATATATACCAGTCATGGTGCACTGGCTTGTACCGGTATTATTTAACGACACCACTAGAGTACACTGATATATACCAGTCATGGTACACTGGCTTGTACCGGTATTATTTAACAACACCACTAGAGTACACTGATTCATTTAGCATCAGCTACATGTATTTGATTCTAAACCTTTCATAATTCTGACAGTTTTATTAGGAAACCAGCTACATGATCTCCTTTAGATCTTTTATATGCACTTTCCAACAGGCAGGACAGTACATACCATAGCCTCTGATAACCAATCTTGAACATTGTTTGGGACAGGATAAAATTCACAACAGAGAATAGGAGCACTGATGCGGTTTGATCCTACAACCTAAGCACCTCAGGTAATTAAGTGTTCTATATATAGAATTAGCTAGATTCCACCCAACCACAGTTGTGAAGTAAATTTATGTTCTCGTCTTTTTCTTTACGCCATACCCTGTAATTGAAATCTGGATGATTTGTTAATGCAAGCTATATAGTCTCCATAAGCTTACCTGAAAGTTACATCATTTAATTATTAAAAGTAGGAAAGCTAGATTTTTTTTTTAATTCATGTGATTTTAGTTTGGCCAATCCTAGCATTTATAATTTAAAAAAAAAGTAATTACTGATAAGAATTAGATACTGATGAGAATTAGATATTGATGAAATTTGAACCTGTTGCACCAGTTCACATAGCGTAACACAATGTCAAGTCTCAATCTCCTGACCACTGGGATGTTCTTAAAAATTAATGCCCAGTTAACCAATACCTCTGAGACTGTATTCATGCAGTACCTAATAAACAAAGACAGTGAAACCCGTCTAAACCAGATCATGTCGGGAACCTAATATTTATCTGATCTAGACAGGATCCGGTATTTAGAGGGTTAAATTTCAGAATTTAGACAACTTGGGACCATAAAACTTCAGCTGGTTTTGACAGTTTCATTGGACCCTCTGTAAACCGGAATTCCCTCAAAACCGGACGCTTTACATTGTAAAATGAAACCTCTTGAGACCGGACCCTCTGTATGCCGGAATTCCCTCAAAACCGGATGCTTTATATTGTACAATGAAACCTCTCGAGACTGGACCCTCTGTAAACTGGAATTCTCCCAAAACCGGAGTCCCTTTTTAAAAACCAGGACAGAACTTAACCTCTCTAAACCAGATCCCTCGTAAAACCAGATGTTTGTCTTGGTTCCAAGGATGTCCAGTTTAGAGGGGTTTCACTGTCCTATTATAAAACATTACTAAAAGTTATTGCCAGCAGGAGCACTTTATATCAACACTGTTATAAGAATACAATTATAAACTTGCTATCCAGATATTTTAAAAAGATATTGAGTTGCTTATATATCTTTTTTATGGATTAAGAATATACAAAATCCCTTCAAGAGTTACCAAATTGCTACTATAATTACAAAAATCCCTATTAGGTAAACCATGTACATGTGTAAACCTTTGTTATGCATGAAGCATTAATCAATCAATTGCTATACACTTATTCAGTAGAGAACATAAAATCCCTACTTAAATTTCCAGGATATCGTGGTGGTATGGTATAAGGAAGGAAATGTTTTATTTAATGACGCACTCAACACATTTTATTATACTGCATCAGACATGTGGTTAAGGACCACACAGATATTGAGAGAGGAAACCCGCTGTCCCAACTTCATGGGCTACTCTTTTCATTTAGCAGCAAGGGATCTTTTATATGCATGATTCAACAGACAGGACAGTACATACCACAGCTTTTGTTACACGAGCTGTGGAGCACTGGCTGGAACGAGAAATAGCCCAATGGGTCCACTGACGAGGACACTCATATGGCGCTGGATGAGAGAAGAAACCCACTGCCGCCATTAAATGGACTATTCTTTCCAATTAGCTGTAAGCTAGAGTTGGGAATTGATCCTAGATCGATCATGCATCAGGCAAGTGCTGTACCACTGAACTACGTCCCGCCCCGCCCCTAGGTATGGTACAAAATCAAGTAATTCCCTCCACCTGTAATTACAGATAGTTTATTCTTCTCCTGGATCAGTCAAGTAGTTTAGGCCAGCCTCTGCTGCTTCCATTAATTTGTTTATTTATTCTGGCAGCAGCAGGTGATGTACAATTTCCCAACAAATGGGCCAGATGAACAGTAGTATATATCAGACATGATGGAAGAAAATAAACTCCAACACCAAAAAGGGACGGGACATAGCCCAGTGGTACAGCGTTCACTCGATGCACGGTCGGTGTGGGATCGATCCCCGTCTGTGGGCCCATTGGGTTATTTCTCGTTCCAGCCAGTGCTCCACAACTGGTATATCAAAGGTCATGGTATGTACTACCCTGTCTGTGGGATGGTGCATATGAAAGATCCCTTGCTGCTAATCAGAAAGAATAGCCCATGAAGTGGCAACAGTGAGTTTTCTCTCTCAATATCTGTTTGGTTCTTAACCATATGTCTGACGCCATATAACCGTAAATAAAATGTGTTGAGTGCGTCATTAAATAAAATATGTCTTTCTTTCTTTCCAACACTAAAATGATCTTTGTAGACAAATTGTTTGAAAAATTACCAAATGGTAAATATATAATAACTCTTCCATCAAAAAGGTAAAATAAACCAATAAACCCACTCTATTAGCCTCAAGATCTCAAGGGTTACAAATTTCACATAACAAAGTGATAATCCATCTTTGTATGCAAATTATCAAATAATAATTTTGTAAATTCAAAGCAATGTATATGTAACTGACTACCACCCAGACAACTGACTCCCACCCCTACCCCTGTCCCACACTCGACCACTGGTCATGTCAGAGATTGGGTGTAGAAGAGACGTGCCTGAACCTTAACTGGATAGAGGCACGTTAGTAGAGTTTACGATTACAACAAACTAAGGTTACACACCACCATTAATTACTCCATGCTGTTCAATACAATTTCTATGTCAGAATGTATTGTGTGAAAATATAACACTGTCAAGAGAGACATGTGACTAGGGAGTGCTCTCACCTGACATGTACCATGTAAAAAATAAACATAGTTTGATCACAAAAATGTTTCAATTAATGGCCCCTATGCCCGACCACCGCCTTGTGTTGCTGTTATACAAGTGGTACCATACGACTTGCACAGTTGTTATCAACATGCCCGAACCGCAAGGATGTGGGCACGTTAATATAGTTCCCTTCCCTTTGTTATCAGTTAGTACTACATGCATATAATAAGTTACTTCAAACCAGTGGGTTATTTAAATACTACAGAGGTCAATCTATGTGTAATCATCAAAGAAAGATTTCAAAAAGTATATCAGAATTTTGTAGTTTTTTTTTTTTAATGAAGAACTATTTCCTAAACCGAACTATATTAAGCTGCTACAGCAAGTAACGACATGACAAACGGTGGTGTGTTGCTGTAAGTGTCTGCCACAGAGCTACAATTTACATTGTTACATTGTAGTAATCACATATAAAAACTACAATTTGTGACAGGGACATGATACGTTTTGCTTAATGGATCCTTGGCACAATACTAGTATATTGATTGTATAGCTGTGATATAAATGTTTAATATACCTATACATGCTATCCCTCACATAATCATTAAAGCTATATACATTTACTTATGTATATCATCAGACTTTGTAGCTAGATTGCCATAAACATCCCCCTGCCACTAATCAGGTGAAGTATGCATGTAGAGTCATGCAGGGCTCAACACTAACTTATAATATCTATTTGTTCTATGGGGGCGGTAGCGGGTTTCCTCTCTCAATATCTGTGTGGTCCTTAACCATATGTCTATTTGTTCTATGGGGGCGGTAGCGGGTGTCCTCTCTCAATATCTGTGTGGTCCTTAACCATATGTCTATTTGTTCTATGGGGGCAGTAGCGGGTTTCCTCTCTCAATATCTGTGTGGTCCTTAACCATATGTCTATTTGTTCTATGGGGGCAGGATGTAGCCCAGTGGTAAAGCGCTCACTTAGTGCGCAGTTGGTCTGAGATCGATCCCCATCAGTGGGTCCATTGGGCTATTTCTCGTTCCAGCCAGTGCACCACGACTGGTATATCAAAGGCCATGGTATGTACTACCCTGTCTGTGGGATGGAGCATATAAAAGATCCTTTGCTGCTAATCGAAAAGAGTAGCCCATGAAGTGGCGACAGTGGGTTTCTTCTCTCAATATCTGTGTGGTCCTTAACCATATGTTTGATGTCATGTAACCATAAATAAAATGTGTTGAGTGCTTCATTAAATAAAACATTTATTTCTTTCTATTTGTTCTACAGGACAAGACTTAGTGTCTCTCCGTTTTTACTTGTCCTATCTGAAAGGTACAATGTACATATCCCACACAAATGTTTTGGTTGAAAGCGTCAAGCAATATTTTAATGACTTCTTGTTGGACAGCAAAACATCAATTCAATTCAGGGGTTGAAAGCGTCAAGCAATATTTTAATGAACTCTTGTTGGACAGCAAAACATCAATTCAATTCAGGGGTTGAAAGCGTCAAGCAATATTTTAATGACCTCTTGTTGGACAGCAAAACATCAATTCAATTCAGGGGTTGAAAGCGTCAAGCAATATTTTAATGACCTCTTGTTGGACAGCAAAACATCAATTCAATTCAGGGGTTGAAAGTCAACTTTTTTACCGCTATTCCAAAGCAATAGTACATTTCAAAAAGTACTATTCCAGATAAGAGTGTAATATTCCACTAAACACTCATTCTCAATAAACCGGTGCATTTGATATGCCCATAGTTTAAAAAAATAATTAAGCTTCGAAAGCAAAATAATTCATCAGATATTAAATGCTAGGGTTCCCATGATCTATCGAACTGGAAATCATCCACTTTCCCTACATATCTCCAAATGTCACCGTTTTTTAAAGATTTGTTACTGTCGCTGCTGTGAAATGTAATATTTTAGCCACTTTTTATAATACCGTAGTGTTTAGTGGAATATTACACTCTTAGCTGGAATAGTACTTTTTAAAATGCTAACAGGCTTAATTTCATTTGCTCATTTCATAGATATTTATATTGTAGTTTAAATAATTGAAAACTCCGTTCTATTGTCAGTCTGTTTAAAAGAAATGTTTACCATTTTCTTTGTGTCGCCGATTATTGTGTAATGGTCATTACTCTCTTTATTCATGATTATAATTTAAACACGGATAATTAATAGTTGCATTTTTTTACACCCTCCTCGACTTAACTGCCAAGCAAGCAAAGGAGTAGAACGGATTATGTTTAGGGTCTCCATGAGTACTCAAGTACTTGGGCATGGGCAGAGTCTAGCAAGACTCGAGTCCATACACAGGACTCGAGTACCTGTGCAAGGAAGAGCACTCTCATTTAGCACTCTGGCGAAGTCAGATGCCAAATCCGTGGTAGGCGTGCCTGAACCTTTTGGATACGGGCACGTAAATGGAGTTCCCATTCCCATTTAGTTATATTTTTATGTCATTTTGACATATGCTTGCCACCTATTACATTATTGGGCTATAAGACATTTGAGCTAGACCCTCGAGTACTCATGCAAGTCCAATATTTTGGACTCATGGAGACCCTAATTATGTTCCAGCCAAGAATGGAAAGATGTTTGTTTACATTACCTCAGAGTTTCAATTATGGTTGCAAATTGTTTATTGATATATTGTTTCATGTTTTAATGATATTGTCAAATATGTAGATATTCTTTTCAAATTGCCATTTCAGCAATTTGTTAAAGCAACTGGTTCATACAAATATTTTAAGGGAAAGATTGGTAATTTTAATATTTTGGGGGGGGGTATCTATTTATAATAAGACTAATTTGAACCTTTTTAATAAATCCACAAAGTCATGGATGAAATGTTTCACTAATATATGTTAGTGTGGTCTTCAATATAACTCGATACAGAGAGATCTGGCAAAGCTGTGTGTTTAAACAAGGGGTACCTAACACACCTTTTGGGTGTTGTTTTAAATACCCTAAAATGTACTAACATTATCGATTATGATATTTCAGTTTGTTTTTAGCATTGTTATAGTGGTGTATACAATTTTTATTTGCTCAAAGTCAATTGAATTTATAAATTGATTTTCATATAATATTATGAAAGATTCATTACATTTATCAGGTGGTAGACCTTCATCATCTAAGTAAATGGAAACAATGTCAATACATCACCTACACTATTGCAGATGTGTTCAGATATAATCATGTTGCCATCAGATGAGAAGTAGTAATCCATATTACTTACTATTTTTGTTTCACAAATTAAAATACTATGGTGTTTCGTTTCTAACAAATTTTACGACATGTCTTGTATGTTCATCTTCACAAGAAAGTGTCAATCGCCGAGGAAATCTCCTGCAAATTCATTCTTTTCATTACGACTGTGTTCAAGAATATAAACTTCAACTTCTCAACAAGTTTCACAATGTACTTATATTTTTCCAGTTTATAACTCAAATCGTTAACAGTAACGGACATGTCATATGCAGTAAAACACTCAAAAGGGTAGTAATTTTCAACAACGTCTGTAGTGAAAAGTAATTTGATGATGTTAAAACCCAAATAAGATTTATATTCCTCATATGCTGTAAATTATATTACAATCATCATTTTCTGATTTAGAACACCTTTATTTTACCAAAATTTTGACAGTGAAATGCACTGGTTTATTGAGAATGAGTGTAAAATGTTTGTAGTAATTAGAGAGTGTATTACAAAACCTGTTAAAAAATAGCACAACAAAACCATATTTACCAGTGTATGTAATTGTAATTAGAATACCGTACTATAGTCTGTCCCACAGAGAATGCTTTTTTTTTCATACTATGGAATTTACTACAACTTATTTATTTCTGAGCCAATTGATTTGCAATTTGCACACAAAAATAGTATATTTTTGTTATTTCCAAAACACATTTACTTTTCTTCTTTCTTCAAACCAAACTGAAATTATTTTAAAAAAAATATGTTTATAGAATGATGGGACAAGACTATAGACCCAAAACCAACTAGTTTCAGATTGGTGAGGTCAGGTTCATTCAATTTTTAGGGGAGGAGGCATACTTAAGGTGCGCACAGTATAACCAAACTGTAGCAGATTCAGAACACAGCATTAGACTCATTCAACCGGCTTCAGTGGCGTAGTGGTTAGGCCATCAGTCTACAGGCTGGTAGGTACTGGGTTCAGATCCCAGTCGAGGCATGGGATTTTTAATCCAGATACCGACTCCAAACCTTGAGTGAGTGCTCCGCAAGGCTCAATGGGTAGGTGTAAACCACTTGCACCGACCAGTGATCCATAACTGGTTCAACAAAGGCCATGGTTTGTGCTATCCTGCCTGTGGGAAGCGCAAATAAAAGATCCCTTGCTGCTAATCGGAAGAGTAGCCCATGTAGTGGCAACAGCGGGTTTCCTCTCAAAATCTGTGTGGTCCTTAACCATATGTCTGACGCCATATAACTGTAAATAAAATGTGTTGAGTGCGTTGTTAAATAAAACATTTCTTTCTTTTTTACTCATTCAACAAGACTTTAGTGTACTTTATTATATCACCCCAAATGATCTGAGCTTTTTTTGTGTTATACATTGTAACTATTCATGATGGAATACTGGAGGCTTTGTTTCACTGGTCCATTTGGAAAATCAGACATTTCAGAACAGCAATATATATAGCAGATATTTCGATCCCTGCAACTGAAACTATACGTGACAGTTTGCACTACACACTGCTGTCATTGTAACATCTTTCTCACTAATAGATTATCTTTAACGGCTAACAAGGAAGGAAATATTTTATTTAACAACGCACGCAACACATTTTATTTACGGTTATATGGCATGAGACATATGGTTAAGGACCACACAGATATTGAGAGAGGAAACCCGCTTTTGCCACTTCATGGGCTACTCGATTAGCAGTAAGGGCTCTTTTATATGCACCAACCCACAGACAGGATAGCACATACCATAGCCTTTGATGTACCAGTCGTGGTGCACTGGCTGGAGCAAGAAATAGCCCAATGGGCCCACCGATGGGGATCGATCCGAAACCGACCGCACATCAAGCGAACACTTTACCACTGGACTACGTCCCGGCCTGACATTACATACTGAATATACATTTTCTAATTTAAAATATCAGTGTATTTTCTGGTCATCCTAATGCTAATCCTAATAAAATAGCTGAAATTTCAGTTTACTTTCTAATGTACAAATGTACTTCCAATATACAAAGCCCAGTGGGTAAAGCAGTTTGGGATCAATCCCCATCAGTGAGCCCATTGGGCTATTTCTCGTTCCAGCCAGTGCACAGCGACTGGAACATCAAAGGTTGTGGTATGTGCTATCCTGTCTATGGGATGGTGCATAGAAAAGATCCCGTGCTGCTAATAAAAAAGAGTATCCCAAGAAGTGGCGACAGCATGTTTCCTCTCTTAATATCTGTGTGGTCCTTAACCATATGTCCGACGTCATATAACCGTAAATATAATGTGTTGAGTGCGTCTTTAAATAAACCATTTCCTTCCTTCCAACATACAAAAATATTAGAGGTAAAACCCACTTTAGGCTACTACAAACATTAAGATAACCAGAAAAAAACAGTTTATGTACAGACACTGATATTTTAAAGAAGAAAATTATTTTAATATGTAATTTTATTTGTTGAAAAGGCTTTGTTAGTCGGACACATGTTCGCAACATTAATTGTTACAAAGACATTAAAATGGGAACAAAGTTTAAAAAGTTAAAGTTTGTTTTATTTAATGATACCACCAGAGCATATTGATTTATTAATTACCAGCTATTGAATGTCCAACAATTGATATTTGTGACATATAGTCTTAGAGAGGAAACCCGCTACATTTTTCCAATATTATCTATACCCGTCGGTAGGCCAGTTGGACTACTTCTTGTCCCAGTCAATGGTGTCTGCTAAAAGATCCCTTGCTACTAATGAAAAAATGTAGCAGGTTTTCTCTTTAAGACTATATGTCAAAATTATCAAATGTTTGACATCCAATAGCTGGGGGCAGGATGTAGTCCAGTGGTAAAGCGTTCGCTTGATGCACGGTCGGTCTAGGATCGATCCCCATCGGTGGACCTATTGAGCTATTTCTCGTTCCAGCCAGTACTCCACAACTGGTATAACAAAGGACGTGGTATATACTATCCTCTCTGTGGGATGGTACATATAAAAGATCCCTTGCTGCTCACTGAAAAGAGTAGCCCATGAAGTGGCGACAGCAGGTTTCCTCTCTAAATATCTGTGTGGTCCTTAACCACATGTCTAATGCCATATAACTGTAAATACAATGTGTTGAGTGCGTTGTTAAATAAAACATTTCTATTATAAAGTGAGGACAGTCTTTAACACGTTACTCTGTTCAGCATACAGACTGTGGAATTATGTGAGTTTAGGAAGCACTTGTTCAATTTTCAGTCAGTCAGTCACAGACGGCAATCAATTACTGTTGATGTATGTCCTCCATTATCACTAGTATGTGTCCCACAGAGAAATGTAAAACAAATATTACTGTCTTCTGTCTGAAGTTCATCGATATTAATCAGAGAGGAAGTTTCATGCTGGGGTGTCATTACAGATTCATTCATTCATTTATTTGTTCATTCATTTATTTGTTCATTCATTCATTCATTCATTCATTCATTCATTCATTCATTCATTCATTCATTCATTCATTCATGCATTCATTCATTCATTCATTCATTCATTCATTCAGTCAGTCAGTCAGTCAGTCATTTATTCACTCACTCATTCTGAAAGGAAAGGCAAGGAATGGAATGGAAATAATTATTTGTTTAAAAGATACCTCAGCACATTGAGAATAATAGATATGTCGTGTCTAACATAATATGTGTGTCACTGTATGTGTCTGCTAAAATGAGTACAGATGCAATGCAATTGCAATAAAAATACATCATGTCAATCATATATTGCTTAATTTTGAGGGGAAGAAATATATGATGTATAACTTACAACTAAGCTAGCATTAACCTTAAACTATATTTAAATAATACAAGTCCATATTGAAGAGAAAAACAAGAACATCTTGCTACGTTTGTTTCTAGCAGGAGGGCACAGCTAGCTCAAAATTCAGCAACAATTGTTCTGAGATTGACTTTAACTTGAAACTAAAGTTATTAGTAAAAGAGATCTTGAATCTGGGTCATCACAGGAAAATCTGATTCAAAGACTTAAACACATTAAAGAACTTGCTTTCCCCGTGTTCGGCCATCTTGTAAATCTTTCTTGAGAGTTTATAGCTGTTTAAGTAAGAGCTCAGACGGCTGGGGAATCAGTCTCATCAGATCTGATTTACCCGCTACACACCAGAGAGTGTTACATCAATCTGTGGATCTCCCGAAAATTGAGTCTGATTATATGATTAACCTCAGACCAACAGGCACATACCCCACCTCCAGGCTTTTTACTCGCAGTTGATTAATATTATAAGACACCACAGTAAGTTATTACACAGAGGGGAGGTTAATATTGTATACTGAGAGGAAAGAGAAAATGCTAAGTGAGAGGCCATTCGATAACAGTTATCTTAAAAGTGCAGGGCTCGAAACAGGAAGAAAAATATGGCTTGCTGTTGTTTGTTTTTTATGAAAAATAGCAGGACAAAAGAAATATGTCCTGTTAAGAACAAAATATGGCCTGTTGGGAATAAGATAGTAGAGGATGAAGGAAGAGTTTGGGATAGTTTGTGAAAAGTAGGAGATGTATTTTAGAGCATTATGGGATTCAAATTAACAGAATCACACATTTTCATTTCAATTTATTTTCGTGCTTTTATCCAATTAGGAGATAACCATATGGAGTGTTTAGATTTGCGGGTGTTATTGTCTATTTGATCCTGGAAATGTTATTTTTGACCGAAGGCATTAGCCTGAGGTCAAAAATGAAACATTTGCGGGCATCAAATAGACAATAATTAAATTGCTAACTCTACATTAGATGGACACTGCACACATTGTTACAGTTCTCAGACAAGCTTGATCAAGTCTATAATACAGACATCATGTGAAGAAACTGCGTGGAACAAGCAATATTATAAGAGTGTGGTAATTAACCCACAGACAGGTATTAATAAATTACAGGCCAGGACCCATATTCACGAAAACGTGTAAAGTTACGTCTACGACTAGCACTTATGTCTGCAGTAGATTTACGTCTATGTGCATGAAGCACCTTATTCTCAAAGACGGTCGTAAACGTAAATGTAACTTAGTTGGACGTAAATCCACAATTGTAACTCTCTCACCGGAGAAATTAAAAAAAACCCCATTAGAAACGATGGATACTGGGTAAAATACAAATGCAATTTCATTCGTCGTCTGCTAACAATAACATCGCGAACGGTGAACCACAGTATTGGTGAGGATCTGTGTTTTGGTACGAACTTTAGGACATTCTTAAAAAGAAAAAGATAACTCAGGTGAAATGTGGCCGTGTCTAAAACAACTGTTCGATCACCAAAAAAATAAGTTCAATCCGAGGGCTAGTTCAATTATTAGAAATTTATTTATTGATTTATTATATGTACATGACTTACGTGCAACGTTAGTTGTAACCGGAGGCACTTTTATATTTACGTCCAACTTTACACGTAACTTATGTTTACTTTGTTTCGTGAATAGTTCTTCAGTCGTAGATTTATGTTTACGTGTAAAACTAGGCTTATGATGTTTTGTGAATATGGGTCCTGGAAATTAGAAGGATTGGATTTGCTAGAATTGTAAAAAAAAAAAAGAAAAAAAAAGAAAGATGTAATACATGTATCTGATAGAAATAAATAAAGGAACATGCGAGTAGTAACATCAAATGTTGACTACAACCAAAATCCTCGTCCACAAGAATCAAGAAATTAACCGTGTTACTGGACGTCAACCCCACAGCACTGACTTGCAGTGCTACAATACATCTCTGTATTTTATACAGAAATAACTACTCCAGTAGTGAACTACATTTGGTCTCAAATACCATGCATTCCCTTATTTGTTTCCATCAGTATATATATATATAGTTTGGGATTCCATCTCATAATCTTATGTTTTTGACACAAAATCTGTGATTGACAGAAGCTAAATACACAGCTTACTGAAGGTTATGACAAATTTATGAAGTTTACAATTTCCATTATCATTTCTTAAATTGACAAACATCCTGATAATTCATTATTCATTAATGTCACTGTTCTAGTTATGTGTGTAACTTATATTTACACAGATCACACAATTTAGGTGTTTTTGTTCAAAACGTTTTGTGCAAAATGAAGTACCATTCTTAACTTTCTTGACTTGCATGTAGCCCAGTGGTAAAGGATCAATCCCAGTCGGTGGGCCCATTGGGCTATTTCTCATTCCAGTCGGTGCACCATGACTGGTATATCAAAGGCTGTACGTGGTATGTGCATATAACAGATCCTTTGCTACTAAAGGAAAAATGTAGAAGGTTTCATCTCGAAAACTATACGTCAAAATTACCAAATGGTTGGCAACCAATAGCCGAAGATTAATAAATCAAAATGCTCTAGTGGTGTCATTAAACAAAAACAAACTTTAACAAAGTACCATTCCTGAAACTCTTAACATGTGGTAATCACCTAGTAACATGAACAACCATGCGCGACTTATTTCAATGCCTGCATGTGAGGTAATATTTTATTTACCATCAATTCTCTGCAGACAATTAAAAATAAAGCCGATGAACCATTTAACAAGAGCACTCATATGCTAAACCAAGCACACACTGTAAATAATTTCAGCTCCGTTAATTATGAATTAAAAAATAAAAGCTACTCTTTTGTTTATTATTAGAATTAAGGACTGCATCATTGATATACATATATGAACCAATATATATATATATATATATTTCAATAAAATAAAGTGTGTTTTGTTTAACTAGAGCACATTGATGTATTAATTACCAGTTATTAGATATCAAACATATGGTAATTTTGAGAGGAAACCTGCAACATTTTTCTGTTAGTAGTAAGGGATCTTGTGTATGCACCATCCCATAGACAGAATAGCATATAGCCTTTATTAGAAATTCGCGATAAAAAATAGGCAGAGTTACGTCCCCTAACCACTAATCACTTCCGGTTACTTCAGCTTAGCATAGTAACTGGTTTAACGTGTCCATATACCACTAGGGTTTTGAACACGCCTATCCCGAGTCCGGCCTCCGATAGGATCGGGGGTCTGACTTGGGACAGGGATAGGTTACTTCAGAGATGGATGATGACCACAGTTGTTTGTTCACATAATCTTCAGCTGAGATTTATGCATGCCAGTCCCTGGCATCATAAATGTCCCCACCTATGCTTTAAAAATAAAGAATGATACAGGTAAAAATTAATTTGATGAAATTGTGTTTTGTTATAAATTACCATGTGTTAAATATAGGAGATGATTCTAGCAAGCTGTCTCACACCCTGATTGTTTTGGTTTTCTTGCATGGAAATTTTTCATTTTTAGTTTCAAAGCTGCAATCTTGCCTCACATTAATTATCATAATTTCATTTAAACATACATACACACCTGCAGTTTTAATGAATTGTGTGTGACAGTAACACAGATAGATAATAGATAATAGAAACATATGTTTATAGTGCGTCCCAGGGGGAACGCATTTTTTCATACTATGGAATTTACTACAAGTTATTTATTTCTGAGCTGCTTATTTTCTAAATTACACACAAAAATAGTATATTTTTGTTATTTCCAAAAAACTTTTATTTTTATTTTTATGTCATACCAAACTTAAATTATTTACAAAAACAACAAAACATTTTTGTAGGAGGATGGGACGGACTATATGTAATATTCTGATCAGAACAGTCCCCTTCCCCTCGTGCTATATTATCTTTGTTTTGGGGGTTTTCAGTGTATTTCTGGGGACGCGTGACCCGACCCCTTCCCTAAAAACACCACCAGCCAGTCTAGACTCCTCAACACAATTTCCTACATATGCACCTGTTTGACTAAATATTTCTTTTGCTGTAAATTAATTAGACTTATATACATTGCATTTTAAAGTGTAAATTTTGCTGTAATAACAGCTAAATATATAATTTAACCTTAAAACATCTACCTATAGTAACAGTACTTGTTTTGTTTACATCAAAATATCTGTGTAAACATATTTATGTTAGTCTTGCATGCCGATTATTCAAGGTTAAATGTTAAAATGAAGACATTGTTCTATATACATGATTATAAGCGTAAGTGGCAGGCAAAACAAAAAACCTAATATTTTAAAAATACCCCCCTCAACAATTTGACAATAGCCTACAAAACAAGCCCACACACCAATACACACGCACAACCAAAAACATAACCCAGACTAACACGCACATTTGAAAAAAAAGTTTTATCTATGTACATATACCAGTGGTGTATGAAAATGGCAAGGCGGACGGATGTACGCATACACACACACAGACACACACAGATATATTAGTGGCGCAGGAAGGTGCCAAAAAGTGTTCAAACTTTTACACTATTATAAAGCAAAATTTCTGAAAATGCCTCCCTTGCCCCCCTGCTTCCTACGCAAGTGAACATATATATATATATATACACACACACACACACACACACACACACACACACACACACACACACTATGAAATGCTTAATGGTTGTGTATAATATTAATAATGGCAGGTAGATAGTCAATCGTAACTATTAAATTATATATGAAATTGTGTCCGTTAAACTATGTCCGTCTGACAATGACACTGGACTCGCTGTTCCGATTTGTTTGCAAGTCAGACAATAGAAACCTTATTGTTAGGCGAGGAAGTGAATTTCTTTATCGTTAGTTTCATTATTAACTACTGCATAGGTCATAGTTAATAATGCAGCTAGCGGTACAGAAAATCGCAGCTAGTCATTTAGTCAAATTAATGTACACAGTGATATTATACACAAATGCATGCATATTACTTGCAAATATCAAAATTTTATTAAGATGCCATTTTAACAAGTCAATCATCAATGAGCCATTTCTCTTGGTCCCCTCCCCCCAAGAAGTGTTCGTAATTATTTCTGTTGAGCACAAAACATATTGTACATTTTATTTTTTGTAAAAGAAGCAGATTGCACACAATCTGACAAACAATAATAGTAAACTAGAATAGAAAACTTTATTAACGTCAAAAAAAATAAAAGAACAAGTCGACAACTACGTACTCAATTCAATAGTAAGAAAGGGCCTTTGTTGCAAGCAACTGGAGCATAGACGCACCATAAATAATTTAGTGGCTAATTGGAGCCGCTTAGTGCTCTGCAAATCAAGGGCAGATAGGTATATTTCTAATATAGGCTATACCAAAGTCTTTTGATATACTAGTCATGGTGCATTGGCTGGAATAAGAAAAAATATCCCAATGGGTCCACCGATGGGGATTGATCTGAGACTGACCTCGCATCAGGTGAGTGAATTACCACTGAGTTACATCTCAGTCCCGCACACAAAAGAATCAGAGCATATACACTGAACATAGAAATGTTTCCATTTAGTAAAAAAGGGCACTTCTGACCTAACAAGGCATCAGAAATGCTTTAAATCCCCTTGTGATTGCATGAACCTATTGCTGTATGTCAAGTTTCATGAAAATCAGATGAGAAATGAAGTATGTCAAGCTATGACATTGTAACTATTATTGATAGAAATAGTGACCTTGACCTTTGATGCAAAAAAGGCACAATGCAAATTCATTCAAGATATGATCCTATTCCTATCATACAGTTTCATGAAAATCAGGTAACAAATGAAGTCGTTAGAGCAGTGATATCATATAATTATTTTTTAGTAATATTGTGATCTTTTTACAGGCAAAACAAAAACTTGTTTAAGATATGATCCTGTTCCTATATATATAAAGTTTCGAGAAAATTGAATAAGAAATGAAGTCGCTAGAGTGGTAAAGTCATATTTCTATTTTTAGTAACAGTGACCTAGACCTTGAACAAAGAGAGGTGAAATGTTAACATGTTCAAGACATCATGATCCCATTACTATATACGAAGTTTCATAAAAATTGGATAAGAAATAAAGTCACTGGAGTGCTGACGTCATTATGCCAAGACGCTAAATCTCCTTGACAACTTGTCGTGAAGGGATAATAAAAACACTTTTTAATTTTTCTGGGAGAAAACATCTGCCTCCTTGGCCCGTTACAGTGATATGCATTTATAAACAGTAATAAATGAAATTATTGGCATTATGCGGACATGTAACCATGTAACTCACAGTATATAATCTTTACATTTCACAAAAAAAGAAGAAAAAAAGAAAAAGAAGAAGAAATATTGTTGGTCATGATGGACCTTTGAGAATCCCCCTTTAAAGTGCTAACACTTAACAAACAGATATACTGTGTTTTATGACCTATATGGGCAGTGAGATGTGGGTGAATATATTTTCTATCTTTCCATAGAAGCTATCTTTCCCCGCTGACATCATGACGTTAGTTTGGTGATGTCATCGGTTTCCTCGACTGTCATATCTCGTTGATGAGATTTTACAAAATATTTAGCTCCACCAGTGTTCAGTTTTTAATGCAATCATTTAAGAAATTTGTTCTTGTTAACCATTAAAATGCTCTAAATTAATTTCTTTGTAGTTCATTTACTTCCCACTAGAAACATGTGACCTCTCTTGCTTACATTTGATTTGTGTACTTAAAGATAACTTTTGACATCATTGCTTTTCATTCTTGACGTCATCAGTTTCCTCAGACTTTCACGTTTTGTATATTATATAGTTTGTGTTATGTAAGAAGTTTAAAGTTTAAGTTTCTAAACTATCTACAGTATGGGTAATAAATACAATAACCCACTCGATACTTGGAATTACGGATTATCTGTCTCTCGTGAAATTAATGTTGTCAGTCACTCGCTAAAGCTTGTGACTGACAACATTAATTTCACTCGGGACAGATAATCCGTAATTCCTTGTAATTTGTAAGTTATTGTCTATGTCGTCCTATATTCTTACTTTTCTAACTTGTGAAGATGAGGAATCCTTCTTGGCTGCACTGGACTTACTCCCGAGGAGATGCCATCCTCGTCCAGATTCATCCACGGAATATGGGTCTGGGTCGACGGCTTCTTCTGCTCAGGTGGAGTGGCAGAAATCTCCTCCTTTCTCTTCTTCTCATCAGTATTCCCAGGTAAATTAATCCCAATCTTTGGCACAGCATCCACCGCATCCACGTCGGCAACATTCGTCTTCGGTTTGGCAGCAACATCCTTATCCACGTCAGTGACACTGGTCATTTTGTCAGTGACAGTGGCCATTTTGTCAGTGACACTGGTCATTTTGTCAGTGGCACTGGTCATTTTATCAGTGACAGTGGTCATTTTATCAGTGACATCCTTAGTTTTGTTTACATCACTTCTGGCTTCATTTCCCAGAAAAGCTGTAATTTTATCCTCACTTTTGTTTTTGGCACTGTTGGCCTGTGCCATTTTTCGAAAAAAATAAATAAATTATTTTACAGTATTTTTCCTCGATGTAAGACTGCAGTGAAACTCAACACAGCCACTTGCTGCTCCAGATGTTTTGTTCAGCTAATGAAATATAACAGGTGAAATTTGTTCCTAGCCTAACTGATCAAGCTGGTAAGACAATTGGATGTCTGGCAAATTTTCGCTGAAGACCTCACAAAGTGATTTACTCTCCGAGCTGGAAACACTACACGACCACACACTATAAGCTCTGCCAGTACTAATGGAAACAAATTTCTTCTCTTACACTAAAAATACTAATAATTGGTTCACTTCTTTGAGAATATTGAAAATATTTCTTTCATAATAATAAAAAAAAAAACCTATTAATAATTTATATAGAGATAGTTCACACTGAGTACAGTACATAAAGATAAATATATAAATTAATAACGTGTATTTAAAAGTACTGATTTTTCATAAGCTGTTTTCTATTCATCGCAGTAAATGGTCTAAGCATAGTTTACAAAAATGAAAACAGCTGCCAAAAATAGAAGAAAACCAATTAAAAAAAATTAATAGAAATTAATAACATATGTTCAAACAATACAACACATTCAGTTTTCAAACTGTAGATAAGGTTTTTTTTCTTTCTTAGCCCAATTTTTAAAGCATCTGCTTAAATAATACAGCACATTTAGTTTTAAATAGCTGACACTTAAAAATTATGTATCCTGATTAAAAAGGATCCCCCATCAGCTGGTGCGAACACACAAGAAGAGATCTGACGAGGGAAAAAAGCACAATATCCATCTGCTATAGCAGCTAGCGATCTCGTATCTGCTGCTGCTGCGATGACACTAGCAAGGCAGTGAACGAATGCATGAATGTTGCTACCTGTTCCAACCGAGAGTCACTTGGATCCAATCAATAACATTCAAAGTGACTGGCCACCAATACCTCAAGCTGTAACAACACAGTGGACAATCCTACGTGGAATACTTCGGTTATTACAAGTTTGCTGCTGTGTATATTGTTAATCATCTGCTGGAGAGTGAGAGCAAGCATCGCTTGTTAATTAAAATCAGATCACAAAGACATCGGTCGTATATATATACACAGACACATAAAAGTTTTAATACACTGCACAACAAGAGAAATTCAAATATTAAATCTACTTAATTCAGCTTGTTTTCCATACAAACCAGTTGTCCACATGTTGGTTAATCAAAGGGCTGTGTCAGCATGTGTTAAATAAAATTTAACACTACAACTTAACAAGATAGCTTTTATAATGAAGGTTTTAAGAACAAAATATAGATCTAAAACTGTTGTCTGATGACCTCTGATCACCAACTTGCATGAATATGTCATATATTACCATCACCATAATACTCCCCACGTTGAACACAATAACATCATAGCATATGAAACAGAAATATCTTTCATAGCTTTCTTCCATTGGATAGCTCTGTCTTATATACCCAAAGATCAGAAAAAGTGGGGTTTTCTCTAACACGCTTGGCTAAGGATTATGCTGAAGGCACATATATACATGCAAAGGTTACATTCATTGGTAAAGGACAACATTTAATACAGACTTGTCTAAACCAGATCACATCGGGGACATAATATTTATTCAATCTAGACAGAATCCAATGTTTAGAGGGTTGCATTTTAGAATTTAGAAAATTCGGGACCATGAAACTTGGCCGGTTTTGACACGATTCCAGTTTACTTTACACAGGTTTCACTATAATAGCAAAAATGTCTAATTGACAGAAATGGAGATGTTTAAACTATTTACGCTTCTCAAATAGCTTGTAATTAAACAAAGTGCTATAGTGTACTTGAACAACATTAACCTTCTTTTTCTTTATATAGCTTGCAAAGAATGGTAACTTGGCCTCCAAATAACAGACTATAATTCAAATAATATTAAGATACATATATCTTAGTGGGTTTGCAAGATAGTGAAGATAATTACATGTATAATCTTCACTGTTATAAAAATATTTATATATATGTTTTTATTATACAGAAGTTTCTGAATGCTGTTTTTTAACTTGTCAAGAATACAGAAATATTTTCACACAATTAACCTCAAATCATAGACACACATACCTTAGTGGGTTTGTAAGAGAATGAAGATACATATAACTTCACTGTCTTAAGTTGGGGGGGGGGGGGTTTATCTTGTACACAAGTTTCTGAATACTGTTTTTTAATTCGTCATGCAAGAATACAGGATTTTTTTCCCAATTAATCTCATAATTACGATACAGACGATCACTTTCTTACGATTCCTTAAAATAGATAAGTGATTATCTTTCAGTATGTAGACACATTTGATATTTGACTAATCATTGTGTAAGAAATGCAGATTGATTTAATAACAAAGTATCAAATTCCTATGCATAAGATGACACTAATTTTTTTTTCTTTAAAGTGTTAAAAATCAATATTTAAACAAAAAAATGGAGAAAAAGAATCACTCATGCATTTTTAAAATGAAAACTGATAGGTTGATTTTAAAATGTATCGATCATGTTACTATCAAAACAAATCAAAGCATTTTCTGTTTGCCAAAAACTTCAAAGAAACAGATATTTTACATCTGCAATAATGACATATGCCTCCAGATATGACATTAGGTTCCTAATTACTCAAAAAGTGTTAAGTCTCGATGGCAAGATTTTATCACTAATAAGGAGTGGTCACCACAATGATGTCTAAGTTCTGTGTCGAATGTCCTGCAGTGGTTCAGGGAGGAATTTAACACAACAATTAGAAAGCATTCATTAGCTGACTGCCATTGTAGTTAGATACAATCGTTCAGAAGAATTAAGAAATAAATCTGCTTTTCTACATTTGACAAGCAAAATACCCTTATCGTAATAAGAAGTGCATGGAATTAAATGTTTCACCTAACATAAGCTTTTCTCTTTTTATTTTTTTATATGTTTAATGTTTTTATTTTTTATTATTATTTTTTTTATTTACAGATTTACAATTAACTGCCCTAATCCTGCTAAATATTTAAGTGACAGGTGGTTTACATGACCCAGGATAGTTTAAAAAAAAACCTAATAATAATTTCAAGTAACCTGGAATTTAGACAGTATTTGTATGTTAAATAGTATACCTTAATGAAAAAACCCTACCATAAACTTATTCGGTGCTGATGATAGTTGCACCCATAGATTTTCATTTTGATGCATGTTAAAGCACGGTACAGAATGGTATAGCATGGGTGGCGTGTGTTAACTTGAGAATATGATCTTAAGGAACGAGCATGGGAAAGTTGTGTGAGAGAAAGAAAAAAGAAAGAAATGTTTTACTTAACAATGCACTCAACACATTTTATTTACAGTTATATGGCATCAAACATATGGTTAAGGACCATCCAGATATTAAGAGAGGAAACCTGCTGTCGCCACTTCATGGACTACTCTTTTCGATTAGCCGCAAGGGATATTTTATATACATCATCCCACAGACAGGGTAGTACATACCACGACCTTTAATATACCAGTCATGGTGCACTGCCTGGAACGAAAAACAGCGCAATTGGTCCACCAACGGGGATTGATCTTACACCGACCGCGCATCGAGCGAGCGCTGTACCACTGGGCTATATTCAGCCCCTTGTGTGAGAGAATGGTCATATGGCAGTGTGTTGTTGAGTGTTTGGCAGACCGATACTGATTTTAACATGAGAAGGAGCTTTCAACTGCTGGTGGTGTAAGATGCAAGCGTTTGTAATTACACACTTGTATTGTAATAAATTGATTGTTGAATAGGTTAATGTGTACACAGTATTGATTTATTTAAAAATGTATTTTATTTAAATGTATAAGTATAGGGGAAATGTGTATAATGGTAAAGTTAATATATTAGCACTGGCGTAGGAAACAACTAGTGTGGTAAACAACCCAGAAGTGTGGTGTACAACCTGCATGATTAGTTCAGCCCTGAGGTGGTGTACAATTTGGATATGGTGTGAAAACCGACCTAACGTGTGCAATGACATGGGGAAGAGAACAGTATTAGAACGTTATCTACGGTAGTTGTGAAAACATAATATACCTAGGCAGACTTCAGTATGTAAAGAGAACATTGGTTTCCAGATGGGAAATATTTTCGTAATTAATGAGCTCATGAACGGACTAGTGAACATTTATTTTAAATTTTCACTTGTTTTGATAATGTTGTATTTGGGAGCTTGGTTTATGAATGGTGAATAGTGAATGGTGTATGTATGAATTGAGAGCAGTTATTATGTGAGTGGTTATTATGCGAGTGGTTATTACGTGAGTGGTTATTATGCGAATGGTTATTATGTGAGTGGTTATAATGCTAGTGGTTATTATGCGAGTGGTTATTATGCGAGTGGTTATTATGTGAGTGGTTATTATGCGAGTGGTTATTATGCGAGTGGTTATTATGCGAATGGTTATTATGTGAGTGGTTATAATGCTAGTGGTTATAATGCGAGTGGTTATTATGCGAGTGGTTATTATGCGAGTGGTTATAATGCAAATGGTTATTATGCGGGTGGTTATTATGCGAGTGGTTATTACGCGAGTGGTTATTATGCGAATGGTTATTATGCGAGTGGTTATTATGCGAGTGGTTATAATGCTAGTGGTTATAATGCGAGTGGATATTATGCGAGTGGTTATAATGAGAGTGGTTATTATGCGAGTGGTTATAATGCGAGTGGTTATTATGCGAGTGGTTATTATGCGAGTGGTTATTATGAGAGTGGTTATTATGCGAGTGGTTATTATGCGAGTGGTTATTATGCGAGTGGTTATTATGCGAGTGGTTATAATGCGAATGGTTATTATGCGAGTGGTTATTATGCGAATGGTTATTATGAGAGTGCTTATTATGCGAGTGGTTATAATGCAAGTGGTTATAATGAGAGTGGTTATTATGTGAGTGGTTATAATGGGACTGGTTATTATGTGAGTGGTTATTATGTGAGTGGTTATTATGCGAGTGGTTATTATGCGAATGGTTATTATGCGAATGGTTATAATGCGAGTGGTTATAATGCGAGTGGTTATTATGCGAGTGGTTATAATGAGAGTGGTTGTTATGTGAGTGGTTATAATGCGAGTGGTTATTAAGTGAGTGGTTATAATGGGAGTGGTTATTATGCGAGTGGTTATTATGCGAGTGGTTATAATGCGAGTGGTTATAATGCGAGTGGTTATTATGCGAGTGGTTATAATGCGAGTGGTTATAATGCGAGTGGTTATTATGCGAGTGGTTATAATGAAAGTGGTTATTATGTGAGTGGTCACTATGCAAGTGGTTATTATGTGAGTGTGATGTGGTGAGTGTGGTTGTGACAGGTGTATAATATTTCGTTTTTGTAATAAATGTTCAAACATAATTGTTATTGAGTTTATCTTTACCAAAACCTTTGGCACGTGACAGTGTATGAAAACATATATATATATATATATAGGCTATTAAACAAGCTTCCATTTCATATCATGTTTATGTCCTGAGTGAAATAATTTTCAATTGCCAAGAGGTTTAGCAAGTGACAATGAACATTATCTCATGAGGGACATAAACATGGTATGAAATATATGAAAGAGTATCGAGTTTAATATCCTATTTATCACCTATAACTGATCTTAATTTATGGCACTCCACTCGTTTAGTTGACATTCCTGTAAGGTTGTAGTGTGCCGTTCGATAGTGTTATGTCCCACTTGGTGTTCTAGTGGGACATAACACTTTGTTATGTACAAAGATATTTTTAACCATATAGGTAATAATTTCTGAAACATAAGATCTCACTTTTAATTGCCTGTCACTCCAAAATACCACTCGTAGACAATGTGTATGAAACCCTCAGTGTAAAGTCCTGGCAACACTATTGTTATAAAACTAATATCAAACCGGCCTCGGTGGCGCAGTGGTTAAGCCATCGAACTACAGGCTGGTAGGTACAGGGTTTGCAGCCCGGTACCGGCTCCAACCCAGAGCAAGCTCTTAAGGGCTCATTGGGTAGGTGTAAGGCCACTACACTCTCTTCTCTCTCACTAACCACTAACAAACTAACAACTAACCCACTGTCCTGGACAGGCAGCCCAGATAGCTGAGGTGTTTGCCCAGGACAGCATGCTTGAACCTTAATTGGATATACACACGAAAATAAGTTGAAATCAAATCAAACTAATATCACAGTATATGAAGCTATACACTTGCACACAGCATGTAGTTATTGAGTTAGGAAGGAAGGAAAGAATGGTTTGTTTAACTATGCACTCAACACATTGTAATTATACAGTTACGTTATATGGCATCAGACATATGGTTAAGGATCAGACAAATAATGAGAAATGAAAGCTGCTGGTGCCATACAATGGGCTAGTATTTACAATTAGCACCAAGAGATCATTTATATGCAGCATCCCATAAACAGAACAGTACATACCACAACATTTGTTACACCAGTTGTGGAGCACTGGCTGGAACAAGAAATCATCTAATGGGAGTCCATCCTTGACTGACCATGCATCAATTGAGCACTTTGCCACTGGGCTTCATCCCACCCCCCTTTATCAAGTATGGACACAGCTAAAGTTTTTAATCTGGATTTAAAGTGTATGAAACGTGGTTGAGATTGTAGTATCCCCCAGATCTTGCTTGGAAAATCAAACAATTCACACACTATTTCATACATCATACTCGTACGCATACAACTTATCAGTGAATCAGTGACTCAACTGAACAGTTTGTTATTCTTTAATTAATGTGAAACATATTTAAATTGGTTTAGAGTATGGAACAAAAATTCATCATTTCAACTTATTTTCGTGCTTATATCCAATTAAGGTTGAAGCACACTGTCCTGGGCATACACCTCAGCTATCTGGGCTGTCTGTTCAGGACAGTGGGTTAGTTGTTAGTTGGTTAGTGAGAGAGAAGAGGGTGTAGTGGTCTTACACCTACCTACCTATGGTACAAAACTCTCTCTGTGTGGGAGCCGGTACCGGGCTGCAAATCCTGTACCTACCAGCCTATCACATATATCTATTATCACATATGTCTGTTGTTTTATTAGCATATTTCATATGCATTCTTCATGACTACAACAAATTCAACAAAGCACTTGGTTGTTGGAATAGGAAAACTTTGATATGTTTACTGAAGGGATTTCATTCTATAACAACTCAGTTGATTGAGTTAATTCAAATTCCACCAGCTCTGAATCCAATTTCCTCAACACATTTCTGCAGACATTTTATTGCATAAATGTAATAGGCAAAAATCATGATGGACATATAAAGCTAGCATTACTATTGGCAAAATATAGTCATTGCTGTAGTTCGAATATCAAGTGCTGTTTAAAGTAATTAGCTTTTTAGTAGCATTAATGAAAACTCCAGATGATTCAATGTATTTAATAAATCAATGTGCTCTAGTGGCGTTGTTAAATAAAACAAACTTTAACCCTTACTACCAAACAAAAAAAAGGAATAATTAACTTTCCTATTAGGAGTTAATTTTTAATTTTTTTTTTGTAGTTTAGAGTTAAAGTTTGTTTTATTTAACGACAACAGTAGAGTACATTGATTTATTAATCATCGGCTATTGGATTTAAAAAGATTTGGTAATTTTGACATTATTTCCATTGGTAGCACGCGATCTTTAATATGTACCATCCCATAGACAGGACAGCACATACCACAGCCTAGTGCACTGGCTATAGAACAAGAAATACCCCAATGGGTCCACCAATGGGGATTGATCCCAGACCAAGCGTGCATCAGGCACCGAGCTACGTCCCACCCTTTTTTGTAGTTGTTAAGACTCAAGATTTCATAAGGAAACTTTAAGGCAATAGTTTGTTTTGTTTTGACACCACTAGAGCACATTGATTTATTAATCATTGGCTATTGGATGTAAAAAACATTTGGTCATTTAGACATATAGTTTTAGAGAGAAAACATGCTACATTTTTTCATTAGCAGCAAGGGATCTTTAATATGCACCATCCTATACACAGGATAGTGCATACCACAACCTTTGATATACCAGTCATGGTGCACTGGCTGGAATGAGAAATAGCCCAATGGATCAATCCCAAACCAACCACGCATCAAGCAAGCACTTTATCCATATGGTTATCTCCTAAGTGCTACAAGAAATGCATCAGAGTATGATACTAAGAGTTTGAAAGAGACCTTCAAATTAATGAATTTATGTCATATCTGCAGACCATGCAATCCCCATTGGTGGGCCCATTGGGCCCATTGGGCTATGTCCTGCTCCCTTCAAAGCAAATGCTAAAAACAATTTGCATCGATCCATTTCTAACTAACATGAAAACTTCAGTCTGATATAAATAATATATATATATATAACCTGAAAAATAGTTAGTGCAAATATGTTACAAGTCAGTTTGGTCTGCCATTGCGTGATTGATAATCATTCCATTACAAAGATTAAACTTTTGAAATGTAATGCAAACAAAAACTAGAAAAAAAAAGCAATGCCTTGATTGGCCTCCATTTAGAAAAGATTGTGATTTAATGAGATTCTATTTCTAGCAAGTAATGCAATAAAGTAAATGGGATCAGCGATTCTAAATACATACTTTTAAACATGCTCATGCAGCCATGACCATTCTCAGTGGTGCAGTGCTTAAGCCATCGGACATAAGTCTGGTAGCAAGTGGGTTCTCATCCTGGTACCGGCTCCAACCTAGAGTGAGTTTAACAACTACACTGACCTCTCTCACTAACAACTAACACACTGTCCTGGATGGACAGGGTTCGCAGCCCAGTACCAGTACCAGCTGCCACCCAGAGCAAGTTTTAACAACTCAATGGTTAGGTGTAAGACAACTACACCGACTTCTCTCTCACTAACCACTAACAACTAACTCACTGTCCTCAACACACAGCCCAGATAGATGGTGTGTGTGTGCCCAGGACATTGTGCTTGAACCTTAATTTCTACATAAGCACAAAGATAAGTATAAATAAAATGAATGAATGCAGCCACATCTGGAACGACAGCGCCTTGCCTACCAGTGTTTACACAATTGGACTAGACTCCCCTGGGTTGTCATGCAATGACCAGAAGCAGTCAGGCCCTTGTAAGGGCCCTAGGGGCAACCTAGGGAGATACCACAGCATCATAGAGGTCTAATTAATGAGCTACTCTCGATTCACTAATGTCAAAACCTATATTAGCTCCGAACTTTCTTTTTGACCGACCGTTCAAAATTGCACCCAAATTCCTCAATCAAACTTGTGCACCTTTTCTCTTTTGGCATAATTCTTGCTCCATTCAAAATTCCATAGCACCATTACCCCCCCCCCCCCCCCACCTGCTACTGACCACGGTCGGGCTGCTGGTGCTCACTTGCACCTGCCAGTGCAGGTGGTCCCTCCTTCCCTGCCCCCCCACCTTTCCTGTCCTGGATGGAGGAGCCGGCTCTTGTGCCCAGGACAGGCGTGCGCTACAACAGCTTGCTCTGAATGTGCAGGTAAAGCCTTATGACCTGACCTGACCTGCAGCCACGTCTAATAACTGTTCGCTTGGTACTGCAAAGAGAGACCTTATCTTGTCCCTGCCACTGGCAAAGTTATCTAAAACTGTGTGGGATTCAATGATTTTAATTATTAGTATGACAGTGGGAAGACACTGATTTAAATTTTGATTACCGGGGTAAGATACTTCCTCCAGGCAGCGAATCCTGCCTTCATGTAGTGGCTCAGAGAGAGAAAAACACTTTAATAATCTTCTCACATACTGTTCTGTTACTGTTCTGTTTTAAACAGTCACCTGTCTTTAGGCATTAACTTTTCAATTATTATCATATTTAAAAAAAACTGGGTTTTTTTATTTTTTTATTAATTTATTTTAATTTTATTATAATGTCGAGAGGGCTGAGATGTAGCCCAGTGGTAAAGTGTTTGCCTGATACACGGTCAGTCTAGGATCAATCCCCATCGGTGGGCCCGTTGGGCTATTTCTTGACCCAGCCAGTGCACTATGACTGGTATATCAAATAAATTATCAACATATTCTCAAGTTTTATTTCTTTTATATTGTTATTTTGCAAACTAGCTAATATTTCTGCACAAAGAAAATGATATATATCACCCTGTCTATATCCTCTTTTTAATAATCAAAATGATGAACAGACACTAGACTGACTACACGTTTCAGAACAAGGAAATTCATTTCTGTGTCAACTCCACACAATCTAAACGTTGTAAGTCATCATGAACACAAAATAGCCTACACAACCAGAAACATGAAAAGATGGCAGGAAAAGATGAAACGTTTGTCATATTATAAGGTATCTCAGCATGAAATATAATACTTGATCCCGAATAAAGATTTATGACCTGTCTAAGAGATGTTATAAGGAAACTAATTTCTGTCTGCAAATATGACAAAAATACATTAATTTGAAGGTCTCTTTCAAACTCTTAGTATCATACTCTGATGCATTTCTTGTAGCATTTAGGAGATAGCCATATTGAGTTTTTAGATTTGCAGGTGTTATTGTCTATTTGATCTCACAAATGTCATTTTTGACCGAAGCATCAAATAGACAATAACACTCACAAATCTAAAAACACAATATGGTTATGTCCATTATAAACTGAATCGTTTTTCTCTGAAACTAACTGTATATTTGGTATATCTTTAAAAAAATACCTGGCTACAATCTAACTGTAGACCCTTGAATCGTCTACTTCGCCTGTTCCAACTGCTAATGACGTCACTTTCTAATGACGTCATTAGCTTTCCAGGTGTTATTTTCATTTAGTCCCGGAAAAAGAATGTAATTAACCAATCACAATATAGAACACACTTGCCATCAGTTTACAATGATGTATATACCGGATAATAATGAATAATTAATTTTAGTTATGATTTTTTTTTAGACTCTAGCAGTTATGCATAAAAATTAAGTAATGAAGTGGCATATAGCTACGGTGTGATGGATTGCAGAATCAAATTTCCTCAGTGAATTTGTGTTTTTGATCCATCCCAACTAGAGCACCATGGCTTAGGGTTTCGGTGCCAGCATCCAAGTTGGTATTCTGCCTCAGGTGCATTTCTAAATGACATTTGGTTCATAAAATAAAGGATTTTTTTTTTTTTAATTCAGTCAGAAAGAACATTTTTAACTCATTCTCAAGCACATTTGGAGACTTTATTTTTCAATTTTAGCACATCTTTTTCAAATAATTACAATAATGACAGACACGTTCTTATCTTCAGTAGCCTAAGGCCAAGTGTGATATATGACTTAATTAGGGAGTGCTTCTTTCCACCTATGTAAAACACCCTACAAAGTGTCATTTCTGAACTCTTGCTAGCAATATCAGATGAGAAAAATATTCAAGAAAAGAGAAATTAATAAAACTCATACGATTTTGTCTTATTACATGTATATATGCTGGGTTACTCACCCCCCCCCTCCCCAAAAAAATAAAATATTTAAAAATAAAAATAAAATAAAAATAATAATTCACGTCAGGAGAGATTTTACCCCACAATAAAGGTCCAATATTTAAATATTGAGTAGATACATTTTTTTTATAAATACAACTCCAGAGACCTAATAGAACATTATCTTCCACCTGTCTTGGACACAATCACTGAAAATTTTAAAGGATGTGCCTAAGACAAAGTTGCTTGAACCTTCAGTGGATGTAAGCACACATCAAATAGTTGACTTAACTTTTATGACACCCAATAGCCCAATGTGCTGGGGTGTTGTTAAACATTCATTCATTCATTCATTCATTCATTCATTCATGTCAAATAGCTGATTGATTGATTGAACATCATCTTATGAGCAGGTAAAAATACCTACAAAATACAAGTATTTGCACACGTAAAGGGTTAATATGTAATTGTCGCCATTATATTATATTGTGCGTATATATATATAGGAGAGGGCCTAGTAAGTTGACAAACTTGTGCCCAATCATTTTGTTGTTTATGCAATAAAATGTTTTCAATCCATTTGAAATTGCTCTTTATCGACAGGTGGATGTTATACAAGGTTCCCTTATAGCAAGTTTGACTGCACTGTGCTGTATTTCTTTTCTTTTCTTTTCTTTTGTCCATATAATATAGCAAATGTGTAAAACAGCCTACATATAGTCTGTGCAAAATCTAATGTCCAATCATGTTGACATTATTTTTCGTTTAGGCATCAAGATACACCGATTTTCATAATTGCGGCAACAGTGGCCATCATGGCTGGTTTTGTCATGTGGAATTAACTTCAGTTTGGAGCAATTACATGTCAATTAGGCAAACAAGGTGCTGACAGTTCCATCACCGCTCTTTAGCAGCTTCATGCAATAACAAGATTTTCAATATAGCTGCCTGGAGCAGGCAGACACCATTACAGTGGTCAAAACAAGTTAGAGAACACTATACCATGCAGTTCACATATTTTCACCAAAAGTAGGACGAGACGTAGCCCAGTGGAAAAGCCCTTATATGATGCATGGCCGGTTTGGGATTGATGATCCCATCGGTGGGTCCATTGTACTATTTCTTGTTCTAGCCAGTGCACCATGACTGGAATATCAAAGGCCATGGTATGTGCTATCCTGTCTGTGGGATGGTGCATATAAAAAAAAAACTTGCTACTAATGGAAAAATGTAGCAGCTTTCCTCTCTAAGACTATATGTCAAAATTACCAAATGTTTGACATCCAATAGCCAATGATTAATTAATGTGCTCTTGTGGTGTCATTACACAAAGAAACTTCTTCTTTCTTCACCAAAACTCTAACTAACTACAATCTGTTTGAATCAAAGGGGAACTGATGTATCCACTGGCACAAATCTATATTATTAATGAAGCATTAATGTTAAACCTCATACAAGAATGTATCAACATCAACTAGCAATTTTCTAAAATCTTTTTTTCTTTAAGTTGCAATGTAAAAATATTTTTAAATAAATAAAATTATAAATTACCATGACACTATAGATTAAATCTAATTTTTTTACTATAGGGTTGAAGACAAATGCAGGAACAGACAAGGCAGGCAATTTTTTAGAACAAAATGGACTGTGGACAACATGTTACAATTATTATATAGTAAAACCCTTCTAAACCGGACAACCTCAGACCAAGTAAAATGTTTGGTTATAAGAGGGATCTGGTTTAAAGAGGTTAAGTTCTGTACTGATTTTTAAAAAGGAACCATGAAAAATGTCCGGTTTTTGAGGGAATTCCGGTTTACAGAGGGTCCAGCTTTGAGAGGTTTCACTGTATATGTAATCTCTGATCACTGAGCATTGTTACGGAGTTTCATTATAAATAAACCATTCCTCTCCTGTATTTACATCATGTAAGCATTGTGTATTTATACAATGTCTGTTTTGTAGGTGGCTGTACCGTTAAATCAAGAAGTGAAATAATCGATTTAGTGTGCTAAGTTTCTTCATGGATTTGCAGAAAACACCATAGAAATCAATTGCATTTGCACCAAATTAACATTAGATCCATTGTGACAAGTCAAACTTAGGAAGGAAGGAAACCACTGCCATTTCCTGTGAGAGTTCAGCCTTAAGTGAGATAAAATAATCCTGGGTTATCAAGACTATTTTGTCGGACATTGCTTTCCTGCTAATTGCTGAGTAAAAATATTTCTCAGACATATGGCAGAACAGGGTTAAATCTGTGGCTATTGGGTGTTATAAAGATATGGCAGTTGTAAAAATATGTCTTAGACAAGGCAGAACAGGGTTAAATCTGTGGCTATTGGGTGTTAAAGACATGACAATTGTAAAAATATTTCTCAAACACATGGCAAAACAGTGTAAAATCTATGGCTGTTGGCTATTAAAGATATGACACTTGTAAAAATATGTCTTAGACATGGCAGAACAGGGTTAAATCTGTGGCTATTGGGTGTTAAAGATATGACAGTTGTAAAAATATTTCTTAAGACATGGAAGAACAGGGTTAAATCTGTGGCTATTGGGTGTTATAAAGATATGACAGTCGTAAAAATATTTCTTAGACATGGAAGAACAGGATTTAATCTTGGGCTGTTGGGTGTTAAAGATATGGCAGTTGTAAAAATATTTCACAGACATATGGAAGAACAGGGTTATCTGTGGCTATTGGGTGTTATAAAGATATGACAGTTGTAAAAATATTTCACAGACATATGGCAGAACAGGGTTTAATCTTGGGCTGTTGGGTGTTAAAGATATGGCAGTTGTAAAACTATTTCTTAGACAAGGCAGAACAGGGTTATCTGTGGCTATTATGTATTAAAGATATGGCAGCAGTAAAAATATTTCTTAAACATGGCAGGACAGGGTTAAATCTGTGGCTATTGGGTGTTAAAGACATGACAATTGTAAAAATATTTCTTAAACACATGGCAAAACAGGGTAAAATCTATGGCTGTTGGCTATTAAAGATATGACAGTTGTGAAAATATTTCTCAGACATATGGAAGAACAGGGTTAAAACTGTGGCTATTGGGTGTTATAAAGATATGGCAGTATTAAAAATATTTCTCAGACATATGGAAAAACCAGGTTAAATCTGTGGCTGTTGGGTGTTAAAGATATGACAGTTGTAAAAATATTTCTCAGACATATGGAACAACAGGGTTAAATCTGTGGCTATTGGGTGTTATAAAGATATGGCAGTTGTAAAAATATTTCTCAGACATATGGAAAAACCAGGTTAAATCTGTGGCTGTTGGGTGTTAAAGATATGACAGTTGTAAAAATATTTCTTAGACATATGGAAGAATAGGGTTAAATCTATGGCAATTGGGTGTTAAAGATATGGCTTTTGTAAAAATATTTCTTAGACATATGGAAGAACAGGATTAAATCTGTGACTGGTGGGTGTTGTAAAGATATGGTAGTTGTAAGAATTTTTCTCAGGCATATGGAAGAACAGGATTAAATCTATGGCAATTGGGTGTTAAAGATATGACTTTTGTAAAAATATTTCTTAGACATATGGAAGAACAGGATTAAATCTGTGACTGGTGGGTGTTGTAAAGATATGGCAGTTGTAAGAATATTTCTCAGGCATATGGAAGAACAGGATTAAATCTATGGCCTTTGGGTGTTAAAGATATGACAGTTGTAAAAATATTTCTTAGACATATGGAAGAACAGGATTAAATCTGTGACTGGTGGGTGTTGTAAAGATATGGTAGTTGTAAAAATATTTCTCAGGCATATGGAAGAACAGGATTAAATCTGTGGCTATTGGGTGTTATAAAGATATGGCAGTTGTAAAAATATTTCTCAGGCATATGGAAGAACAGGATTAAATCTGTGACTGGTGGGTGTTGTAAAGATATGGCAGTTGTAAGAATATTTCTCAGGCATATGGATTAACAGGATTAAATCTGTGACTGGTGGGTGTTGTAAAGATATGGTAGTTGTAAGAATATTTCTCAGGCATATGGAAGAACAGGATTAAATCTATGGCAGTTGGGTGTTAAAGATATGACAGTTGTAAGAATATTTCTCAGGCATATGGAAGAACAGGATTAAATCTGTGACTGGTGGGTGTTAAAGATATGACAGTTGTAAGAATATTTCTCAGGCATATGGAAGAACAGGATTAAATCTGTGACTGGTGGGTGTTAAAGATATGACAGTTGTAAGAATATTTCTCAGGCATATGGAAGAACAGGATTAAATCTGTGACTGGTGGGTGTTGTAAAGATATGACAGTTGTAAAAATATTTCTCAGGCATATGGAAGAACAGGATTAAATCTGTGACTGGTGGGTGTTGTAAAGATATGGTAGTTGTAAGAATATTTCTCAGGCATATGGAAGAACAGGATTAAATCTATGGCAGTTGGGTGTTAAAGATATGACAGTTGTAAGAATATTTCTCAGGCATATGGAAGAACAGGATTAAATCTGTGACTGGTGGGTGTTAAAGATATGACAGTTGTAAGAATATTTCTCAGGCATATGGAAGAACAGGATTAAATCTGTGACTGGTGGGTGTTAAAGATATGACAGTTGTAAGAATATTTCTCAGGCATATGGAAGAACAGGATTAAATCTGTGACTGGTGGGTGTTAAAGATATGACAGTTGTAAAAATATTTCTCAGACATATGGAACAACAGGGTTAAATCTGTGGCTATTGGGTGTTATAAAGATATGGCAGTTGTAAAAATATTTCTCAGACATATGGAAAAACCAGGTTAAATCTGTGGCTGTTGGGTGTTAAAGATATGACAGTTGTAAAAATATTTCTTAAACATATGGAAGTATAGGGTTAAATCTATGGCTGTTGGGTGTTAAAGATATGGCTTTTGTAAAAATATTTCTTAGACATATGGAAGAACACGATTAAATCTGTGACTGGTGGGTGTTGTAAAGATATGGTAGTTGTAAAAATATTTCTCAGGCATATGGAAGAACAGGATTAAATCTATGGCAAATGGGTGTTAAATATATGGCTTTTGTAAAAATATTTCTTAGACATATGGAAGAACAGGATTAAATCTGTGACTGGTGGGTGTTGTAAAGATATGGTAGTTGTAAGAATTTTTCTCAGGCATATGGAAGAACAGGATTAAATCTATGGCAATTGGGTGTTAAAGATATGACTTTTGTAAAAATATTTCTTAGACATATGGAAGAAAAGGATTAAATCTGTGACTGGTGGGTGTTGTAAAGATATGTCAGTTGTAAAAATATTTCTCAGGCATATGGAAGAACAGGATTAAATCTATGGCAATTGGGTGTTAACCCAAACAAAAATTGCAAGCTTAATAAATAGCTGGTAACAACCTTGCGGCAAGGTAGTAACTACCACGTTTCGAGCTAGTATTTGGAACCTTTTTACAACCTTGCCGCAAGCTTATGACGAGCTTCTTGCAACCTTGCCGCAAGCTTGCGACGAGCTTCCTGCAAGCTTATTCAGTTTAAGCTAGTATTTGGAACCTTGTTGCAACCTTGCCGCAAGCTTGTGACGAGCTTCCCGCAAGCTTGCAACGAGCTTGCGGGAAGCTTGTTGCAACCTTGCCGCAAGCTTGCGACGAGCTTCCCGCAAGCTTGTTCAGTTTAAGCTAGTATTTGGAACCTTTTTACAACCTTGCTGCAAGGTTGCTACGAGCTTCCCGCATGCTTGTGACGAGCTTCCCGCAAGCTTGCGATGAGCTACCCGCACGCTTGCGACGAGCTTTCTGCAAGTTTGCAACAAGCTTCCTGCAAGCTTGCGACAATCTACCTACAAGCTTGCATCAGTGGCAGCCATCTTGCATCTTGTATAATTCTTTAAAAAAACAACAATGGTTTTAAAGTGAAAAACATGAACAGTTAAAACAAAAAAATAGGTGCTACATGTTGTCAGATACTTAGGCTACAAAATTAGTTTACCTGTCTGATAGACATGTTCCATTTATGTGGGACAGTCTTGACTAAACTAATATGCTAAAAAGCTCCTGGTCCTATATTCTTCTTCTTCTTCTTGTTTTAGGTTATATTCCTCCACTATCTGGAGATCCACACTGGTGTATAGTCATTTGTTTGTTTCTTCTTGTTTTCTTTTTTCTCCTGTTCCACCAAGCAGGATTCAACCAAACTTGGTCCAAATGATCCTCTTATAGACCTGACCAAGTGTTGTTATATTTCAGGCCAATAAAAATTCCAAGATGGCCGCTCTGGCCTCTGAATAACTGAGACATTTTTAACTTTTACTCAAGTTCCACCATGCAAATTTAAACCATATGTATTCCTAATGATCCTCTCATGGCCCTGACCGAGTTTGTTATTTTTTGGGCAGATTTAAAATCAAGATATCTGCCCTGACCTCTGATGGACAGAGAATTTTTTTTGCTTCTTTTCAAGGTCCACCAGGCAGGTTTCAATCAAACTTATAGTCCAAATGATTCTCTCATGACTTACTAAGTGTTGTTATTTTTGTGGCTGATTCAAAATCCAAGATGGACACCCTGGCATCTGATTGGCTCAGACATTTTCAACATCTTCTCAAATTCCACCAGGCTAATTTCAACCAAACATGGCCCATGTCATCCTCTCATGGCCATGCATATGTTATTATTTTTGGGGCCAATTGAAAATCCAATTATTACAAGATGATTCTGTTTTAACCATATTGTATTATCATTCGTATGTATTAATATTAATTTTGTTTTAATTATTATTGTAAATACTATCTAAATCTGTAACATGTATGTTTGGTTGTTTAGCTACTGTTCCCACTGAATTTGATAAATCATATGAGAAGTTATGAATTAAAAAAAAATAACCATGAAAATGATTTGGACTTAGCTTTTTCTCCACAAGTGTAGACATGCTTTCACAGTTGTTGATATACATGCAACAAGCTTACAAAAATGAAAACATGCTTGCAGGAAGCTTGCACAGTTGAAGATATGCATGCAGCAAGCTTGCAAAATGAAAACATGCTTGCAGGAAGCTTGCACAGTTGAAGATATGCATGCAGCAAGCTTGCAAAATGAAAACATGCTTGCGGGAAGCTTGCACTGTTGAAGATATGCTTGCAGCAAGCTAGTAAAAATGAAAACATGCTTGCAGGAAGCTTGCACGTTGAAGATATGCATGCAGCAAGCTTGCGCATGCTTTCACAAATGAAAACATGCATGCGGCAAGCTTGCAGAAGTACTGACTACCTTACGCGAGCTAAATGTTAGCTTGCAAATAGCTTGCATTGCTTGTACTAGCTTGTAACAACCTTGTAACTACCTTGCAACAACCTAGCCGCAAGCATGCATTTTTGTTTGGGAAAGATATGACTTTTGTAAAAATATTTCTTAGACATATGGAAGAACAGGATTAAATCTGTGACTGGTGGGTGTTGTAAAGATATGGTAGTTGTAAGAATATTTCTCAGGCATATGGAAGAACAGGATTAAATCTATGGCAATTGGGTGTTAAAGATATGACTTTTGTAAAAATATTTCTTAGACATATGGAAGAACAGGATTAAATCTGTGACTGGTGGGTGTTGTAAAGATATGGCAGTTGTAAGAATATTTCTGAGGCATATGGAAGAACAGGATTAAATCTATGGCCTTTGGGTGTTAAAGATATGACAGTTGTAAAAATATTTCTTAGACATATGGAAGAACAGGATTAAATCTGTGACTGGTGGGTGTTGTAAAGATATGGCAGTTATAAGAATATTTCTTAGACATATGGAAGAACAGGATTAAATCTGTGACTGGTGAGTGTTGTAAAGATATGGTAGTTGTAAAAATATTTCTCAAGCATATGGAAGAACAGGATTAAACCTGTGGCTATTGGGTGTTATAAAGATATGGCAGTTGTAAAAATATTTCTCAGGCATATGGAAGAACAGGATTAAATCTGTGAATGGTGTTGTAAAGATATGGTAGTTGTAAAAATATTTCTCAGGCATATGGAAGAACAGGATTAAATCTGAGACTGGTGGGTGTTGTAAAGATATGGTAGTTGTAAGAATATTTCTCAGGCATATGGAAGAACAGGATTAAATCTATGGCTGTTGGGTGTTAAAGATATGACAGTTGTAAAAATATTTCTTAGACATATGGAAGAACAGGGTTAAATCTATGGCTGTTGGGTGTTAAAGATATTGCTTTTGTAAAAATATTTCTTAGACATATGGATTAACAGGATTAAATCTGTGACTCGTGGGTGTTGTAAAGATATGACAGTTGTAAAAATATTTCTTAGACATATGGAAGAACAGGGTTAAATCTATGGCAGTTGGGTGTTAAAGATATGACAGTTGTAAGAATATTTCTCAGGCATATGGAAGAACAGGATTAAATCTATGGCAGTTGGGTGTTAAAGATATGACAGTTGTAAGAATATTTCTCAGGCATATGGAAGAACAGTATTAAATCTGTGACTGGTGGGTATTAAAGATATGACAGTTGTAAGAATATTTCTCAGGCATATGGAAGAACAGGATTAAATCTGTGACTGGTGGGTGTTAAAGATATGACAGTTGTAAGAATATTTCTCAGGCATATGGAAGAACAGGATTAAATCTGTGACTGGTGGGTGTTAAAGATATGACAGTTGTAAGAATATTTCTCAGGCATATGGAAGAACAGGATTAAATCTGTGACTGGTGGGTGTTAAAGATATGACAGTTGTAAGAATATTTCTCAGGCATATGGAAGAACAGGATTAAATCTGTGACTGGTGGGTGTTAAAGATATGACAGTTGAAGCACTTGATCTAGAATATTTGAGAAAGTTAAAGTTTTTTTGTTTTAACAACACCACAAGAGCACATTGATTTATTAATCATGGGCTATTGGATGTCAAACATTTGGTAATTTTGATATATAGTCTTAGAGAGGAAACCTGCCACATTTTTCTATTCGTAGCATGGGATCTATTATATGCACCATCCCAGACAGCACAGCACATACCATGGCCTTTGATATACCAGTTGTGGTGCACTGGCTGGAACGAGAAATAGCCCAATTGGCCCATGCACAGATGGGAGTCAATCCTAGACTGACCGCACATCAAGCGAGCACTATTTACCACTGGGCTACGTCTCCCCCCCCCCCCCCCACATAACAGATTGTTAGTAAGGTAACTTGATGCTGCCACATACTGTACTTAATGAAATAAAATATTCTACAATTATCAAGACTATTTTGGCTAACATGGCTATTATAATTGCTAAAATTGCTTAAATAAAATAAATAAACTAGCTATCGTTATTTTATATAAACCAATTTTGAATCAAAGGTTGGAATGGGCAATAAAGGATTCAGTGACTGAGGATAAAACTTGAGATTGAGTAAGCACAAACACTAAATTACATGTCACTCATCTAATAAAAAAACATAACAATGACAAAAATTATAATCTGTAATAGAAATGCAACCCCTGTAATTAAGAAAATGTTTACGATAAAAAAAATCATGCGTTGAGAAAAAAAATCAAATATAGTCGGCCCACAGCAAAAAGAGTGTCATAGAGATTTTAAAATTCTATGGCATTGCTGAATGCCATGGGCAATTACAGGGTTTGGTATATAAAAGGTATGTCTAGTAGTATGAATAAGTTAAAGTTTGTTTTATTTAACGACACCACTAGAGCACATTTATTTTATAATCATCGGCTATTTGATGTCAAACATTTGGTCATTTTAACATGCAGTCTTAAAGAGGAAAACAATACTTTTTTGCATTAGTATCAAGGGATCTTTTATATGCACCATCCCACAAACAGGATAACACATACCATGACCTTTGATATACCAGTTGTGGTGCACTGGCTGGAACGAGGTCTAGTTGTATGAATTATCCGGCCTATAGTTTGAAATGATTTATAACCTGACCAGAAATCAAGCTGCTACTGTGTATCTACTTAATAGATTTTTGTATCAGATTTCTTCTGTAGATCACTTGATTTTGTTTGTTTTGTTGTTGTTGTTGTGTTGTTGTTTTTTGTTGTTTTTTTCAGGGGAGTGGGGTATTTTTCAATTATGACTAAAAACCTGCTGTGGGAAAACAATCAAATATAATCCACAGCAAAAAAAAAAAAGTGCTGTAGAAAATTAAAAACTCCACTGCATGGCCAATTGCCGTGGGCAACTGCAGGGATTGAAATGAAATCAGGTGAGTGGATGGGAATGGATGAAAGATACAAATAACTGGATTTTCTCTGGTGAAAAAAAATAAACACAGTCTATATAATGATCACATGAACTAATGCTTACATCACCTAATGATGAGATTGTGGACATAACCCTGTTATTTAATAAACACGGGTCTATATTTTGATGGCATAAAACAAGCCTGTAATAAAAAATATGCCATGAAAACTTGGGTGTTTTAAGGTCATCGTCGTGTGAGCTCTGTAAACATATAGCACATTAGCAGCTCATTACAGGAAATTGCTGTGTGAAAATGCCATTACTGTTAGCTTGTAATGGTTTTCGTATACTACCCACAAAAAGTTAAGCAATTTGTAACTGAAATGATGCATTGTCCTACTGGTATGAGATACATGTTCAGCTTTAAGACTATCGCCAAACATTTAGGTGTCAACTAAATGGGTAATTAGGAAAAGTCATGAGGTTTGATGAAATGCTACATGGTGTCACATTTAGAAAAATGTATGTGCTTTGATGAAATGCTACAGGGTGTCACAATATGAAAAAGTCAAGTGGTTTGATGAAATGCTACAAGGTGTCACAATATGGAAAAATCAAGTGGTTTGATGAAATGCTACAGGGTGTCACAATATGAAAACGTCAGGTAGTTTGATGAAATGTTACAGGGTGCCACAATTAGAAAAATGTATGTGCTTTGATGAAATGCTACAGGGTGTCACAATATGGAAAAGTCAGGTGGTTTGATAAAATGCTACAGGGTGTCACAATAAGAAAAAGTCAGGTGATTTGATGAAATGCTACAGGGTGTCACAGTATGGAAAAGTCAGGTGGTTTGATGAAAGTGGTTTGATGAAATGCCACAGGGTATCACAATATGGAAAAGTCAGGTGGTTTTATGAAATGTTACAGGGTGTCACAATCAGGGCTAGTCCTGTGTGAGCAAAACATTTTAAAGTTATTTTCCAACAAAATATCTATCATAACATAAAATTACTTCACCATATTAAAATAAAATGTTTGCGAAATGGTTTTAAAATTCACAATTGGTAAATTTGGCAAGTGCCCGAGCTACATGTACATGATGTAGCCCTGAAACGTAAACTAAAGGAAAAACATGACAACAAATGTTCAAATAGTTTGGGGATGTTTTAATAACATGTATGTCTACCAGGGAACTGAATACAAGCTCATGTATTTCTCAGCACTGATGAGATAAAGTGATTAAGTTGGTAGGGGAGGGGGTGTGTGTGTGTGTGTGTGTGTGTGTGTGTGTGTGTGTGTGTGTGTGTGTGTGTTCTGCCACTCCTCTTTGAAGACCTAGCTAGTGCTAGCTCCAGCTGATCCAGTGATTTGAGGCAAACATGGCAGCCATGCACATCTTCTGATGACGTCCCACGCATTCTCAATTGAATTAAGGTCTGGTGATTGGGCAGTCTATAAAAAAAACACTATAGTCATCACACCTTGTCTGGTGATTACAAGATCTGCTGTATGACCCAACTGAATACCAGCTCAACTATTAGGCCACCTCCTCCAAAACGTGCAATGTTACAGTCAGGAAATAATTCTCTTACATTTCCCCAGACACAAGCATGGACGTCATTACAGTCCAGACAGAGCCTGGACTCATCTGGTAAAGATCTCGCCTGATGCGTGGTCAGTCTAGGATCGATCAGTGGGCCCATTGGGCTATTTCTCATTCCATCCAGTGCACCAAGGCTGCTAAATCAAAGGCTGTGGTGTATGCTCTCCTGTCTGTAGGATTGTGTATATAAAAGATCCCTTGCTACTAATGGGAAAATGTGGTGGGTTTCCTCTCTAAGACTATATGTCCAAATTACAAAATGTCTGTCAGAAATTAATGTGCTCTAGTGGTGTAGTCAAACAAAACAAACTCTTTTGTTTTTAATTTTTAGAATATTTTACACATCAGTTTCCTTGTAAAAAAAAGAAAGCTGCATACTAGTGTAGTATCCAAAGATTTATAACTAGTGATATTTTACACATCAGTTTCCTTGTAAAAAAAGAAAGCTGCATACTAGTGTAGTATCCAAAGATTTATAGCTGGTGATATTTTACACATCAGTTTCCTTGTAAAAAAAGAAAGCTGCATACTAGTGTAGTATCCAAAGATTTATAGCTGGTGATATTTTACACATCAGTTTCCTTGTAAAAAAAGAAAGCTGCATACTAATGTAGTATCCAAAGATTTATAGCTGGTGATATTTTACACATCAGTTTCCTTGTAAAAAAAAGAAAGCTGCATACTAGTGTAGTATCCAAAGATTTATAGCTGGTGATATTTTACACATCAGTTTCCTTGTAAAAAAAAGAAAGCTGCATACTAGTGTAGTATCCAAAGATTTATAGCTGGTGATATTTTACACATCAGTTTCTTTGTAAAAAAAAAAAAAGAAGCTGCATACTAGTGTAGTATCCAAAGATTTATAGCTGGTGATATTTTACACATCAGTTTCTTTGTAAAAAAAAAAAAAGAAGCTGCATACTAGTGTAGTATCCAAAGATTTATAGCTGGTGATATTTTACACATCAGTTTCCTTGTAAAAAAAAAAAAAGAAGCTGCATACTAGTGTAGTATCCAAAGATTTATAGCTGGTAATATTTTACACATCAGTTTCTTTGTAAAAAAAAAAAAAAGCTGCATACTAGTGTAGTATCCAAAGATTTATAGCTGGTGATATTTTACACATCAGTTTCCTTGTAAAAAAAAAAAAAGAAGCTGCATACTAGTGTAGTATCCAAAGATTTATAGCTGGTGATATTTTACACATCAGTTTCCTTGTAAAAAAAAAAAAAGAAGCTGCATACTAGTGTAGTATCCAAAGATTTATAGCTGGTGATATTTTACACATCAGTTTCCTTGTAAAAAGAAAAGAAGCTGCATACTAGTGTAGTATCCAAAGATTTATAGCTGGTGATATTTTCATTTCATTTCAAGTTATTTTCGTGCTTATATCCAATTAAACCGGCCTCAGTGGCGTCGTGGTTAGGCCATCGGTCTACAGGCTGGTATGTACTGGGTTCGGATCCCAGTCGAGGCATGGGATTTTTAATCCAGATACCGACTCCAAACCCTGAGTGAGTGCTCCGCAAGGCTCAATGGATAGGTGTAAATCACTTGCACCGACCAGTGATCCATAACTGGTTCAACAAAGGCCATGGTTTGTGCTATCCTGCCTGTGGGAAGCGCAAATAAAAGATCCCTTGCTGCTAATTGGAAAGAGTAGCCCATGTAGTGGCGACAGCGGGTTTCCTCTCAAAATCTGTGTGGTCCTTAACCATATGTCTGACGCCATATAACCGTAAATAAAATGTGTTGAGTGCGTCGTTAAATAAAACATTTCCTTATATCCAATTAAGGTTCAAGCATGCTGTCCTGGAATAGCTATCTGCTATCTGGGCTGTCTGACAGAGGGTTAGTTGTTAGTGGTTAGTGAGAGAGAAGAGAGTGTAGTGGTCTTACGCCTACCCACTGAGTTGTTAAAACTTGCTCTGGGAGGGAACCGGTACCGGGCTGCGAACCCAGTACCTACCAGCCTTATGGGCTTTATAGGTTTAGAGAAGGGCATGTAATGAACAGAAAAGAAAAAAATCAATTGTGTCAACATTACAATAGAAAAATAATTTACTGGCAAAGAAGAAATCAAAATGGTGTGTGAAAGCAGTCAATAAAAACAACATTTATTCTCCGTCTATTTGTCGTTAAGCAAGCTCTTTGATCAAACAATCGCCAATGAAAGCCAGTGAGTGGGTCATATCCATTCCTCAAGGGATCAATCTTCTTTAAGTTAAAGGTCATTCGATAATTTCTTCTTCTTGAAAATATTACACCTTTCTTTCATCTTGCAATACTGGATGGGAAAAGGAATGAAAAACCAGTGCACCATGACTGGTATATCAAAGGCTGTGGTATGTGTTATCCTGTCTATGGGATGGTGCATATAAAAGATCCCTTGCTGCTAATCGAAAAGAGTAGCCCATGAAGTGGCGACAGCATGTTTCCTCTTTCAATATCTGTGTGGTCCTGACACAATATAACTGTAAATAAATGTGTCGAGTGTGTCATTAAATAAAACATTTCCTCCTATCCTCAAAAGGTTGAGGCATGCAAACCATGGGCCCAATTTCCGGAAAATCAGAGAACCCAAGTCCAGGCCTGGTGCATAGAACACCATGGTAATGCCATACAAATTGTATGTGTGATGTCATTAGAGATTTTAATTATTATTGTATTGGTACGGGCTCTGGGTTGCAATACTGAATGAAATCTTCTTCCCAACAATGTGACCCAACACATCACTCTCATGGTCACTTACTTATCACTTTTGTACATGATATAAATGCTTTATTTGAACTTGTGAAGTGAATATATATTTAAATAGCTAATTGTGCATGAACCTTATTTGGATAAAATGTATAAATTTATGTTAAATCTCATCACCATTACCATCACCACCATTACCATCACCACCATCACCATCACCATCACCACCATCACCACCACCACCATCACCATCACCACCATCACCACCATCACCACCATCACCACCACCATCATCACAACCATCATCATCACCATCACCGTCACCATCACCACCATCACCATCACCAATATTTTCATTTAAATAAAACTGCTATACACAATATACATGTACCAGGGGTGGGAATTGGTGAACTGTAAAAACTGGGAAATCTGACACATTTTGCAAGGAAACGCAATGTTCCATGAGAGGAAAACAGCTGATCCGAGGAGAATTCCCACCCCTGATGTACATGTAGTTCAATCAAGTTTCTAAAACTGATTTCTCCACAAGTTAACCCACACACACACATACACACTGAAAACTGTACTTTAAAGATTTCTCAAAGCAGGGTTCATACACTTAAAGGAAGTCAAAATTCAAGGGTTTTTCAAGCACTTTCCAGGTCAACTTTACCAAAATTCCAGGACCTTACCGAGTTTCCACAGGTCGTTAAACACGCAAGTGCCAACCATCTTTGTGGGTTTACAATAGATTCATTAACTTGACATGCTCCCTGAACTTGCTAAATACCCAGCGGCAAAAAGTGACAAACTTTCTTTTCCAATGTGGCGACGTTGTCGCTTGGATCTCGTGGCCGTGTGATCCTCGCATCGCAAGATAAAAAACAACAACAAACATTCACATGTCAACTGAGCCGGTAAACATTGGCATTTGATTGTGCTGCGGAAATGAAACAAATAATTTAATTACATGTTAAATAAAGTAAATAAAGCCTCCGTTTTAGGCGTTTATATTTTATTTGACATCAAATTATCATTTTCAAGGGTTTTCCAGACCGCAAGATGATTTTCAAGAGTATTCAAGCACTGGAATACATTAGTTTATTTTTAAGGGTTTCCAAGGGTTTTCCAGGCGCGTACGAACCCTGTCAAAGGATAAACAAAAACAGACCTTCATTAGCAGGTGATCTTTTAATGACCTTTAGGGAGGTTTTCTTCAAGATGTGTCTGAATCTTAAATGAATAGGGGGATTTGAAACATACCTTTGAGTACACTACACCCTATGTATTTATACATACAAAAGTACACAAAAAGGTGGCATACCTATGTTTATAATACATAGCTTAAAAATAAATCTGACAAATGCTGTCTTTAAAGGGGGCAGTACATACCCAGTGGTAAACATAAAGCACTCGCCTGTCTGTGGATGCTGTGGATGATGCATATAAAAAATCCCTTGCTACTAATAAAAAACATGTTTCTGGGTTTCTTCTCTATGTCAAAATTACAAAATGTTTGACATCCAACAGCCAATGAATAATAAATCAATGTGTTCTAGTGGTGTGGTTAAAAAAAAATTCATCTCTCAAGATTTGGAGAAAAAAAATATAATTTTCTTGAGAATTTCACCTCAAGCTATTTTTAAGATATGTATTTGTTTTGAAAAAAAAGATCATTTTCTTTAAAAAAATTACTGCTCAAGGTTTTGAGGAAAAGATTTATGCCTTAATTGTGAGGAAAAGTATCTTTTTCTCTCTCTGCTAACATTTTGAGCTATATACACTGAGCTAAAGTAACTAATTCACCACTGATGTAAACACACAGCAAATATTTCCATGATTCCAAAATGACAACACCAAGCACATGTACTAGTGTAATTAAGATAGAAATCAGATGTCAAAACTCCCACCTAGCCCAGCATGTGTCTCGGCATCAGTGGCTCGATGTGTAATGAACTAATTGCATGGCATTGGCAAGACCTTTTTCTCACTTCAAAGTGCAGAAGGCACCAAATTAAGATTCATGATCATTCACACTTGGAATCCAGGGTCTACGGTCATGATCAGATTTATCTGGGGGTTTTGGCACTCAGCTTAAAAATAAATCTTACAAAGGCTGTTTTTAAGCTGCATGATTAATATTTCCTGGTGGTGTATATATTTTAATTAACAACAAACAAGTTTGGTTTTGGGTGACAAGTATACCATAGAATTTTATTTATTAATACATGTTACTTACATGTAGAGGTGACGAGGATGCCTATTACATAATACCTCGATATACTACTATGGTACTCCATAACTAAACTAAACTATTATACTAACTACTTAAGTAAACATGGTGTATAGTGGGTGGGTATAAAAATTTCTCAGCAGAGAGATATGTTTGACAGTGAGCTAGCCAATTCAAAAAGTGATTGGAATTGCGCGCAACTAGGACGTGTGTGCACCACACTGCAACATGGTTGGTGCGTTCAAAAAACGAGTGAGGAATTAACCAATGGCGAAAGAGGATGCCAAACAAGTACTGTGGAAAATTTTGCACATTGTGTGATTGGTTAGTTTCGAAAGGTTCTTCGGAGACTGCCCCAATCAGCAGTGGGTATCATCCGGAAATGTTTCCCCAGATTGGAATGGTTAGCACAAACTAGACGAAAATAGGAATATATTGTATGCTGTCGCGCAGGACCAATTAAGCGATAACCAATTTATATTTTTCCCCCATGCGTAAGCTGCTTCACCCACCACACATTAATAACATATTAACACATTAATAATAACCTTCTGCAACATTATCCATTCAAATTGACCGGCCTCGGTGGCGTAGTGGTTAGGCCATCGGTCAACAGGCTGGTAGGTACTGGGTTCGGATCCCAGTCGAGGCATGGGATTTTTAATCCAGATACCGACTCCAAACCCTGAGTGAGTGCTCCGCAAGGCTCAATGGGTAGGTGTAAACCACTTGCACCAACCAGTGATCCATAACTGGTTCAACAAAGGCCATGGTTTGTGCTATCCTGCCTATGGGAAGCGCAAATAAAAATCCCTTGCTGCCTGTCGTAAAAGAGTAGCCTATGTGGCGACAGTGGGTTTCCTCTAAAAAAATATGTGTGGTCCTTAACCATATGTCTGATGCCATATAACCGTAAATAAAAAATGTGTTGAGTGCATCGTTAAATAAAACACTTCTTTCTTTCTTTCCATTCAAATTGTATGTATTGTAGGCCTACATATCAAATTCAAATGCATTACAGATGGGGTGTAAATGTGTCGAAGCAAGGACGGACAGTTCTGTTCACACCTATTGATTTCAAATTTGATGGATAATGCACAATGTGTGTGGAAGAGGGTGCCATATTCTCTGGAATATATAAAAATCAGAGTTTATTTATATGGATGTATACTTTCAGTTGTTCTAAATAAAGTTTTAACACATCTCTTTTTAATTGCTATATCTCTTGATTTAATACATGTACATGTATTTGGTTTTGAGCATTTCTCTTACCAGTTAAGAGAACCAACATAACTAGAAAAAAAGAGGAAAAAAACCCAACTGAATATTAAACAACTGGTCACAGATTCTAATGTCACAGCAACACCATTAAGTTTCAATAAAATGAGACATCATACAATCCTTGTTTGGATCTAAGCCTTAGAGCTCCTTTTAATTTTTAAGTCACTTGTAAAGGTTTTCTTTATTAAGAAATAAAACATTTTTAACCATCCTTTATGTAGGCCTACAGAGCATCTCAAAAAAGGTTTCTATGCCTTAAGAAATAAAAAAAATGGCTGGCCCATAAACTGTTGGCCATAATGATCTCTTAATAGCATTGTCAGTGTGGGACTGGACTGGACTGGAATTGAAATGAGGCAAACCCAGTTAGAAGATGGTCTAGTGAGGCTGGTACTGTCAGGCTGGTGATGAACAAAGCTGGGTGCATAATTATATCTGATGGCTTGGTCGTAGTGACACACAACGCTTTTGTTGGTTAGTGATTGCCAGATCTCTTCATGTTAATTGGTATGTGGTGACTGACAGCGAGTTTCTTCCAACTGTCACAATTACTGAATGGCAGATACTTAATCAATCTTTATTAAGAAATCGGGGCAGGTCATACACGTAGTCCGGTGGTATAGTGCTCCCCTGATGTGCAGTTGGTTCGTTTAGCATCGGTGGGCCCACGCATTAGGCTATTTCTTGTTCTAGCCAGTGCACCATGCATATGACTGGTATATCAAAGGCTGTGGTATGTGCTATCCTGTCTGTAGAATGATACACATAAAAGATCCCTTGCTAATATTGGACAAATGTAGCAGGTTTCTTCTCTAAGACTATATGTTAAAAAATTGATATCCAATAGTCGATGTGCTCTAGTGGTGTCATTAAACAAAACAAACTAAACTAATAAGTTAAAAATTACCAATGTTTGACATCCAGTAGCCGATGATTAATAAATCAATGTGCTCTAGTGGTGTTGTCAAACAAAAACAAACTTTAAACTTTTTTAAAATGAGCTGTAGTATCATTAAACAAATAGAGCCGGATTTACAAAGCCTGTTTTTGTTTTACATACGTGTGACTATGGTAAATGCATTTATAATGCTTAATTACCTGGTTTTGTTTTACATACGTGTGACTATGGTAAATGCATTTATAATGCTTAATTACCTGGTTTTGTTTTACATACGTGTGACTATGGTAAATGCATTTATAATGCTTAATTACCTGGTTTTGTTTTACATACGTGTGACTATGGTAAATACATTTAATTAATGCTTAATTACCTGACTATGGTTTTTATAATTTTACATACGTGTGACTATGGTAAATGCATTTATAATGCTTAATTACCTGGTTTTGTTTTACATACGTGTGACTATGGTAAATACATTTATAATGCTTAAATGCTTAATTACCTGTTACATTTTGCTTTTGTTTTACATACATGTGACTATGGTAAATACATTTATAATGCTTAATTGCCTGGTTTTGTTTTACATACGTGTGACTATGGTAAATGCATTTATAATGCTTAATTACCTGTTTTTAAGAAAAAACTGGCTTCATAATTTTGGTCTACATGTATATTCTTTTTCTTTTTTCTTTAGACCTACCCAGTACATGTATATAGCCAGGACTAGGACTATATTTGTAAGCACAGGCCCTGAACTTGCTGAAAGTCTGTTCAAGTTGCTGAGTTTTTGGAATTTTTCCGACTGAATGCGGAAACTGGCGAAACGTTACAAAATGTACTGATAAGTGTTAACTTCGCCAATTTTTATCAAACTTTGCCCCTTTCTTCTGGGAAGGGAGAAATCACTTCTCCTACTTTTTTCAATTCTAGATTAGGGCCTGAAGCATATGTACAGATAGACCGGCCTCGGTGACACTGTGGTTAAGCCATCGGACTACAGGCTGATAGGTACAGGGTTCGCAGCCCGGTACCAGCTCCAACACAGAGCAAGTTCTTAAGGGCTCAATGGGTAGTCCACTGCATCCTCTTTTCTTTCACTAAACATTAACCAACTAACAACTAACCCACTGTCCTGGACAGATAGCACAGACAACTGAGGTGTGTGTCCAGGACAGTGTGCTTGAACCTTAATTAGATATAAGCATAAAAATAAGTTGAAATGAAATGAAATGTACAGATAGTCCTACCTCAACTTTATGTACAGTACAAAATTAATTCCAAACTGGTTACAAAAACAAAACAAGACATGTCCTAATAACAGATTTTGATCAGACAGATAAATGACCATCTTAAAACAAGCTAACCAAGATTATTGAACAATGAAATATGGTTGTTAATTTAATATAGACAGTGCCATTAATTCTGAAATCTTGATGAAGAATAAAGCACCACCATTACTCACCTCGTCTAGGACACAAGATCATTAATTAATGCTAGGTATCTTGGTGTATTTCACCATGTTGTTCTGATTGTTAGTGTGCAATATAGCTAACCCAATCCAGGACAAAACTCCAATCAGACATAAAGTGCTTGGTTTTTTATCCAAATTTGAGGGAGTTTGTCCGTTTAGGTTATGTCCATTGCAGCTGTGTCTTCACACCAGCTAACCAATATATTCATCCTGAACTGTATTGACAGTGACAATCGGATTGGCATATATGATTATCACATTAAAATCAGATGATGCCCATAAATTTGAGGGGTGAGGAGATGCAGTTATGTATTAATTTGCCTTTCAACTGAGGGGTGGAGATACATAATTATTAGATACGATGGGCCATTCATTGTCTCACTGCCCAACCCCCACTTTTTATAACTATGAAAACTGGCAAATGTCAAAATCAAATTTAAAAAACATCTAAAATGCAAAAGTATTGACCAAATCAGAGTTCTGTTTACAACAGTCAATGCTGGTCAGGGCCCGTTCCACGAAGTGATCTTAGCCCTAAGATTACCTTAGGTGCATAGCTACCCTATATGCACTTAAGTTGATCTTAGGGCTAAGATTACCTTAGGTGCATAGCTACCCTATATGCACTTAAGTTGATCTTAGCCCTAAGATTACCTTAGGTGCATAGCTACCCTATATGCACTTAAGTTGATCTTAGGGCTAAGATTACCTTAGGTGCATAGCTACCCTATATGCACTTAAGTTGATTTTAGCCCTAAGATTTCCAGTACCGATAAATACCTAGGAAGAATGCTAAAAAGATACTTTGACCTTTTGGTGTGTTTTTTAAAAAACTATTGCCCATTTTGCAATATACCATATACATGTATATATCCTGATGGAAAGTATTTACAATAAAGTACATGAGTATCAGACAACAGGGTCCACCTAACAAGATGTAAAAGAGAAGAAACCCATCGTGGAGTTGGATTTAGATTCTATAGGTACAAGACTGACATTTGCTGGATGAGACAAGTTAAACTGATGATATCTTAGTAGGTGACAGACAGCTATTTTTGGTGGTCAAGCCATCTAATAATTAATAATTATTAATCAGTCCTTGCCAAGACAATCTTAGATATTCTATGGCTTTCTGCAACAAAAACTAATGAACAAAATATCAGGAATAGGAACATATAGTGTGGACTGTAACTGTTACATTTGCAAACAGAAAAAAAACCCCACTGCTACATGCAGCAAAGGTTAAACTGGAAAATACAATATTTATATTCATAGAAAAATTAAGCTTTGGAATATATTGGGATATCTTACTCTAAATTCATGGCAGTGCTGTTCTTTAAATTCATATGTGGTGATGTTTATGCAGTCTGCCAATGAAGAAATCTAATGACCTGGAAAATTGAAGATGACAGCATTGCTGGTCTGTGAATAATTTGAGAATTTATTTATAAATGATAACAATACAGTATCCTAAAGGGTTCAGTCTGGGCAAGATAAAAGGCCCTTTGGCCATCTGGGTTCAATACTTAATTCATAATAATTTATTTTTATGTTTAATGCTTATATCCATGTATGGTTCACAAAACTGTCCTGAACCCACCATTCAGTTATCTGGACAGTCTTTATAGTGGTTTTCGGAGGGTTTTCTATTATTTTTGTGATGACATTCAATTAAGATTCAAATACACTACTATGGGCCTACACCGTAGCTATCTAGGCTGTCTACTGAGGACAATGGTCAATGGTTAATCAGTCTTCGCAATGAGCAAAATCAAGGCAGGATGAAGATCACTCTCCTAAAATGGTGCTAGGTGAGCAATCACATGAAGCTTCAAATAAAATGTGTTTTTATAATCACATAATATTTAATCTGTCCTAAGCAGACACCATGGTCGGTGGCCAGAAGGCTGGTACTGGTAAATGTCATCCCAGTAATATTTCCAACCCACAGTGAGATATGACAGTTAACTGAGAAGACTTATTGCAAGGTGATCAATCTGCCACTCTCCTAAAACTTTCCAGGCAAGTGTGGAGAGTAGCAGGAGAGACTACTCGCCTTTTCTGGTAAAGAAGGAAGGAAATGTTTTATTTAACGACACACTCAACACATTTTATTAACGGTTATATGGCATCAGACATATGGTTAAGGACAACACAGATATAGAGATAGGAAACCCTCTGTTGCCACTTCATGGGCTAATCTTTTTGATTAGCAGCAAGGGATCTTTTATATAAACCATCTCACAAACAGGATAGTGTATACCACAGCCTTTGTTACACCAGCTGTGGAGCACTGGCTGGAATGAGAAATAGCCCATTGTCGCCACCGACGGGGATCGATCTCAGACCGACCGCGCATCGAGCGAGCTGGTAAAGAAGGGTTAGTTGTTTACTGTATATAGCAAGAGAGATGTTGGTGTAGTGGTCTTAAGTCTCCTCAGTTAACTGTCATATCTCACTGTGGGTTGGAACCATTACTGGGATGACATTTACCAGTACCAGCCTTCTGGCCACCGACGGGGATCGATCCCAGACCGACCGCGCATCGAGCGAGCTGGTAAAGAAGGGTTAGTTGTTTATGGTATATATAGCAAGAGAGATGCTGGTGTAGTGGTCTTAAGTCTCCCCATTTTAACTGTCATACTTCACTGTGGGATGGAACCATTACTGGGATGACATTTACCAGTACTAGCCTTCTGGCCACCAATGGGGATCGATCTCAGACCGACCGTGCAGACTATGGTAAATACATTTATAATGCTTAATTACCTGTTTTTGTTTTACATACGTGTGACTATGGTAAATGCATTTATAATGCTTAATTACCTGGTTTTGTTTTACATACGTGTGACTATGGTAAATGCATTTATAATGCTTAATTACCTGGTTTTGTTTTACATACGTGTGACTATGGTAAATACATTTATAATGCTTAATTATCTGTTTTTGTTTTACATACGTGTGACTATGGTAAATGCATTTATAATGCTTAATTACCTGGTTTTGTTTTACATACGTGTGACTATGGTAAATACATTTATAATGCTTAATTACCTGTTTTTGTTTTACATACGTGTGACTATGGTAAATACATTTATAATGCTTAATTACCTGTTTTTGTTTTACATACATGTGACTATGGTAAATACATTTATAATGCTTAATTGCCTGGTTTTGTTTTACATACGTGTGACTATGGTAAATGCATTTATAATGCTTAATTACCTGTTTTTAAGAAAAAACTGGCTTCATAATTTTGGTCTACATGTATATTCTTTTTCTTTTTTCTTTAGACCTACCCAGTACATGTATATAGCCAGGACTAGGACTATATTTGTAAGCACAGGCCCTGAACTTGCTGAAAGTCTGTTCAAGTTGCTGAGTTTTTGGAATTTTTCCGACTGAATGCGGAAACTGGCGAAACGTTACAAAATGTACTGATAAGTATTAACTTCGCCAATTTTTATCAAACTTTGCCCCTTTCTTCTGGGAAGGGAGAAATCACTTCTCCTACTTTTTCAATTCTAGATTAGGGCCTGAAGCATATGTACAGATAGACCGGCCTCGGTGACACTGTGGTTAAGCCATCGGACTACAGGCTGATAGGTACAGGGTTCGCAGCCCGGTACCAGCTCCAACACAGAGCAAGTTCTTAAGGGCTCAATGGGTAGTCCACTGCATCCTCTTTTCTTTCACTAAACATTAACCAACTAACAACTAACCCACTGTCCTGGACAGATAGCACAGACAACTGAGGTGTGTGTCCAGGACAGTGTGCTTGAACCTTAATTAGATATAAGCATAAAAATAAGTTGAAATGAAATGAAATGTACAGATAGTCCTACCTCAACTTTATGTACAGTACTAAATTAATTCCAAACTGGTTACAAAAACAAAACAAGACATGTCCTAATAACAGATTTTGATCAGACAGATAAATGACCATCTTAAAACAAGCTAACCAAGATTATTGAACAATGAAATATGGTTGTTAATTTAATATAGACAGTGCCATTAATTCTGAAATCTTGATGAAGAATAAAGCACCACCATTACTCACCTTGTCTAGGACACAAGATCATTAATTAATGCTAGGTATCTTGGTGTATTTCACCATGTTGTTCTGATTGTTAGTGTGCAATATAGCTAACCCAATCCAGGACAAAACTCCAATCAGACATAAAGTGCTTGGTTTTTTATCCAAATTTGAGGGAGTTTGTCCGTTTAGGTTATGTCCATTGCAGCTGTGTCTTCACACCAGCTAACCAATATATTCATCCTGAACTGTATTGACAGTGACAATCGGATTGGCATATATGATTATCACATTAAAATCAGATGATGCCCATAAATTTGAGGGGTGAGGAGATGCAGTTATGTATTAATTTGCCTTTCAACTGAGGGGTGGAGATACATAATTATTAGATACGATGGGCCATTCATTGTCTCACTGCCCAACCCCCACTTTTTATAACTATGAAAACTGGCAAATGTCAAAATCAAATTTAAAAAAACATCTAAAATGCAAAAGTATTGACCAAAATCAGAGTTCTGTTTACAACAGTCAATGCTGGTCAGGGCCCGTTCCACGAAGTGATCTTAGCCCTAAGATTACCTTAGGTGCATAGCTACCCTATATGCACTTAAGTTGATCTTAGGGCTAAGATTACCTTAGGTGCATAGCTACCCTATATGCACTTAAGTTGATCTTAGCCCTAAGATTACCTTAGGTGCATAGCTACCCTATATGCACTTAAGTTGATCTTAGGGCTAAGATTACCTTAGGTGCATAGCTACCCTATATGCACTTAAGTTGATTTTAGCCCTAAGATTTCCAGTACCGATAAATACCTAGGAAGAATGCTAAAAAGATACTTTGACCTTTTGGTGTGTTTTTTAAAAAACTATTGCCCATTTTGCAATATACCATATACATGTATATATCCTGATGGAAAGTATTTACAATAAAGTACATGAGTATCAGACAACAGGGTCCACCTAACAAGATGTAAAAGAGAAGAAACCCATCGTGGAGTTGGATTTAGATTCTATAGGTACAAGACTGACATTTGCTGGATGAGACAAGTTAAACTGATGATATCTTAGTAGGTGACAGACAGCTATTTTTGGTGGTCAAGCCATCTAATAATTAATAATTATTAATCAGTCCTTGCCAAGACAATCTTAGATATTCTATGGCTTTCTGCAACAAAAACTAATGAACAAAATATCAGGAATAGGAACATATAGTGTGGACTGTAACTGTTACATTTGCAAACAGAAAAAAAAACCCACTGCTACATGCAGCAAAGGTTAAACTGGAAAATACAATATTTATATTCATAGAAAAATTAAGCTTTGGAATATATTGGGATATCTTACTCTAAATTCATAGCAGTGCTGTTCTTTAAATTCATATGTGGTGATGTTTATGTAGTCTGCCAATGAAGAAATCTAATGACCTGGAAAATTGAAGATGACAGCATTGCTGGTCTGTGAATAATTTGAGAATTTATTTATAAATGATAACAATACAGTATCCTAAAGGGTTCAGTCTGGGCAAGATAAAAGGCCCTTTGGCCATCTGGGTTCAATACTTAATTCATAATAATTTATTTTTATGTTTAATGCTTATATCCATGTATGGTTCACAAAACTGTCCTGAACCCACCATTCAGTTATCTGGACAGTCTTTATAGTGGTTTTCGGAGGGTTTTCTATTATTTTTGTGATGACATTCAATTAAGATTCAAATACACTACTATGGGCCTACACCGTAGCTATCTAGGCTGTCTACTGAGGACAATGGTCAATGGTTAATCAGTCTTCGCAATGAGCAAAATCAAGGCAGGATGAAGATCACTCTCCTAAAATGGTGCTAGGTGAGCAATCACATGAAGCTTCAAATAAAATGTGTTTTTATAATCACATAATATTTAATCTGTCCTAAGCAGACACCATGGTCGGTGGCCAGAAGGCTGGTACTGGTAAATGTCATCCCAGTAATATTTCCAACCCACAGTGAGATATGACAGTTAACTGAGAAGACTTATTGCAAGGTGATCAATCTGCCACTCTCCTAAAACTTTCCAGGCAAGTGTGGAGAGTAGCAGGAGAGACTACTCGCCTTTTCTCTGTAAAGAAGGAAGGAAATGTTTTATTTAACGACACACTCAACACATTTTATTAACGGTTATATGGCATCAGACATATGGTTAAGGACAACACAGATATAGAGATAGGAAACCCTCTGTTGCCACTTCATGGGCTAATCTTTTTGATTAGCAGCAAGGGATCTTTTATATAAACCATCTCACAAACAGGATAGTGTATACCACAGCCTTTGTTACACCAGTTGTGGAGCACTGGCTGGAATGAGAAATAGCCCATTGTCGCCACCGACGGGGATCGATCTCAGACCGACCGCGCATCGAGCGAGCTGGTAAAGAAGGGTTAGTTGTTTACTGTATATAGCAAGAGAGATGTTGGTGTAGTGGTCTTAAGTCTCCTCAGTTAACTGTCATATCTCACTGTGGGTTGGAATCATTACTGGGATGACATTTACCAGTACCAGCCTTCTGGCCACCGACGGGGATCGATCCCAGACCGACCGCGCATCGAGCGAGCTGGTAAAGAAGGGTTAGTTGTTTATGGTATATATAGCAAGAGAGATGCTGGTGTAGTGGTCTTAAGTCTCCCCAGTTAACTGTCATACTTCACTGTGGGATGGAACCATTACTGGGATGACATTTACCAGTACTAGCCTTCTGGCCACCAATGGGGATCGATCTCAGACCGACCGTGCATCGAGCGAGCTGGTAAAGAAGGGTTAGTTGTTTACTGTATATAGCAAGAGAGATGTTGGTGTAGTGGTCTTAAGTCTCCTCAGTTAACTGTCATATCTCACTGTGGGTTGGAATCATTACTGGGATGACATTTACCAGTACCAGCCTTCTGGCCACCGACGGGGATCGATCCCAGACCGACCGCGCATCGAGCGAGCTGGTAAAGAAGGGTTAGTTGTTTATGGTATATAGCAAGAGAGATGCTGGTGTAGTGGTCTCAAGTCTCCCCAGGTTAACTGTCATATCTCACTGTGGGTTGGAACCATTACTGGGATGACATTTACCAGTACCAGCCTTCTGGCCACCGACCATGGTGTCTGCTCAGGACAGATTAAATATTATGTGATTACAAAAACATGTCAATGTGGTGGCCTTACAAAATTACATTTGTGTTGTTCATGTCTTGGTATAAAGTGCTCTTACTGACCGTAGCTAGTTGGAATTTCCCTATTAGATCAAGTAGTATTAAAGCAATGGAATTTCAAACTGAGGGTCCGTGGTTCAAATCTCCTCAGTGGAGGTTGATTTATCTATTAAACATTGAACTACCTGAAATTAGCCCATGCACTTAAACATTCTAGTGGAATCATACCACTGCACCACTGAGGATGAATTACACAATGCACAGAGCACCTGAAAGTCTTAAAATGTTGGTGGCATCATGCATACCACTGCACTACTGGTAGTACTAAACCAAATAACGTCCGGCTGGGTCAAAGTTCGAGGTGCACCCAACTTTTGATAGAGAAGTAAACACCACAAGTCTTGTGACTGGTGATAAATGTGAATGTGTTGGTTGTAAAAACAATTGTTTAATCTGGGCAAAAAATGTATGCAATTTTATTTCAGCTACCAGTAGTACCACTGTGTCAAGCAGCCTTGTGCTTGCAACATGTATGTGATACCTGTAAAAAAAAGTACTTGAACTTTGTGCGGAACTAGGGTAGTCATAGACGCTATCTGTTATCTCATAAATGAGCAGCTTGACCCCAATGTTTTTTGGATTCATTTTAAGGGTGAGGGGTGGTATTATTTATATCCGTGGTGTTTATGTTGATTGATACGCTGCAGGTAGGAGTTTTAGCCACATACATGTGTATGTTACTACTGTCGTCTATGGGATTTGATTTGGTAGTATACACCCTACTGAGGCTGGTCTTTCAGACATTCATTGATACAATCCTTTGGTATTTTCCTCAGGCAGAATTTATTATGATCTGTCAATGCTTCTATTATTGTCCGAGATAATACATTAATTTAGCCAGAAGCAGGTCTGGGAAAACTGTGTTCAGTCCACTGTTAATGAACTTACACAGTATGTCAAATGTTGCTTCGCTCCAGAGGTTAGATTACAAGTAACCAGGAAGGAAATGTTTTATTTATCGACGCACTCAACACATTTTATTTACGGTCATATGGCATCAGACATGGTTATGGACCACACAGATATTGAGAGAGGAAATCTGCTGTCGCCACTTCATGGGCTATTCTTTTCGATTAGCAGCAAGGGATCTTTTATATACACCATCCCACAGACAGGATAGTACATACCATGACCTTTGTTACACCAGTTGTGGAGCATTGGCTCAAATGAGTGTGTGCTTGGTTTAGCATGAGTGCTCTTGTTAAATGGTTCATCGGCTTTATTTTTAATTGTCTGCAGTGAATTGATGCTAAATAAAATATTACCTCACATGCAGGCATTGAAATAAATTGCGCATGGTCGTTCATGTTACCAGGTGATTACCACAAGTTAAGAGAGTCAGGAATGGTACTTTGTTAAAGTTTGTTTTTGTTTAATGACACCACTAGAGCATTTTGATTTATTAATCTTCGGCTATTGGATGCCAACCATGTAGTAATTTTGACGTATAGTTTTCGAGATGAAACCTTCTACATTTTTCCATTAGTAGCAAAGGATCTGTTATATGCACCATCCCACAGGCAGGATAGCACATACCACTGCCTTTGATATACCAGTCGTGATGCACTGGCTGGAATGAGAAATAGCCTAATGGGCCCACCGAAGGGGATCAATCCCAAACGGACCACACATCAAGCAAGCGGTTTACCACTGGGCTACGTCCCACTCCTCCACTGAATATATGTGGCACAGTGCACTCATCTTTATTCAACAATCTTCATTGTCTTCCATCTAAATACAGTGAAAACACTTAAATCAGACCCTTTGGAAAATGGAATTCCCTCAAAACAAAACTTTTTTTTATGATCACTTTTTAAATATCGGTACATGACATAACCTCTCTAAACCAGATACCTCTGAAAACCATATTTGTTACTTGGTCCCACTGGGTGTCTGATTTAGAGGGGTTTCACTGTACTATTACCAGCATAAGGTTTATAAAGCTTTTAAGACAAATCTTAATGTTTTATGCAATACTGGGCTAAGATATTGTTCTTACTTACAATGTCACTGACCTGAATGCACAAAATGCTCAAAATGCATTATTCACAGCTGTAGATTCTTTTAAAAAAATAATACAGTTAGGACAATAGTGTGACGCCACAGGCATGGATTAAGTTGCACATCTGTCAAACAAACATACTTTTCCTTTGTTAATAAAAAATCAAATCCCAGAAGGGGAATTAAACTGAGTGCATTGGAACACCACAGGGAAGATGGCGGAGCAAAAGCTGCTTTCCTAAATACGGAGAGAAGGTGTTTGACATCACAGAGCCAGATTAAAGTGCAGTCAGCGAAAGTAAACAGTCTTTGAAAACAGTGCCATAGATTAGATACTACCAATCAGCATGGCCTTTCATGTCCACCAGACCAGGATCATCATCTGATATTGGAACAAACTGACTTTGTTAAAGGAACGGAATGGAAAGGAAGGGACACGAAGAAAATGGAATGGAATGGAATAAAAAGGAATGGAATGAAAGGGATGGAATGGAATATAATGAAAATGAATGGAATGAGATGGAAAGGAATGGAAAGTAATGGAACAGAAAGGAAAGAAATGGAAGGGAAGGAAAGAGAGGGGAGGGGAGGCAAGGAGAGGGAAGGGAAGGGAAGGGAAGGGAAGGGAAGGGAAGGGAAAGAAATGGAAGAGAAATGACAGGAAGGGAAGGGAAGCAAATGGAAGGGAAGCAAAGCATTTCATACAAGGATTCTTTGGTGTCTATATATTTATTTTAACACTTGGTCAGGACAAAGATGGGAAACCTTCTGCTGCCAAATATATCTGTTGGTGACTTACTAGTATTTACAATTAATAATTCAACATACATTACCAAATTTTACAAACAAATATTTAACTATTTTTACTACATTTTCTTATGAGTGAACCTCTTTTAAGCAGCCACTTGCCTTTCAAGGCTATATGTATTATCCTTGTTCTGGGCCATATAAATGGACTTGTAGTAATCAAAGCTAATTGAGCTAGATGCACGTTCTATACTCACTTAATTATGTGACATTTTATGTTCACAAGTTTGACAGTGAAGTAATAGGTACAAGTCATGATATAAGAATTACAAAGAAAAAAAAGGTAACTCAAAAGCATTTATAAAACACCATTATGTCTACATGGTTTTTAATCATTCCACATAAATTAAAACTGACCTCGGTGGCATTGTGGTTAGGCCATCGGTCTACAGGCTGGTAGATACTGGGTTCGGATCCCAGTCGAGGCATGGAATTTTTAATCCAGATACCAACTCCAAACCCTGAGTGAATGCTCCGCAAGGCTCAATGGGTAGGTGTAAACCACTTGCACCGACCAGTGATCCATAACTGGTTCAACAAAGGCCAAGATTTGTGCTATCCTGCCTGTGGGAAGTGCAAATAAAAGATCCCTTGCTGCTAATCGGAAAGAGTAGCCCATGTAATGGCAACAGCGGGTTTCCTCTCAAAATCTGTGTGGTCCTTAACCATATGTCTGACGCCATATAACCGTAAATAAAATGTGTTGAGTGTGTCGTAAAATAAAATTTAAAAAAACCCAAACAAAAACAAAAAAACCATAAATTAAAATTATCGACTTTTCATGAACAACTAAAACTTACAAACATACATGTATCTGATATACTGTGCAATAATTTTTTTTTTTTAAATAATGACTTTATGAATCCTTTGTCCTATGTGGTCTTTGCATTCAAGTTTGAATCAATGAAATAAACTTCATCCTGTATCTCAGACGCACGCTGCCAATACAAAAACACAATTCAAACCATTTGTTTGTGAAAGCTGAAATCCAATTTCCCCAGGGACGGCTGGTTCTCCTGTATACAAGCTTCTATCCAAGAAGATAATAAAATAGCCAGTTCGTATTTGTCTTACTAAACAGCTGGGAATGATACAATTTACCAGACAAATTAACCTCGAAGAATTGTTGAAAATTCAGCTTAAATTGGAGGATACCAGAACACCAAAAAAAAAAACGAAGAAGAAGAAAAAAAAACGAAAAAAGAAAAAACCCATGTTTACCGGGCAACTCTTTGCTTGCTACTAAAAATCTAAAGAAGAAAAAATTTACCTAGGGGAGACACTATACATGTGTAGTTTAAATTTTGAGTGAAATAAGAGACTTTTGTGAAGAGGCAAATCCTGACAGCAGTGCCCGGCTCAAGAAGATATTATTACATTGGGCAGCATAGAAAAAATTAATATCATCTTTGCACTTTTTCAACTATATCTATTTGATGTCTATCTTATGATTATTTTGACACTAAATCAAACAGAACTGAACTTGTCTGCACATTTACATGATCTATGGAATTGAACCAACATTTTACATGACCTCTATCTAATGGAATTGAACCATCACTATACATGACCTCTATCCAATGGAACTAAACCATCACATTGCATGACCTCTATCTAACAGATATGAACCATCACATTGCATGACCTCTATCCAATGGAATTGAATCATCACATTGCATGACCTCTATCCAATGGAACTGAACCATCGTATTGCATGACCTCTATCAAATGGAGATAAACCACCACATTGCATGATCTCTATCCAATGGAACTGAACAATCATACTGCATGACCTCTATCAAACAGAGATAAACCATCATATTGCATGACCTCTATCCAATGGAACTGAACAATCACATTACACGACCTCTATCCAATGGAACTGAACCATAATACCTCTATCAAACAGAGATGAACCATCACATTGCATGCCCTCTATCCAATGGAACTGAACAATCACATTATATGCCCTCTATCCAATGGAACTGAACAATCACATTACATGCCCTCTATCCAATGGAACTGAACAATCACATTACATGCCCTCTATCCAATGGAACTGAACCATCACTAAACCTCTGGCACAGTAAGAAATACTGCAGTGATGCAAAAGGTCTGGAGCCAATTACTCAAAACATTGTAAATGTATAATTTCTGTACTGCATATACCCATCTATTGTATGCAGAAACATTATATCATTATGAAAGATGGATTAAGCAAGGACAAAGAAAAAAGATTTTTGCATATTACGAACCAGTCAGACCTCATTACAATGACCATTATCACTATGACATTTACACCATCCAAACAAACACTGTCTGAAACAAACTGACATCAATGTTATTCTGATCATTACAACTAGAATCTTAAGGCTTCCTATACCAACAGAGCAAATTAGGAACAAACATGCATCCAGCTTCTGAAATACCTCTTTACAATGACATTACATAACAGGTTAAACATGGCACGTACTGTCAACAAATGAACCTTGATGTAACTCTATTGATTAACAGATTTCATAATGCTTTTTTCAGTCTTCATTATAGTTATATTATACCAAAAGGCAAAAGTTATTGTGACACACAAAAGACAAAGATAATTGATGATAAGTTTTTACTGCCGTGTATGAAATGTTATAACATGGAAAGAGAAATGTCCGAAGGTATGGAAACGAGCAATAGTCCATGAAAAGGGCACACCTGCCATATGTAAATGAGCCACATCACTAGAGGGGGTCCAGAGCAAAGTTCACACAGTCAATAGCGAGTGTGTCCACCTTGAGCATTGATACAGGCCTGACACCGTCGTCTCATTGAGGCCATTAAACGCTGGAGAAAGGGATGGTACGGGCTGTGAGGGTTGCTGGTTGGAACCTGTTTCGTAGATGCGTGGTTCGGATCCATGTGTCTTGGTGAGGGGTTGTCACAGGTGGTCAGCGAGGGGTTGTCATGGGTGGTCGGCCACTATGGGGACGGTCCCTGACCTGGTTGCTTTGTTGATATCATTGCCATAAGTGCCATATGGTGTTTCTGTGGACGTTGAATTGATGTGAGACATCACGCTGCAAGGTTCCAGATTCAAGCATCCCTTTGACTTGCCATCTGTCATTTTCACTGAGGCGTGGCATGACAAAATTGCATCAAACAGTTCACTAATGGTGTTTTTTTGACTTCTGAAGGCTGCACAGAGTGGCAATGATTTGCAACTGAATGTCTGGCATTATATAGTGAACACTGGACAGCATTTCTCCTGAATATTTCATGTTTCTTGCACAAAGCATGCAATCACTGCAACAACTGCTTGGTTGCATTTATTTGAGTGGTTTCATGCACATTTTCTTTGGTTTACATCCATAAATCCATTCACAAATTTATTACTCCAAACAATCCATGTCACAATAACTTTTGCCTTTGAGTATATAATAATTGTTAACCAATATTTTACCTTAATTAATATGTCATTATGTCAAGGGATATAACTCATCATAAATTTGTAAAAACAGCAAATTCGATATGATGAGATGACCCAGGGATGAATGTGGTCATTGTAAGGAAGTTTTCTACACACCCACTGGTAAGAACATTATTCGTTATTTTGGATAATACATACTGATTAAACACATACATGTGATAACAATTTAAAGACAAACAACTGACTGCTCCTAGGTGATGACCAAGTTACCTCTGCCATATAATACAATGAAAGAAAACAACATGATCAGAATATATTGCTTTGTGATATATAAGTTAAAGGGACATTCCTGAGTTTGGTGCAATTTTTAAGATGTTATCAACTAATAGAGACTTTTTAATGATTGTAATTACATATCAAATATATTTTCCAGCATAGAATATTAGTGGCTATATATTAAACATGTTTCTGATTGTTCTAATATTTGTACTAGGTTAAATTTCATTTTATTTCCTTTTTTTTCTTTTTTTTCGTACGTACGAAATTATTTGAAGACAAAATCCAGTTTGGGCTTCTTACAAATATTAAGATGACCAGAAACACATTGAATATACAGACACTGATATTTTTAAAAAGAAAACATATTTAATGTGTACAGGTAGGTTTAATCGTAGAAATATTTTATCAGTCGGAAACATCTTACAATGCAGCAAACTCAGGAATGTCCCTTCAATCAGAAATGATTTGTCTGTAATGGATAAGTTAACTACAAGAGAGCTGTAAATAGGTTTTAGATGGAAAAGATGTTTAAATTTAATTTTAAACCTTCTTTTTGGAGCATATATGTAAGAAATAGAATGCTACATTTGTGTCCGTTGGGTATCATTTATGTTATCAGTTTTACTCGTCGGATACATTTTAAAACAATTTGTAAGATAAATAGCATATAATGGCCACTCAATTAGTATTCTCTATCTGACTGTGTTACTGTTTGTACTTTTTTTAATTATAAGCATTGTTTTTTCAATCATAAATTTACATTTACATGCATTATTATATATGATTTTTTGCATACACCAGTCTCACACAACTCACTCTCATTTGTATATAAAATATCCCTTGCTACTAATCGAAAAGAGTCGCCCATGAAGTGGCGACAGCGGGTTTCCTCTCTTATTATCTGTGTGGTCCTTCACCATATGTTTGACACCATATAACCGCAAATAAAATGTGTTGAGTGCGTCGTTAAATAAAACATTTCTTTTTTCTTCTTGTTTACACTTACACCCTTGTTTACATTCCTATGCAATATTAGGCATAAGATGTTTTGTGAAAATACAGCTTTTGCGTAGTACACCAGGCTCACCCAAACTCACTCTCACACTTGATTACATTGACACTCCTTTGTGAAATTCACTTTATATTATAACCTGATTGAAAGAAAATACATGTGTATGTCACTATAACCAATGCCGAGGGGAGCACTCCATCCATGGATGCTAACACCACTATACAAACACTTGTCCATTTAGCAGTTATTTGATTTCAGACGTTTTTCCCTTGTTATCATAGGCCAATCCAATTCCCATTAGTAATTTAACAAGCAACAGTGGTGCCAACAATTGGATTCCAATTACTGATAATCTTTGCTGGTCAAATGGCCGCTGTCATTAAGGGATTTCAACATGAAATTAACCAAATTTGCAAACACACAAGAATTGTGTTAGTTCCAAAGCTGTTTAATGTTATTTATAATTAGGAACCAAAACCAGGCCTTAAAAGCTATAGAAATGTATAAATCCAAGAAGAAAATGAGAGAAAAATATGGTTCTTGTCTTTTTCTTAAAAGCTAAAGAAATATATAAATCCAAGAAAAAAGAAAGAGAAAAATTTGGTTCTTGTCACTTTTTTAAAAGCTAAAGAAATGTATAAATCCCAGTAAAAAAGAAAAGAAAGGAAAATATTGTTCTTGGCACTTGCTAAAAAGCTAAAAAAAATATATACATGTGTATAAGCCTAGTTAAAAAAAGATAAAAATATGGTTTTGTCTCTTCGTACACTCTCTCTCTCTCTCTGTCTGTCCTCTCTCTCTCTCTCTCTCTGTCTCTCTCTCTCTCTCTCTCTCTCTCTCTCTCTCTCTCTCTCTCTCTCTCTCTCTCTCTCACTCTCACTCTCTCTCTCTCTCTCTCTCTCTATCTCTCTCTCACATTCTCTCTCTCTGTCTCTCTCTCTCTCTCACTCTCACTCTCTCTCGCACACTCACTCTCTCATATTCACTCCATCACATACTCGTTGTCTCTCTCTCTGTCTCTCTCTGTGTCTCTCTCCCTCTCTCTCTCTAACACTCTCTCTTACACTATCTCTCTCTCTCTCTCTCTCTCTCTCTCTCTCTCTCTCTCTCTGTCTGTCTGTCTGTCTCTGTCTCTCTTTCTCTATGTCTCTGTATCTCTGTGTGTCTCTCTCTCAGTTATAATAACACATTTATATCTTGTCAGACTGTCTTAGTCAAATATCAGGTTAGTCTTCTGTATATAGACAAAGGTTAATTGATTGGAATGTAGTCTGAGCTGGTGAAAAGCTGCTAACTATTCCTTTGAAAATGGGGGAAAAGTGGAGGGAATCATCTTAATAACACTACACAAGACACTGAAGTGATCCATTAGGATTTTATTTTGAAGTAACTCAACAAAGAGAAACTGGCTTTCATCTGGGTTAGTCTTGTACAAAATATTGATTTATTTGTTCGAACTGTACCGTTGACAAAAATACTTACACAATCACTGAGGTATATTTTTTGTAATTCCTAATTATAGTAAACAATGGAAGAAAGGCTGAACTGTAACAAATGTGGACTAATTTACAAAAGTCTACATCATCATGAAGTCTCCAAAACATTTATGCAATCACTGAGATCTATTTTTGTCATTCCCAATCAGTGTCTTTTAAGTATTCATATACTAAAAGCTAACACACTGTCTAAGTTATAAAAGTCAACAAAAAGTACATGATGAATTCCAAAATTATTTGACAGATTCATTAAACAGAATTATTGAGAATATTTTAACACTGAGATACGTGTATATACAGAACAGATCATTTAGTCATTGTTTGGTATCAGGATGGGGCGTAGCCCAGTGGTATTGCGCTCGTTTGATGTGCGGTCAGACTGGGATAGATCCCAGTCAGTGGACCCATTGGGCTATTTCTCGCTCCAGCCAGTGCACCACGACTGGTATATCAAAGGCCGTGGTATGTGCTATTCTGTCTGTGGGATGGTGCATATAAAAGATCTCTTGAATCTAACCTGTGTGGTCCCTAACCATATTTCTGACGCCATATAACCATAAATAAAATGTGTTGAGTGCGTCGTTAATTAAAACATTTTTTTTTTTTTTTTTTTGGTATCACTTATCTTAGCTACTATAAAATAAAACCAGACAGTGTATACTGAAGGGATTCGAACCTACTACCTACTGGACCAGTTTACATGGAATATTAGACTGTCCATGGTTTTAATCACATGGTCAACCAGTATATCCAAAAGGATCTCATCAAATAAATCTTGATTTAAACAGAATTATATTCTTCTTCTTCTTCTTGTTTTAGGTTATATTCCTCCACTATCTGGAGATCCACACTGGTGTAAAGTCATTTTTTTTGTTTCTTTTTGTTTTCTTTTTTCTCTTTTTCCACCAAGCAGTATTCAACCAAACTTGGTCCAAATGATCCTCTTATAGACCTGACCAAGTGTTGTTATTTTTCAGGCCAATAAAAATTCCAAGATGGCTGCCCTGGCCTCTAAATAACTTAGACATTTTTTACTTTTCCTCAAGTTCTACAATGCAAATTTCAACCATATGTATTCCTAATGATCCTCTCATGGCCCTGACCAAGTTTGTTATTTTTCGGGCAGATTTAAAATCAAGATAGCCGCCCTGGCCTCTGATTGACAGAGACATTGTTATTTTGGGGGCAGTTTCAAAATCCAAGATGGTCGATCTGGCCTTTGATTGACTGAGTTGGTTTTGACTTCTCATGCATGGTCCACGTATGAGCAGATTTTAACCAAATCTATTCCAAATTATTCTCTCATGGCCTTGATCAAGTATTGTTATTTTTCAAAATCCAAGATGGCCAGCCTGGCCTCCGATTGACTGAGACATTTTTTAAACTTCTTTTCAAGGTCCACCATCCAGGTTTCAACCAAACTTGGTTGAAACGATCCTCTTATGGACCTGACAAATTATTACTATTTTTGGGACTGATTCAAAATCCAAGATGGCTTCTGATTGGCTCAGACATTTTCAACATCTTCTCAAATTCCACCAGGCTAATTTCAACCAAATATGGCCCATGTCATCCTCTCATGGCCATGCATATGTTATTATTTTTGGGGCCAACTGAAAATCCAATCATTACAAGATGATTCTGTTTTAACCATATTGTATTATCATTCGTATGTATTAATATTAATTTTGTTTTAATTATTATTGTAAATACTATCTAAATTTGTTACATGTATGTTTGGTTGTTTAGCCACTGTTCCCACTAAATTTGATAAATCATATGAGAAGTTATGAATTAAAAAAAAAAAAAAAAACGAAAATGATTTGGACTTTTTGCAAAATGAAAACATGCTTGCGAGAAGCTTGCACATTTGAAAATATGCATGCAGCAAGCTTGCGCATGCTTTCACAAATGAAAACATGCATACGGCAAGCTTGCAGAATTACTGACTACCTTACGCGAGCTAAATGTTAGCTTGCAAATAGCTTGCAAATAGCTTGCATTGCTAGTACTACCTTGTAACAACCTTGTAACTACCTTGCAACAACCTAGCCACAAGCATGCATTTTTGTTTGGGAAGAAAACCATTAATAAATAAGACAAACAAAAACAAAAACAATGACAAAAAAGAAAGAAAGAAACACTATCCTAATGGCTAAATAAATCATCCATATTATTATTAGTTACGGTAATAAAATATTAGCAAACAATTTCGCAAAATTATCTACTGAACTTCAAAAATTGCAGAAACACATTTATAAATACTGTAACAAAATATAAATAATAACATGAAATTATTTTAGCCAAATTAAAATGAAATTTGCCTGTTGCTTTAAAAATTCACAACTGGTGAATTTGGCGAGTGCCAAAGCTAGCCCTAATATCATAGAGCACCTAATTAATTTAGGCACACACACACACACAAAATCTATAGATACAATCCGTAATCTAGCCATATACACACAAAAATCCTTTAAAATACAATCCTTAATCTAGACATATAAAAAAGTCACTAATTTAGGTACATACTATTTTTTTTAATTAATTATACACACATACACAGTGTGAATGTGAAAACAGAAGTTTATTAAAACTATATAATTAAATTTTCTTTGCGTCTATACACTTTACGGCAATCTGATTGGTCCAGAGGTGCTTTTTTTTCCCCGTTATATCTCAATGAACCCCCAAAAATTAAGCCACGCCGACTACCTCCCCCTCCCCCCCACCCCACCCCCACCCCGACTCATACTACTTCAGTGCAACAGGCCGGATTATTCTGCCAATCATATTTAGATATTTTAAAGAAAACACACGTGAAAGCTACAAAAAATTTATATCATAAATTAATGGAAAATGCTACAGACATATGGATCTATACGCATTGATTAAAAAAAAACACAACAAAAAAAATCCTCTTCGCTAATCATTACATGAGACTCTGTCGTTGGCCAAAGAAATCGTGTAGGAAACTTCATGCCTGTAACTTACCGGTACTTGTAAGCGATGTTCAACAGCTGTTGGCGAAAATTAAACGGTTCCACCGACAGCATAAATGTTAGACACGTTCCCTTCATTCACTTTCATAAAATATAAACTAAACACGAATAGGACAATTCCTTCCAATATAAGCCTAACTAAATGATCCATAAAAATGCACAGCAGCTATAGAGGAAATGACGTAATTTACAAAAAATAACCTGATTCTTACGCGACATAAGTATCAATGAAGTTTACACAAACAATACTACAGGCATATTTAAAGCTAAACAAAATAAATTCAGTTATGTATTGTTAAAGTATGCATATAAATTTAATTATAAGATTTGACCGCAATTATTTTTTGGTTCATGCAAGTATGAACCGAAAAAACAATGTACCGGTACACACTTTTGTATGACCATACAGGGTACAAATAGTTTTTTCGGTTTATATTCCATAAACCAAAAAATAATTGCGGTCAATTCTTAAATAGTTGTATTTATATTTTGCATTTCGAAACAATTATACAAAATGAGAAGAAAAAACATTAAAGTTTGCTTTGTTTAACAACACCACTAGAGCACATTGATTCATTAATCATCGGCTACTGGATGTCAAACATTTGGTAATTTTGACACATAGTCTTAGGGAGGAAACCTGCTGCATTTTTACATTAGTAGCAAAGGATCTTGTATATGCACCATCTCACAGAGATAGCACATACCATGACCTTTGATATACCAGTCGTGGTGCACTGGCTAGCCCAATGAGTCCACTGACAGGGGTCGATCCTAGACCAACCGTGTATCAAGCAAACAGGGTTTGGAGTCAGTATCTGGATTAAAAATCCTATGCCTCGACTGGGATCCGAACCCAGTACCTACCAGCCTGTAGACCGATGGCCTACCACGACGCCACGGAGTCCGGTCCCATTGCCAAAAGAGACATTGTATTTTGTTGGTGGCCCAGCTGTACTGGTAACAAGGGTAATGAAAAGGTAGACACATCTGCCAAGCCTGCTTTGGATTTCCACTGATCTTAAATATAATGTTAACCAATACATCTTTGTAACGATTGGAATGGTGCAGTTGTGAACAAGAGTTATTCGTTCTGTCAAGCAAGTCCTGGAAATGGCAGTCCTCTTATAGGCAGTGCAGTGAGGTTGAAATAGTCTTGTGTCATGCTCATACATATTTAACACATTCATTTATTCTGGCGAAAGATCTTCCACCTCATTGTGAGCACTGTCAGTGTATACTGATGGTTCACCACATTTTGATGGAGTGTAATGATCTTGAACCGACGAGCAGGTATATATATGTTTGGTGGACGAAATGTGATGGAATCATTTTCAATTCCACCCTAAAGATATTTTGTATATTTTTAATGAGATGTTAAATTTAAGTTGAATTTTTAATATACAGTGAAACCTGACTAAACTGGATCACGCCGGGGACAATAACATTTATTTGATTTAGACAGGATCCGGTTTTTAGAGGGTCGCGTTTTAGAATTAAAAAAATTCAGGATCATGAATCTTTGCCGGTTTTGAGATGATTCCAGTTTGTTCAGGGTCCGGTTTAGTCATGGTCCGGTTTGTCAGGGTCCGGTTTAGTCATGGTCCGGTTTGTCAGGGTCCAGTTTAGTCAGGGTCCGGTTTAGTCAGGGTCCGGTTTAGTCAGGTTCCGGTTTAGTCAGGGTCCAGTTTAGTTAGGGTCCGGTTTAGTCAGGTTTCACTGTAGTTACCTGTGATATTTATGTTTTTTCACAACTCTTTACACTGTTTTTAATTTGTAACTTTAGAAGTTTTATATTGATGTTCATCATCAATTCATTATACGTACTTACTTCTGTCTCATACCTAATAGCCAATGTATTCTTTATGCTAGGGTGTCATTAAACATTCATTCAATCAAAACAGTTTCACAAAAGTAGACTGGAATTAATTTTAAAATGCTAACAAAGAACCTTTATTTTGTATAGAGTTTTCAGTTTTTTTAAAGATATTTATAACTTTTATTTTTTAAGAACAGACTATTCAATTCTCTGCCATCTCATAACATGCATGCTTCTTAATCGTGTAAAAAAAATTTAAAATCCCCCCAAAAACAAACATATACCGGTATAGTCCAAGTATTTTAGACAAATAAAAATGATTTCACATTGGACATAAACGTGATTTAAAATGGTTTTAATATTGTATTTATTACCCAAGAACGTTTATGTATGATATAATATATGTATTATTGTGAAATTGTTTTAAGGAAAACAAAACATTAACACTAATATACTATTTATAACTTTCTAACAGGGGAACATTAAGAAATAATCAAACCATAGCAAAGGAATTTTTAAATCTAAAATGTGTACTCATATTTATATATAATTCTCTAACAGGGGAACAATAAGATTTCAACCCATAACAAAGATTGTTTAACCTAAAATATGTACAGTGGACTCTGTCTAAACCGTACTCACTTCGTACCGTCGAAATAGTCCAGTTTACATAGAGGACCGGTTTAGACAGGGTTCATCCAGTGTTATGGTTCTTGAATGATCGACAACTCACAATCAACAATGACATTTAAACCCATGGATGGTTGGGAAAGACAGACATAAAAAATATACTTAAAGGGACATTCTTTCGAGGGCGAACTCTTCTGTCATGACTTCTAAGTTTAACACTGGTTGTAAAAGTCTATTTTCTGTAGTTGCTGCAAAGTTTTTGAGTTGTTTTAACATTTTGAGCACTTCGGCATAATTCAGTTCAGGCATTGTGTCCAACTGTGTATTGTTGTCGTCATCGTCGTCTGAACTGTCGTCTGCTGGTTTCTCCTCACTCTTGTCGGTAGATGTGTGTGCCATCACTAGATGAGCTTCCAGTCACTCGTATCTGGATCCTCTGTTGGAATATCATGATCAAAATCAACAAACTCAGCCACTCGATTGACGATCATTGTTCAACTAATTAAGCAGCCCGTCATTCAGTCAAATCCCAATCCGGTGTAGACAGAGGTAATTAATGCATGAACGGTTCTTTCGTTCTTGATTTTTTATCTGGAGTCCAGAGTAGACAGAATACGGATTATATAGGCAGAGATTTATACCCAAGAGATAAACGGTAGCTGGACGGGGCTTTAGAAATGGACTGGTTTACGCAGAGATCCGGATTACACAGAATCCGGTTTAGACAGAGTCCACTGTACTTATATTTATTGCCTAGGAATGTTGTTCATAAATGGTGCATATACAGTCTCATCTTTTTAAGGAATCAAACATTTAAAATCATATGTATTAGCATATAAGCAGAGAAACAATAATGGTCTATTAAAGCAAAATAGAGATTTCTGTTTTTAAAATGTGGACATATTTATAATATTATTCAAGAATTACATTTGTGAATGGTGCACACAGTCTGGTGACATCTTTTTTAAGTCTGGAGATCTGATGACAAGGAATGTGTAATTGGTTTGTTACAGACAGTTTTTCCAGCATGACACCACAACAACATGACTGGCGGCACATTATCAGTAATGAAGCAAGCCGCTAAGACTCCAGAGCCAGAAAATGATGAATTGCTGGAATTAGCTACCCAGGACTAATACATCTGGGTCACTCAGTTGTACCAAGAAGAACATACAAAGAAAATCTAACAAAAACTGTAATCACAGTATGAACATGGTTCTGTATAATACCACATTGGTTTCTAGTACTAGTATACATACAATGTAGTATATGACTGCATGAAAAGAAATATTATTACTGGATCCAAGGTAACCAAAAAACATGACTGATGATCTTTGGCCATGCCAAACCATTGTTAAAAATTGTATCTTTTCATGAAGGAGAAATCTGATACACAAAACGAAAATCATAAAACATTTGTAGATTCCAGAATTATATAGCAGATCAATTTCAAAGGTAGAGAAATCCCAGTGGACTGGTGTTTTTAATATGGATAGAATGGTAACTTGATCAGTAAATCGATGGCTCATCTGGACAAAAAAACAAGGTTCCACAAAAGAAAAAACAATTCTTTAGTGAAGGCCAAATTGAATGGCTATTTGAAGGTCTCCGAGCCACAAGTATTCCAGCAGTAATAGAAATAGCTGTGTGAATATGTTTGTAACTTAACTTTAACTTTATCAGTAAATCAATGAAATAACTAGACTGGATGTTTCATGCATAACAAATTCCAGAGAATCTGTGTCTGTGTATCTGTCTTTGTCTCTGTCTCTCACTCTCTCACTCTATCTCTCTCACACTCTCACTCACTCACTCTCACTCTCTCTCTCTCTCTCTCTCTCTCTCTCTCTCTCTCATTTTCACTCTCACGCTCTCATTCTCACTCTCTCACTGTCATTCTCTCATTCTCACTGTCTCACTCTATCCCTCTCTCACACTCTCACTCACTGTCACTCTCTCATTCTCACTCTCACTCTCTCTCTCTCTCTCTCTCTCTCTCTCTCTCTCTCTCTCTCTCTCTCTCTCTCTCTTCTCTCTCTCTCTCTCTCTCTCTCTCTCTCTCTCTCTCTCTCTCTCTCTCTCTCTCTCTCTCTCTCTCTCTCTCTCTCTCTCTCTCTCTCTCTCTCTCTCTCACACAAATAGTTAAATAGGTATACTGACACTAGTTCAAATTAAAGGAATTTACTGTCCAGATGAACAAGCATTTTATCACAACAAACATGGTCACATTCATCACCAATCACAGGACTTGTGGTATTAACTGCTCTATAAAAAGTTAGTTGCATGATCAAACTTTGACCCAGCCGGACGTTATTTGGTTTAATGCTACCTGTATGACCTCTATCAATAGAACTAAAGCAGTACAGGTTTTGTTCTGTTTCATTTTGTTTTGTTTTTGGTGGGTGGAGGGGGGGGGGGGGGGGGTGGGGGTAAATTTGTATATCCATAAGGCATTATGTGAGCATAAAAGCAACAAATGTATCCCTAAAACTGAAGTTCACATCTGTTTTAAAATGCATCACATATAAGCTCACACAAAACTGTTTATCATAAAATATTCCCGTAAGAAAAATAACAGAAAATCCTCAAACTGTTAACGTTTGCATGTTCATGTACTTGTAAATTGTAAATACACATTGGATACATTTTATTAGTAAATCAGTTGGCATTAGAAGAGGTGTAAGAATAAACACCAGTGGTTCACAACATTTAGCAATTCCTTGTTCATTGCCTGTATGCCTTACAGAGTTATTGCCTGTATGCCTTACAGAGTTATTGCCCATGAATCTATAGACCATCGATCAACACAAACACACACAAAAGCCAAGGCACCATAAACTCACACACAAAAGTACCGGGTAGCTAATTATATGCAGGAAATATACTAATTATCTATAATGAATAGTTTATACCAAAAAAACCCCAACAAACATATGTAGTTAAGTCCTTCAAGAAATTACTCATACCTTTCAAGTGTTAACATTAATTTAGTTGACAGTTCATAAGAAAACCAAATGAAAAACGTCAATGAAAGAGAGACAATTAAACCAAATTCATCACTACAAGCAACATTAATTATCTCCCTTTTGTATTGGAAACTGGAAAGACCTTGGTGGATCGATCTCAGTGGTGCAGTGGTTAAGCCATCAGACTATAGGCTGGTAGGTACAGGGTCAGCAGCCCGGTACCGGCTCCAACCCAGAGAGACTTCTTAAGGGCTCAATGGGTTGGTGTAAGACCACCCTCTTCTCTCTCACTAACCACTAACCAACTAACAACTAACCCATGAACTAATGAAGTCTTTGATTATAATTTCTAAATATTTATAAAAAAAAGTCAACAATGTTGGCGTGTGACCAGTTCTCTTTACATGTATAAGCTTGTGTCAGACCTTTAATCAGTGTTGGAGCCTGATTAAAATCTTTCAAGTTAGCATGAAGCCATAATGTGCAAACAAACCAATCTCTTTACAGACTTCTGTGTTCTGTGACATCACTCAGATGATGAGATATTTATAGCATGGATCAAACTGTCATAACTGACAGTTATGTTTGTCACAGTTATCATCACACTATTTAAGTACTTCAGTAAACAATAACTCTTTAAAGACTGGGTTTTACAAAGTACGTACAGCATTATTTAGAAACATTTAGAAAACAGTAAACTTTATTCAGGAAGCTATAATATTTAAAAGATAATGTTTAAAGTTAACTATTATGGGAAGCTATTCAGAAAGCAATAAATGTTTGTTTTTTTTAAGCATTAGCATACCACAGTATTTAAGAACAATATATTAACAACTGTTTTAAAGATTTCCTTCGTTTTTCCCTGGTAATACCCACTAAATACTTCTTAGGAGGAGTTGAACAGAGATTATTATATGCACATGAGTGTCATACTGATTTTACGAAACGAGTGTCAGGATGATGATATTAAACGAGCAAGAGCAATAGTAATACATGAATTCTGACACTTGTTTCATAAAATCAGTACAATTCACACGTGAGTGTAATTATTTCTTGCTATCTACATAATCCAAAATATTATTTTGATGAATAACAAGCTAGGACCATGCCAAAAGTTTCAAATGTAACTAAAAAGTTAATCATCAGCTATTGGATGTCAAACATTTGGTAATTTTGACACATAGTCATCAGAGGAAACCCACTACATTTTTTCTAATGCAGAAGTAATCTTTTATATACACTTTCCCACAGACAGGATAGCACATACCACAGCCTTTGATATAACAGTCGTGGTGCACTGGCTGGAATGAGAGAAATAGCCCAATGGGTCAATCAACGGGGATCAATCTCAAACTCTAAAGGCTCACATAGACTGGAATAGAATATTCAATATGCTAAACATGGAAATAAAAACACTCACTTTAGAGTTGCCAAACCTCGAAAATTAGAAAACCGTGAAATGTTTTTAGTCCTCAAACCATGAACATTTTAGACCACCTACATTTCCAGTTATACAGTAATTCTTAAAATTCCTAATATTACAACATTTGTAGCCATCTAAAAATGAAATCTTTACAAGTGTACCATTACTGTTCTTCTGCTCCTTTTTGATAAATATCATAATATTACAACATTTGTAGCTATCTAAAAATGAAATCTTTACAAGTGTACCATTACTGTTCTTCTGCTCCTTTTTGATAAATGTCATAATTTCTTACAGGCACAGATCCTAGTTTCAACTTGTAAAAATGGACACTAAGTTTAGTTAATTTACAAACCTTTAACACACTTGGATGACATTACAACAGAGTGAAAGAAGAGCCTTTGATGTTAAAACCTGGAAATATTCTTAAAAATAGACTAGAACTCTAATCAATAACCCTACTACTCAGATGCATAAGCATTTTTAAAAATATGAAAATGCATTTTGTGGTATTAGAAACAACAGAATGACCAGAAATGGATAATCTAAACAATAAAATATAAGTAATGTTTGATTTCAGTGATCATAAATTCTCTCTAATTTTATGACTCCGGCAACATTACTTGGCAATAAACTCTGAATAAACCAATTTCATCAACTTTATTGTTACAAAAGCTGGTTTATAGATCCAGTTACATGTACCAGCTGACTTTGGCCACATTATTTGGCAATGAACTCTCATCAGATTATACCAAGTTCAGAAAGACTTCTGTTGACAACAAAGACACATGATTAATGCATCATTATAATGCCAATGCACCATCGCTGCAGCAAAATGCCCAAGAGACCAACTACGGACTGCCACAGGAACTGCTGCATGTCTTACCGTGCTCTGACCAAAGCATCAGAAATCATCTGAGGGCAAGTGGTTGAGATCTAGCTCAGTGATCAAGCACTCACCTGAGATGCTGTGAGATGTAGGATCAATACCCCCCGATGGACCCATGGAGTGATATTCAGTTTCAGTTAGTGTTCCATGATTCATTTATCAAAAGCTGTGATACGTGCATTTTAAGTCTGTGGCAGATCTTTTAAGCCCAGTTCTCACTTGAACGATTTTTTGAACAACTGCGGTGCGACTAAAAAATTGTACAGCTGTGCAATTCCCATATGAATTACCTAGTTTTTTTCCCCCACGCAGTCTCACTTGTGCAACTGCCATGTGATTGCCTTTCTGCACTGGGCTTGCATATGCTCGCATGAGATGTGCGGCAGTCTGATGGATGTTGCACGGTAGTGCAACCCCCATGCGACCAATGTGAACTATGCGACAGCCAAATGGAAATTTTCAACATTTGAAAAAACTTGCACCGGCATGCGACCTGTCCAAATTACACACGACACCCCTACAACCTGTTAGAATCATCAACATACTGCCGGCCACTCCCGTATGCCCTGTACGATTTGGTAGTCGCACGGAATTTGTGTAGAAAATCGTTCAAGTGAGAAAGGGGTATTACTGAAAACTGGAAATAGGAGATCTCCATTTTAAGTCTATGGGAAAGTACATATAAGAGATCTCTTGCTGAAAACTGGAAATAGGAGATTGCAAATTTTATTTTAATTTGGAAAATTTATTTTTGCAATAATTTATATTTATTCGAAAATACCTATAGATTTAGCATTTATTTAGATAATTTGGTAAAATTTTCTGATCACTCAGAACTACATTGCAGCCCTGTTTTAAATGGTGTAGTCTGAAAGAGTAACCTACAGGTATTTTATGGCAGTGGATTTTTCTCTCAATCTTTAGACCAAGATGGCCAAATGTAGCTCAGAGCATTAGAGCTTCTGTGTCCGATGCTTTACAAGATTGATCTTCCTCTGAAAGTCTTCACTGGGTATTTCCTGTTCGTACCAGATGGCTTGTACATCAAAGGCCATGGTATCTGCTGTCTTGTCTGTGGTAATGTACATATGAAAGAGATCCCTTGCTGTGCTTCTATACAGAGGAAGATTTCTTCTACCATTATTCAAAGTAAATATGACAATAACTACATATTAAACAGCTAATTGCTTATGATTAAAAATGATTTTGGGGCATGATTAAACAAACATACCATTCTTAATGCTCAATATATATAAAGACATGCATTATTAAACAGTTTGAAGACTATATTGTCACACTGTCATTTCACGAACAACCTGTAAACTCTGACCTGTGAACTCAATATGTTCACATCATCACTCAACAACCAATGAACACTATTTGTACAGCATTAATGAACAATAAGTGAACACTAGATTTCATCACTCAACAACCAATGAACACTATTTGTACAGCATTAATGAACAATAAGTGAACACTAGATTTCTACACCATCACTCAACAACCAATGCACACTATTTCTACAGCATTAATGAACAATAAGTGAACACCAGACTTCCACAAAATAACTGAACATCCTATGAACACTTGAACCCTACACCACTTTCAATCACACATAACATGAGGATATCAAGGATGGTGATGGTTAATTATAACTTTTCTTAAAGACAAATGAGTTTTATCAACTGAAGAACTTTTAAACATAAACTACAGTAAAACATGTCTAAACTGGATCATTCTGGGGACATAATATGTATTCGATAGACAAAATCCAGTGTTTACAGGGTCGTGTTTTAGAATTTTAAAATTTTTGGGACAATAAAACTTAGCCAGTTTTGACACTATTCCAGTTTGTTCAGGGTCCGGTTTAGACAGGTTTTAATGTATTTATATTTATTTTTAAATTATAAACCCTTAATTTATTTTGAGTAGTATACAGTTCTTACAGTAACATTTCTCAGACATATTGATTGAATTTAAATGCCACAGTAGAATCCCAGTGGTGTTTGACAACACTATTACTGTTATGACACCAGGTGCAAAATGAACATGCAAGCAATCATTAAACATATGGAATGTGTGCAAGAAACAAAGAAAAACATTAAGACCAATAATTAACTGAATTTCAACAAAGCAGGATATTTATAAATTTCACTTTAATGTCTCCTAGGCGCTCAAGGTCACAGCTCTTGGTCATGTAAGAAATGTTTTCTGGCAAACTGATCTGAGTCTGGCAAGGTCATTATGTTTTGTCTTTTTTATTTTTTTTTATTAACAGATTCCCTGTTACACTGTGCCTACCACCATCCAGGGGAAACAAGGGCAGGTAGTCAACATGACCCAGGAATTGTTTTTAACATTTAAAAAAAAAGCTGTGATTTTTTAAAGTGTTTTATAACTCAACTTTCATTCACACATTCACACGACATCCAAGGCTATATCTGTACATGTAATGTATGGCAACTGTACAGTTATTGTAAAAAGTTGGAAAATATACATATAAAAGTTTGGTTGTTGTTGTTTAGTTTTTTTGTTTTGTTTTTTTGAGCCGTCGAAAGTAGTACAAGTTAATTTGCTAGCTGTTTTCATGGAAAAGACAATGACAGTTAGCCCACTGCAAGGTCATTATGTTGTCTAGGGGCACATATTAACTAAAGAATACTACACGAGTGGCTGTTATGATACCATTTATATTATAACAAGTTGCTTTAAAACATATCTAATGAGTGAAAGCATGAAAAAAAAACCCCCAGCTTTTAAAGAAATTTAAACATCTTTTCCAACCATCATCATGACTGGTATATCAAAGGCCATGGTATATGCTATCCTGTCTGTAGAATGATGTGTGTAAAAGATGCCTTGCTACTAACTAAAAAATATAGCTGGTTTTTTCTTTAAAACTACAGTGAAAACTCTCAAAACCAGACCCTCTGTAGACCAGAATTCTCTCAAAACTGGACGTTTTTCACGGTCCCTTTTTAAATATCAGTACAAAGGAGCCCCTCTCCAAACTGGATACCCCTAAAAACTGGACATTTTACTTGATCCTGAGCGTGTCCGGTTTAGGGAAATTTCACTGTACATGTCAGAATTACCAAATGTTTGACATCCAGTAGCCACTGATTAACAAATCAATGTGCTCTAGTGGTGTCATTAAACAATATTTATATGTATTTCCCCACAGATGTGACAGCACATACTAATTTCCAGCACTGACCAAAATTGAAAACAACAAAACCCAAATGACCTACAGAAAAGGACCAACAATAAAACCTAAGGACCAACAATAAAACCAACAATAAAACCTGAGGACCAACAATAAAACCTATCAAGTAGATACACAGTATAGCAGCTTGATTCCTGGTCAAGTTATAAATCATTTCAAACTGTATACAGGATAATTCATACAACTAGACCTCGTTCCAGCCAGTGCACCATAACTGGTATATCAAAGGTCATGGTATGTGTTATCCTGTTTGTGGGATGGTGCATATAAAAGATAATTCATACAACTAGACCTCGTTCCAGCCAGTGCACCATAACTGGTATATCAAAGGTCATGGTATGTGTTATCCTGTTTGTGGGATGGTGCATATAAAAGATAATTCATACAACTAGACCTCGTTCCAGCCAGTGCACCATAACTGGTATATCAAAGGTCATGGTATGTGTTATCCTGTTTGTGGGATGGTGCATATAAAAGATAATTCATACAACTAGACCTCGTTCCAGCCAGTGCACCATAACTGGTATATCAAAGGTCATGGTATGTGTTATCCTGTTTGTGGGATGGTGCATATAAAAGATAATTCATACAACTAGACCTCGATTCCAGCCAGTGCACCATAACTGGTATATCAAAGGTCATGGTATGTGTTATCCTGTTTGTGGGATGGTGCGTATAAAAAATCCCTTGATACTAATAGAAAAATGTACCGGTTTCCTCTTTAAGACTACAGGTCAAAATTACCAAATGTATGACATCCAGTAGCCGGTGATTAATAAATCAATGTTCTCTAGTGGTGTCATTAAACAAAACAAACTTTAACTTGTTCATACTGCTAGACATACCTTTCATATATCAAACCCTGTAATTGCCTATGGCAATCGGCAATGCCGTCAAATTTTTAATTCTCTATGACATCTTTTTTGCCGTGCAATGTATTAATTTTTTCCCCACAGCATGGAGGTTTTTTTTTTAACGTAGAAATGTTAATTGCAAGGATTGATATACAAGTTGTGAACCATTAGCATATGGAATAAAAGCAGTGTAAAAAAAAATCAATGGCCTTGAAACCCTAAAAAGCTGATTCCATGTCATGAATAACATATTACGTTGCCAACAAAAAACATTAAAGATTGCCATAAAGTCTGAAGATACAGTGTTAAGATTGTAAAATAATTGAGGTATTAATAATATGGAAAATCTAAAGGCTCCATCATACCCTTTCTGCACCCAAATGAATGCATGATCATACTCATGTACTGCATCAACTTTTGACAGAAGTGACCATTATTTATAAAACAAAATTGGTGTACTGAAGCTGTCAGTCATTAGCATTGCCATCTTTTTGTACAATGGTGGTGATGAACATTAATGTTGAACTACAACTGAAATAAACTCTGACTTGAAAGCCAGGGTATGGATATGTTTATGTTTATTTAATGATGCCACAGAATACAAAGATGAGGATGAAATTATTTAGTGCGCACTCTCAGTGCAAGCTGTTGTAGTATATGTCTAAAAAAAAAAAAAAAAAAAAAAAAAAAAAAGAAAAGAAAAAAAAAAAAAAGAAAAAAAAAAAGAAGGTATATGTCTCTGGGCACAACCAGATTGAAAGAAGAAACTATAATTATGTGTTTGGACCACACTAATCTCTAATGTCGTCTGTTTCTTTGTTTTTACTGTTTCAAGTTCGAAGATCAACTTTGTCTGCATACCACTTTGTGAATTGTTCTTTCACTATGACTTTGAAATTTCTCTCTGTCACTAAGTCCATAAGGAAGATGACAATGTTGTGAATGGTTCATGAATTATGCTAGGTGTGTTAGCCAGACTTTAGTTTTTACTATATATATAATTGTATACAACTATAATATGTTTTATATCCTGATGTCGACTATATATATATACTGTTATCGATGCAACTTGTCTATACCACTTTGTGGTTTCTTTACACATACACATACAGTTGTAATGGTTCATGTATGCTAATGTTTAGCCAGGATTTAGGTTTTATATATATATAATATATATATTCATACACACGTTATGTAAATTATTTCAAAAATATGCTTTGAGTTGATCTCACCAAAAATAAAAAATACTAGGGACTATAACCAGGTTAACTGATGTGTACACAGACATGTTAGTAAGTTGATCTTATTGAAAACACCTGTAACTTGGATTTAACAGAAAAGTACAAAGATGTATGTTAGAAAAGTAATATTTCAAAGGGAGGCCACTCACATTATTAATTTAAAAAAATTCAAATTCTTTATTATCCCCAGAAAATTGGTCATGTCAGGGTTGAGGAGCCCTGAATCATCACCTTACAATATTCTTCCTTTACAAGTCTCACCAACACTGGGAACAGAACATTTGGCAATTGAATTAAAAAAATAAAAATTTGTAACAAAACAAACATACATCCAGTTATTCACACATAATCCCATGCCACAATTGACAGTGTCCACTCATGCCTTTGCATACTCATGTATATTATATACATATATATTCATACTGATGATCCTCAGAAGTTTGTACTTTCTCATATTGTTACTCTTTTTGAAAAAGTGTTGCATATTTTGACCTTTTTTTTATTTTATCGAAATCAGTTTTTCTACATTTAGTGAAGTAAGAATACTTTTCAATTTAGTATCTTTTGTACAATTCATTCTTTAAATGTTCAATGTTTGGCAAGATATTTTTCACTTTGCTTTCATAAATAAAGAATTTGGAAAACAAGATTAAAAAATCCAGACCTACATCTGTTTAGTTGTGTTTTGTATACCAAATAAAATTAATTCTGCATTTATCATCATATGACCGGCCTCCGTGGCATCATGGTTAGGCCATCGGTCTACAGGCTGGTAGGTAATGGGTTCGGATCCTAGTCGAGGCATGGGATTTTTAATCCAGATACCGACTCCAAACCCAGAGTGAATGCTCCGCAAGGCTCAATGGGTAGGTGTAAACCACTTGCACCAACCAGTGATCCATAACTGGTTCAACAAAGGCCATGGTTTGTGCTATCCTGCCTGTGGGAAGCGCAAATAAAAGATCCCTTGCTGCTAATCGGAAAGAGTAGCCCATGTAGTGGCGACAGCGGGTTTCCTCTCAAAATCTGTGTGGTCCTTAAACATATGTCTGATGCCATATAACCGTAAATAAAATGTGTTGAGTGCGTCATGAAATAAAACATTTCTTTCTTTATCATCATCTGATTTATTACTCGCATTAATTTCATTTCGCATTTAAGTCTGCCCACCGTCACTCGCGTTAATTTAGGGACATGTTAATTTCAGGATCTACAGTATTCTATTTCAACACATTTGACAGAATTTGATTAGACTTTTGCTAAATTTGCAACAGTAAACCCACCAACACAAAATTATTGCCACAAATGGCAGAAGATGATTTCACTAGCATACATATCATGCACAGAATTGATTATATGTAAACTCATTTCAGACATCAGAAATGAGCATACCTGTTAATTACGATTTAACCATACTCAAAAGCTGATGAAACACTATCTGTGGTGGAACCAGCTACACAGCTCTTGTTACTATATATACTCTTCAAAAAAAGTAGAGGATCCTGAAATATTAATGTTAATATCAACTATTAGACTGAACATACGTTTTGACTACAGACATCCTAGTAAAGAACATTCAGGTCTGTTTATCAACGCACCGAAACACATTCCGTAGTTTGCACATGCATCACGTGCGTGGGGTGTCATTCTCGATTTTGACCATTTCCAGGAAGGTCCATTAATCACTGTGGAACATTATTTCTGTCAATCTCTTTCATTATATTGATCATACAGTTGTTATTGTTTTGTTTTTAGTAATTTTTATTGTTTGAATTTGCAATTTACTGATAAAAAACGTCAACTTTCAAATTTCACTTTTGACCCCAATTGTCTTTCAAGATCTTTAGTGGTCATAAAACCTATTGTAATATTGAACTACCAGCTGTAATATTTGCCCAATTAATTCACTATTATCATATAACCATTCCCCACAGCTAATATACCGTACAATTTTGGAAATTGTAAATTTTTATTAGAGTTCCCCTACTTTTTTTGAAGAGTATATATTCCTCAATGACGTCAACAGTTGGTGACTTTATAGTCATACATGTAGTTATCCTAATACAGCAGGATTATCATCTAATTCTGTTCATCTGGTTTTTCATTTTAACCCCATTAAATAGCCATTAAATACAAAGATGCTCTTAGTATATTCTAAAGATGGTACTGAAATCAATAATGATGCCAGAACTTCTTTTTTTCATTACCTTAAATATCATCAAATGGCTATAAGTCTAATAAAATACAAATACACTCTTAGTATAAGCTTACACAATAAGGTCGACAGTATTGATATCAACAATAGCCTCCCTTACACCTAAATTTTTTAAGCAGTTTTCATTAATTCAATTAAATGCCATTAAATAGATTTAAAAGACAGTCATGAAGTTGATAATGAACCCATCAAATTTAAAATGATGAAATGACTTAACAAATTTCCCATTTTAAATTCCATCAAATGAAATTAAATACAAATACACTCCCAGCAAGCTCTAATGGTACTGCAATAAACTATGACCACTATCTAGACTAATCAGATTTGTTTTATAGTTTAAAGCTCATAAAATGCCATTAAATATAAATAGACCAACAGCATTAAAGTAAAGGCAGTGTCATGTGGCATTTAAGCAATTATATGGCCCAACAATGTACTGACTCAGAATATAAAGTTAAAGTTTGTTTTTGTTTAAAGACACCACTAGAGCACATTAATTTATTAATTATCAGCTATTGGATGTTAAACATTTTGTAATTTCGACATATAGTCTCAGAGAGGAAAAATGTTATATTTTTCTATCAGTAGCAATGGATATTTTATATTTACCATCCCACAGACAGGATAGCACATACCACAGCTTTTAATATACCAGTCAAGGTGCACTGGCTGGAACGAGAAATAGCCCAATGGGCCTACCGATGGGGATCAAGCGAGCACTTTACCACTCGGCTATGTCCAGCTCCCGCCTCAGACTACACATGTATATACATTAAGTACATGTGTGTCCTGACATGTACTTTATTTAATTACAGTCATCATAATCCACTCAAAATACCTTGATATATATTTTAATTATGCATTATGCATTTAACCATAGATTAAAAAAAAAACTAGATTTTTTTCAAATGCTGTTGAAAATGTTTCCAAAATAGCTAAAGGTGAACATAAAAAAAAAAGTGTATATTCCAAGTCGTATAATCTGTGATGTTAGGTGTCATACGACAATGCCTTTAAATGTACATGTAGTTACTAAGTCAACAATGAACTCAATAAGACTAAAAAAAGAACTCTTGTTTTTACAGTGTTAACCCCATGCAATATAAATATACACTGAGCACTAGTATAATGTGTCTGTGTGCATGTCCATCCATCCGTCCGTCTATCCATTTGTCCATCCATCCATCTATATTGTGTGTATATGAGTGTGTGTCTGTGTACATGTCCATCCATCTGTCGATCCGTCGATCCGTCAATCCATCCATCCATCCATCCATCCATCCGTCAATCCATCAATCCATCCATCCATCCATCTATATTGTGTGTATATGTGTGTGTGTGTGTGTAATTGTGTGTGTGTGTGCATATTTAGGTAGGTAGGTAATTAATCATAGCACGGGGCGGGATATATCCCAGTGGTAAAGCACACGCCTGATGCACGGTCAGTCTAGAATCAATCCCTGTCTGTAGGCCCATTGGGCTATGTCTCACTCCAGCCAGTGCACCACGACTGGTATATCAACGGTCGTAATATACGCTATCCTGTCTGTGGGATGTAGCATATAAAAGAGCCCTTGCTACTAATGGAAAAATGTAGTAGGTCTTCCGCTCTATGACTGTGTCAAAATTACCATATGTTTGACATCCAATAGCCGATGATTAATAAATCAATGTGCTCTAGTGGTGTCGTTAAACAAAAGAAAGAAACAAAAAATAATCATGGCAGTCGACAATGCTGTGGAGATTACTACAGTCTTTTTCATTTTCTGCAGCATTTACTTTGCTGTGGAAGTTTCAATTTTCTACATGACACCTTTCTTAATTAATTATTTATGTTTGTAATATTGACAAATTAAACTCCTCTTTTACACAACAATGGCCATGGAAAAGGGTTTTTTCTGAGACCATTTTGTTAATTGACAGAGTTGTATGTATATATAGAGGATACTCCCCGAGTGTCTTGTGATATCATAATTTATCAGCACGAGTTGATAAAAATATGAAATCCGAGACACGAGGGGGTTATCCTTTTTATCATCCATTATCATTCTTTTTATTTGCGACAATTGTAAACAATGTCAGTAATGTGGGTTGAATGTTACTATATTTGGCAGCGGTAGACTCGTTAACTAGCAGAATGACAGTGGCATGACGTCACTAATGATAGGTTTAGCGCTGAAACATACACAGTGACATAACAAAAAGAAGCGATATATCCTAGGAGAATATCGCAGGAGATATCGCAAATTATAGTGCCAGTGATATCTCCTACAAAAGCTGTTAATGGATGATAAAAGCATGTAATAACAGGGCTAGCTCTGGGTAAGCAAAACCATTTGCCAAATTATCTTTAAATATGCAAAATCCACCGTTATTTTTCAACAAAATATTAATTAGTACATGAAATTTTTTCACCAAAACAAAATAAAATTTGCCAAATGTTCCTGAAATTCGTAATTGACGAATTTGGCGAGTGGCAGAGCTAGCCCTGAATGAGCACTAGCACGGGCATATATGAAGGTGCAAAAAAAACCCAGGTACATACACACAAATATATATATATATATAAATGTATAAATATATATAAACCATCACTGCTGCTACAAAGTGACTAGTATATGAGTGTACTGAAATAAACTGAATTTACATGAACTTTTCAGTTACAGCCACATGAAAGACATTGGGCTATTTCTCGTTCCAACCAATGCACCACAACTGGTACATCAAAGGCCATGGTATGTACTATCTTGTCTGTAATGCATATAAAAGATCCCTTGCTGCTAATCAAAAAGATTAGCCCAGTCCATGAAGTGGCGACAGCGGGTTTCCTCTCTCAATATCTGTGTGGTCCTTAATAATATGTCTGATGCCATATAACTGTAAATAAAATGTGTTAAGTGTGTCGTTAAATAAAACATTTATGTTTTTTCAATGTTACAGCCATGTGAAAGACATTTACTGAACCCTGCCATCACTCTCAGTGACACTGTCACTCAGTGACTGGCACATGAATCAGACAATACAGGCTTGGACAGTGCCGCCAACCAAAACACAATTAATTGGCATTCTGCTCATTTACACTTATTCTAACTAACAGGAATTCTCACATAACCTTAAGCAAAGCTTCAAGGTAGTTTTAGCCAAACTTTTCTTGAAATAATTGATTAATTCTAGTTATAGCATCTTGTAAACATATACTGCTAGCATGAATGTTTAAAATCCGTCAATATTTTATAAGATAACTGAGTAATGAAAATGTCAATGTAGAGTATAAAACAGCTTAGAACTACAACCGACAGTACCAGTGATATATACTGAGTTTAAGTTGTCAACTGCCAAATTGTCACGTCACCATGTCCTGTGTAATGTTAAAATTAGTTAGACTGACTATGAAGGAAGGAAATGTTTTATTTAACAATGCACTCATATGAATACACATGTATAAGTGTACATGATGGAATAATCGCCATATATTTGAATACACGTCGTGTATAAGCATTCAGGATAGAATCAGCACCTTATAAATATACATATATATTGTATAAACATCCAATCTTATGAGCTATATCATACACACATGAACGTTCGGTTTTAGACGCAGTATTGGTCAGCGAACAAAACGTCCATCCAGTAATTTTCTTCAAGGACTATGATGCTTTCTGAAGAGCAGGAATAAAAACAGTCTAATTACAGTTAATGAAGTTTGTTGATTCTTAAATGTCTTGCATTAATAAATAAATTTGATACTAAAAAACCAAACAAAAAACCAAAAACCCCCCCCCCCCCAAAACCAAAAAACCCCCAGTGCACTCAACACATTTTATTTACGGTTATATGGCATCGGACATATGGTTATATTGAGAGAGGAAATCCGCTGTGGCCACTTCATGGGCTACTCTTTTCAATTAGCAGCAATGGCCTTTGATATACCATGGCCTTTGATATACCAGTTCTGGTGCACTGGCTGGAATGAGAAATAGTCCAATGGGCCCACCGACGGGGATCGATCCAAAGACCGACTGCACATCAAGCAAGTGCTGTACCACTGAGCTACATCAACTGACTATGATGATTGTTCTTTAATTTTCCCGAAATCCAGTTGGCACAATGGTTGAAAAGGAAGATGTACATATAATACTACAATACTACAATTATTGCAAATGCATATGTCAATACACCATTAACTTTTGTTTTCTTTGCCTATCTTTTAGCAGGTACTGGTAAATGAAATGTGGGAATGCTAATTAGTGAACAAGAACACACTAACAAAATATAAAACCATCCATCCATGTGTCCAAATATCTGTCCTTCATCCATCCATCTGTCTGTCTGACCACCCAACAGACTCTCTGTGCACCCAACAGTCATCCATTCATCCATCTATCCAAAATCTAACAACCACCCTCCAGTATCCATCCATCGATCCAACCACCTACTTATTCATCTATTCAAACCATCCACCCATTCATGTATTCATCCACCCCTCTGTCCATCAATATATAACTACATTATTTAAAGCTATGGTATGTGCTATCCTGTTAATAGATATACAATATCACCTGCTACTAATCAGTAATATCTATAGGTAGCACTAAAGCAAATAATTTCTGGCTGGGTCAAAGTTCGAGGTGCACTGAACTTTTGATAGAGAAGTTAACACCACAAGTCCTGTGATTGGTTATAAATGTGAGTGCGTTGGTTGTAAAAAATTTAGTTTCATCGAGGCTAAAAATGTATGCAGTTTTATTTCATCTAGTACCACTGTATCAAGTAGCCCTGTGCTTGGAACATGTATTGGGTACCTGCAAAAATAAGTACTCAAATTTTGTGCGAAACTAGAGGTGTTGTCAAAACATCTGGTTACACCGAAAATGATCCATGAAAGGTACCATTTTCTTCAGTTAATACTTTGAGGTAGGGGTTGTAGTACTGATATTTACGGGTCATAGTTTGGTTGATGTATTGCATATAGTGTTTTTAAGCATAAATGTTAACATGGTCACGTATGGGATTTTATTTGGTATAGTACAACCTATAAGAGTCATGTGGCAGCTATGGAATTCCTCTCATATTAACATCGATCATTAGCATGTGCATTTTTTTTTTTAAATTTTAAGTACTAGAGAAAGATTAAATATTAAAACCTCAATTTGTTTTCATGGCAAGGTCTGGTTAGATAACTAGTGGTTATGCAAAACCATGTGAACAGATTTTCAGTTGTCTACAACTTTGTTCCTTGTGAACCTTAATGCTGTGCTCAGACTGCCAATTGCTTGTCACAACTTCCAGTTGAGTTGTGAAGGAAATGTTTTTATTTAATGACGCACTCAACACATTTTAGTTACAGTTATACGGCATTGGACATATGGTTAAGGACCACACAGATATTGAGGGAGGAAACCCGCTGTCACCCCTTCATGGACTGGGCTACTATTTTTGATTAGCAGCAAGGGATCTTTTATATGCACCATCCCACACACAAGATAGCACATACCATGGCCTTTGATATACCAGACATGGTGCACTGGCTGGAGCAAGAAATAGCCTAATGGGCCCACTGACAGGGATCGATCCCAAACCGACCGCACATCAAGCGAGCGCTTTACCACTGGGCTACGTCTCGCCCCTAGTTGAATTGTGAATGCACTCAGACTAACAACTGGGCATCGCGTTGAGTTGTAATATGCACTCAGACTAGCAACAAATGTTGAGCCCAATTCATTTTTTAAATTGGATATGACAGGCATCGTAGAAGTCATAAGAGTGGTCAGACTAGCAACTGGACAGTCGTAGGAGTCGTGACAGCAGAAAGTTGGCCAACTTTCTGCAAGCAGTTGGCAGTCTTAGCCTAGCATGAGAAACAAACCAGAGGAGCTACTGTGTTAATGACACTCTAAAACATATCCCAAAGAAAACTTGTTCAGGCTCTTAATTAACTGGTTAACACTGGAAATGTCTTAGCAATGGGGTGCAAATACATCCACAATAAGTCTTTTCTGTTTTTAATAGTTGCCTATAGCAATGCCTAAAGGAGACAACAGACTTTAATTATTTTGAGAAGAGACAACAGTCGCATTGGAGTACACTAAATCAACTGCCACTGGTGACAAATTATGTCACATCGTATTTGAAACATTACACAAGATTACCACAGAGTATGATTGTCCACGTTAAGTAAATCCATGAAAAGAGGATTGATTAATACATTTAAGAAAGTGTAGTTATGACGTTAAATTAAAGAACAATTTAAAAAAAATAAAAGAACGTATGTAATAAATACAGAATGTTTTCACTTCCTGTTTATTGCACAAGTTTGTGTTGCGCAAGAACATATTTGCACAAATAAACACTGTTACTGATTGGGAAGAAAGAAATGTTTTATTTAAGGAAAAAAGAAAGAAATGTTTTATTTAATGACACACTCAACACATTTTATTTACGGTTATATGGCGTCAGACATATGGTTATTGACCATACAGATTTTGAGAGGAAACCCGCTGTCACCACTTCATGGGCTACTCTTTCTGATTAGCAGCAAGGGATCTTTTATATTTGCACTTCCCACAGACAGGATAGCACAAACCATGGCCTTTGTTGAACCAGTTATGGATCACTGGTCAGTGCAAGTGGTTTACACCTAACCATTGAGCCTTGCGGAGCACTCACTCAGGGTTTGGAGTCGGTATCTGGATTAAAAATCCCATGCCTCAACTGGGATTCGAACCCAGTACCTACCAGCCTGTAGACCGATGGCCTAACCACAATGCCACCGAGGCCGGTATATTTAAGGAAGCACTCAACATTTTAATTACAGTTTTATGGTGTCAGATATATGGTTAAGGACCATACAAATAATAAGAGGAAATCCATTGTCACCAGGAAATGCACTAATCTTTTGGATTAGCAGCAAGGGGTCTCTTATATATATATATAGCATCACAGATGTAACAGTACATACCACAAACTTTGTTACACCAGTTGTGGAGCACATGCTGGAATGAGAAATAGTCCAATAGGCCCACTGACAAGGATCTATACTAGACCCAAATGCACATCAGGTGAGTTCTTTTCCACTAGGCTGTGACCCACCCTCAATAAATCAGTTACAATAATCCCACATATGAAAAGTGCCATTTTTACCATTTTTGCCATTTTATAAGTTAACTTTTTGTCTAGTTGGAGAAGACATTATATTACTGTACCTGAAATTAAAAAAAAAAAAAAATTCCACCCCACCCCACCCCCACTCCCGAAAATAAAAAGTGAATTAAAAATATAGCCTCCTGATTGCTAGCATTTTTCAATTCCAATTGTTTTGAATTTCTTGAAGGCCTCATGATACCCTATTTTTTGTCATAACTATATCAAATGCAGGGCTCGAACTTAAGAATGTGATATCTACGGTAATTTTTTAATGTTTTTGTCACAGGCAAAATGCTCCCTGACAACAATTTTGATCCTGTTTACGGACATTTTAAATTGGTAACTTTTGCAAAAAATCTAAAAAAACTAAAAATAGTCCCTTTAACCAACAGCAATCATTTTTATCCATCAACAAAAAAATACCATCAGTGAAGCCCCTGATGGCAATTCATACTGCTATGGCAATTCATACTGCTATGGCAATTCATACTGCTATGGCAATTCATACTGCTATGGCAATTCATACTGCTATGGCAATTCATACTGCTATGGCAATTCATACTGCTATGGCAATTCATACTGCTATGGCAATTGCTGTTGGTGCTGTTGTTAAGTTCAAGCCTTGAAACATAAAATGCCAGACTTTTTATATAAGTATATACATGTACTGTCTGGATGGGGTTGATACAGTGCTTATAAATATAAATTTTACTATATGAAATGCTCACATTATTGGTAGTGGCAATTGATCTGGCTTACCGGAACCATTACAGACCAGAGCTGATTGAACATGACACTGCATAATATTATATTCATATGATGATGGATAGTTAAACCTGACCACTTTTAACACTGGATTTGTTCTTATTAAAAGAGCAAGCCACACGATTCCCATCAAGGGACATGATAAAGAATTAACAGCGTGAAACAAGGCATCAGACACTGTGGAAATTGAAACCCCCCAATAATAGCATTAGAGTAGTCAGTGTATTATCAATACTACTGGGACATACAACACAAACATATATCTGTCCAGAGAATTGATCCCATGACTTCTTGAACCTCAGGTGAATGTACCACCGATGTTAATCCTAATTCTAGCAGTTAAAATTCTACATTACAGGCTGATAGGCAGAGAGACCACTGAAGATCAATAGAATCAGCTAAACATGGAATAATTATATAGCTTGTTGACCATTTGAATTTACAAGCAGGTGAAGTATAGGCAGCACATGGCATATAACACACTTACTTGAAACTACCAGACACGGTGAAAAGACAAGATATTTTAGTTCCCTGTAAAACACTGATAAAACATTTTTTTAATTTTTTTTAAATTGAAAGGATGTGTCACAACAGATCAATTTTACAAACAAGGATCTACTTATTCACTTCAACACAGAAATCTTTCAAAACATATTTTTCCTGTTTATTAAGAAAAAATCTTGCTGGTTTCATTCATGTTCTTGTTATAGTGAAATTGTAAGGTGGAGTCTGATATTAAGGTGAAGATGATTCATTAAAATAAATAAATAAAATTTAAAAAGAGGGGGCGGGGGATAAGAGAAGAAATATAAAGCAGATAAAAATAAACAGACAATTTTTTTTTTTTTTTTTTAAACCCCAAGATGACTGCATGGTGGTAAAATAAGTAGGAAAAAAAGACAACAACCCCATCCTAACCACTAAATTTGTTTTCTTAAAAACAAGATATACATGTAGTTTGTCCCACACTAGTAAAATGCACCAGCAGTACAGTGTCAATTACACCCACACATGTCAAAAAAAAGAAGAAAAAAAAAGAAAAAAAAAGAATCATATTAAAATGTTTTATTTAACGACACACTCAAAACATTTTATTTACGGTTATATGGTGTCAGACATATGGTTATGGACCATACAGATATTGAGAGGAAACCCGCAGTTGCCACTTCATGGGCTACTCTTTTCAATTAACAGCAAGGGATCTTTTATATGCACTATCCCACAGACAGGGTAGTACATACCACGGCCTTTGATATACCAGTCATAGTGCACTGGCTGGAATGACTTTATGGATGAAACTAGCTAGATATATCTACAACTGGTATTTTCAAACACTTTTCCGATCACTGACTAAGGATTGGCAGTCATTTCCATGTCTTTTATAATCCACTGATTGTCATAAATGCATTAATCTTTATACACCTGTGATTCACTTTTTTTCATAAAATTTAGTTTTGGCATTGTTTTTCAGTACAACAAAAAATTGCATCAATTGTGAAAAATATAAACATTATGGCATCACAGAAGGGGCAAGCAGTAAAAATTGCTTTTTGAGTGATTGTAAAAAAGGGATGGTGATGTGCTGTTGATGCACTATTGATGTGCTGTGCTAGTGGGAGGAGTATATAAAGGTTAATTCACTGAAAGTGATTGTAAAAAAGGGATGGTGATGTGCTGTTGGATCACTATTGATGTGCTGTGCTAGTGGGAGGAGTATATAAAGGTTAATTCACTGAAAGTGATTGTAAAAAAGGGATGGTGATGTGCTGTTGATGCACTATTGATGTGCTGTGCTAGTGGGAGGACTATATAAAGGTTAATTCACTGAAAGTGATTGTAAAAAAGGGATGGTGATGTGCTGTTGATGCACTATTGATGTGCTGTGCTAGTGGGAGGAGTATATAAAGGTTAATTCACTGAAAGTGATTGTAAAAAAGGGATGGTGATGTGCTGTTGATGCACTATTGATGTGCTGTGCTAGTGGGAGGAGTATATAAAGGTTAATTCACTGAAAGTGATTGTAAAAAAGGGATGGTGATGTGCTGTTGATGCACTATTGATGCGCTGTGCTAGTGGGAGGAGTATATAAAGGTTAATTCACTGAAAGTGATTGTAAAAAAGGGATGGTGATGTGCTGTTGATGCACTATTGATGTGCTGTGCTAGTGGGAGGAGTATATAAAGGTTAATTCACTGAAAGTGATTGTAAACAAGGGATGGTGATGTGCTGTTGATGCACTATTGATGTGGGGATTCCTTTATGAGATCAGATGCTGGGTCTAGCCAATCAGTGGATTGCTTGGGATGCCCCAACCAATTGAATGGAAGTTTGGTTTGAAAACCTCTGTGGGTTTCAAGCAGAGCCACTTTAATTAAATTTTTCATTGAGCATAGACGTTAATTATTAAAAGCAAATTTTACTTTACTTCCACTGTTCCACCCGTTATACTTATGTTTAAGAAATACATATATGTAGTTGTAGTTTTGTATTAATAATAGTATAGTTTGTATAGGAATACATGGTTATTAATTTGTGTTTAAATTCATTAATGCAGGGAATGCATTTGCGTATTCCACATTCAAATAAAACCATTATTTTCTCCCAAACCTGTGAGTTTTGTTTTGTTTACCTATATATTTATGTACTGATGTTAATATGCTGCATTTGTATGGGTTGGGCGTTACCCAAGAATTTTCAGAGTCTTTCTGACTGATGAACAACGCACCTGTAAGTGACGTTGTATGATGCGATACGGAAGTTTGGCTCAGTGAAGGTTGGGGTTTAAAAAGTGTGCAGTTATGCACATGTTTTGCAAATTTTGGTCAAAAGGGAAACAACCTAAACATGATACAATCTAGATTGGTGATTATATTCTGTCCCACGCTCAAGCCCCCGACCATGCCAGAGACCAGGCATGGGATGGACGTGCCTGAACCTTTTTTGGACATAAGCACGTAAATAAAGTTAAAAGAAAGAAAGAAAGAAAGTGATTATAGTATACAAACAAATGATATTGAAGAATGGCATTTAATGATGTGAAAAGTAATGCAAATGGTTTATTCTAAATGGTTCAGTAATAAAAAAAATATACTCAAGATAGCAGCGTAGGGTTAAATATTGTACAGTCGAATCCACTTTATTGCATATCGGTTTATAGCATAAATCGGTTATTTGCATATATGTAGCTAAATACATTTTTAAAATCATGTGCTTATAAAACTTTTAAATTAAGTCTATACTCAAGTCCCTAATAATCTTTTACGGGTGGGATGTAGCCCAGTTGTAAAGTGCTGGCTTGGTGCATGGTCAGTTTGGGATCAATCCCTGTTGGTGGGCCTATTTGGCTATTTCTCACTCCAACCAGTGTGCCATGACTGGTATATCAAAGGCCGTGGTATGTGCTGTCCTGTCTATGGGATGGTGCATATAAAAAATTCCTTGCTATTAATGGAAAAATGTAACAGATTTTCTTTCAAAGACTATATGTCAAAATTACCAAATGTTTGACATCCAATGGCCGATGATTAATAAATCAATGTGCTCTAGTGGCGTCGTTAAACAAAACAAACAAACTGTATTAATTTCTTGAGACTATATCATCATGGCAATGCTAAACAAATTGCATGTGTGTGACGTCATTAAATATTAGTCTAGACTGTAAAGTTTTAAAAGCACAGCTATACCAACTTAATGTGGAGATACATTTACAGTATCATAATCAATACCAGGCATACAAATTGCTTCATTTCATATTTCCTAAGGCTATAAAAAAAAAATTCTACCTTGCAAAAAAATGTCTTTCTTTTTCTTTTTTTTCTTTAATGATTTCTATTTTTAACTTGTCCTTAATTCTTTGGACCCTGAACAAGCATTGTGAAAATACCAAAATGTGATATGCATTACCGTATTTGACCGGAAATAAGCCCAGGGGGCCAAGACAACTCATTGTGAGCTTAGCATGGGGTGGGCTTATTCCCAGACATGGGGCCAGTTTTGTTGAATTTTTTTTAATAATAATAATTAAAATAAATAACAATACTTAAATGAACTAGCAAGAAAACAAAAAACGTTCAGTAGCACATCTATTAATTAAGTGTTCCATTTGTTATTAATAAATAATAATTGTTTATTAATTAAATTGTGGGTTTTTTACTAGTATCTAATTATCAGAAACACACCTTCTATGTTACAATTACTTACCAGTGCTGTTTATTTACATCCAAAATTTAATGCTAAGAAGACTTAAAACAACAGCAATTGGCCTCAGATTACAGTTATCTTCCCATTTGGTTGTCCAAAATCCGGAAGTGCTGTCTGAATGTATTTATTGTGTTCAGTAATCAGATGCTGGTATACTTGTCAAGTTTATTGCAGAAAATGTGCCAAAAAGGTTAACATTTGGCTTGTAATACATATGGCAGAATAATCCATAATGCATATTCAGTGGTCATTACTACAAACATCCTTCCAATCAAGAAATACTACACTGAGGTATCCAAGACACTGGCACATGACTACACTTGTTAACAGTTATCACTGGAAACTGAAAAATATGGTGCAAGTACCTCTTGGTAGGATTTATATCAGCATTTAGTGACAAAATCTTCATTTTCAAAGTTGTTGTCAACAAAAAACATATTATGGTGTATACCTAAGTAATATCTGTAGGGCATATTCATATTAATATGCATTTATATGGACTGTTTTGCCTTTTACAAAGTGGCTACATGTCTAATACAGTAAATGAAGTAGATCAAGTAAATACAGCAGGTCAAAATTGAATCTGAGGCCTATCATGTCTAATTTCCCCTGAAATTAGTGTGTAAAAATGTGTTGCAAATGGCCCCATTTTGTGACTTTCACCATCCCTCTGACACATTTCTAATAATGTATCATGAATTCAGTCACCATATCTTTCACCATCCCTCTGACACATTTCTAATAATGTATCATGAATTCAGTCACCATATCTTTACTAAGCCTCCACTTATCATATCTAAAATGCTAAATTTTACAGTTTTAGATTATTATTATTTTTTTTTTTTTAATTTAAATTTAAGTTTAATATTTCATTAAAAATGAAGTAAAATCTAATGATTGATTTTTTTTCCTTTAAATATTTCAAAATCTTTCCAAGACAACACTGTGCAGATAGAACACATGTAGAAGAAAAAATAGCTGCTCATTGTATGAAGAAATTCCAAAATTTGATAGTTATTACATTTTGAAGTTGGTGTCCCTCAAGTTTCCATTGCTAAAATTGGCCATGGCAAGGCACTGTGGTAGGTGTTTTAACACAGCCTCTATATACTCTCAGTTTAAAGGTGACATCCCGATACTTACTGAGCATTGCTTTAATATGTATATCATTGGAATGCATTAGTGTGGGCTAGTTTTTAGGGGGGAAAATGGACTGATAGGCCTCAGATTACAGTTATCTTCCCATTTGGTTGTCCAAAATCTGGAAGTTTCACCGCGCAAGTAGTCTGCTGTTTGACTGTGATTATTTCATGGCAGACAGCTATGAAGTGGCAACTGTTTGACTGAAGTGACAGGGGATAGCATGTAGTTTGTAAACATGTGTAACTTGCTGACATTGAAGACTTGTTTGTGGTAATTCCGGCCCATGCAAAAGTAGTGCTTTTTGTGTAAAATGGGTGTACTCCGGCCTGGTTTAGAGGGTGTGTCTGTTTAAACCAATATGCTGGGAGAAAGAGCTGGACAACAGGGGTTGTCCTTTTCAGGGTATGTGTCCCCCATGCAGGCAAAGGTACATACAAAACTTCACGGGCCTGCTGATATTAATAAAAATTTTATAGCCACTAAGGCTATATAGAAACATATAGCGAAATTAATTGTGGTCTGAGGCCAATTAACAACAACTCAATAGCGTATACACACGTTTCTGACACAGGCAGCCAGCTTACACTACAAAGAATTGTCAATCTAAGGTCATTGTTCTTAGCCAGTCAGAATAAGGTATTTGCTTAATTAGCATTAACTGCGGACCCAGTGTGGTGGTAAAAATAGACATTGGTTTTTAGTTCATACTTGGGCTTGGATACTTCAGAGAAATACTGCAGGCATGAAATTGAAAACAATGTTACACACTGTTATTGTTAGACTGCTAATTCTCACTGGTGGTAAAATATTGTGTTACATTTGTGTTTAATTATCTGCAGGAGGTATGACCTTTTAAATGAACTTTGAGCAAACTTGCAATTTCATGTTATTTATAAGGTGACGAAGTTGGAGGTGGGCTTATTTACGAATGAGGGCCTAATTTCTTAAATGCTATCAAAATGGAGGGGGGCTTATTCAAAGACATGGGCTTATTTCCGGTCAAATACGGTAATTATTTAGTATGTTTTACTTTAAGATATTAGTAACATATTTATCTAGTTGTAAATTTACAACACTTGCAGTGATGTACAGAATGTGATCATAAATATTTCACCCAGTTTTCTTTCAGTTTTGGGCAGATTATTTAATGACATTAGCATAAACTCATGCATATCTGTTGTTTTTCCTTATTACAATTCCCTAAGGAAATCATCACATCAGTTATGATAGCTAGCAAATTTGCAATTACCACTTTAAATTCCTCAATTGGTCAAAATGTATTTCTTATTTCCCTTGGTGCTCTGCATACTAGATAAGAATATAATTACAATAATTAAAGGTTAAGCTTAAAGTTTAACTATTTGTTTGTAGTTACCGAAACCAATGAAATTGTAATTGCATAGACAATGGGCATAGGTATTATTACTGAGAAAAAGGAACAGAATAATTTAATTAAGAAGATACTACTGATAATCAAGATCCAGCCAGTGCACCACGACTGGTACATCAAAGGCTGTGGTATGTGCTATCCTGTCTATGGGATGGTGCATATAAAAGATCCCTTGCTGCTATTCGAAAAGAGTAGCCCATGAAGTGGCGACAGCGGGTTTCCTCTCTCAATATCTGTTTGGTCCTTAACCATATGTCCGACGCCATATAACTGTAAATAAAATGTGTTTAGTGCATCGTTAAATAAAACATTTCTTTCTTTCATAATGAAGAATTCTGTAGAAATAAATGCATCGCCTACCATATAATGTTCAGTGCACTGTGAGGAACTTCCATACGTGCAACTATAAACCAAGTTTCATTGCCCTAACACTGTTCAAAATGCAAAACTTTAACCTTAAACTTTAAAGTGACAGACCCTAGTTTTAAGAAATGCACTAAAGAATATTTTTCACTGTTACAGCTGTTTAAGGTCACTAAAATCAAACATTACTTATATTTTATTGTTTATTTTATAATTTCTGTAGAATTGAAGTGTTTCTGGTCATCTTGGCATTTTTAATAAATGACCACAAAAATCATTTTTCATTTTTAAAAACGTATGTGCAACTGACAAATAACGGTAATGGAGTCGAATTCTAGTCTATTTTTAAGGATATTTCCCTGTTTAAATGTCACCGACTCTCGTTTCACTCTGTTGTAACTATCCAAATGTGATACAGGTTTGTAAATTAAACTAAAATTAGTGTCCATTTTTACAGATTGAAACTATAGGGTCTGCGACTATAATGCAAAAGGCTGACGCTGTTTAATATCACACAAACATGCTGTTTATTCAGTGATCACTGCGTGTCTAAGTAGTAATTGCAGCACTTAGTCTAGAGAAAACACAAAGAAGCCTGTGATGCTAAATTTTTCCATTAAAGATTGTTTGTTGCTGGCGCTGAATCAAAACTCTTATTATGTATGTAGCCAGTCCTTCTTCTGGTTAATTAATATTATGTTACAGTAACAGATTATATAAAGGTTGTGTTGCATGAAAGCCAAAAGGTTGTCTTTAATGTCTTTGTTTTAATTACAATGTCAGGTATGGTTATAGCTACTGATACTTCATGTACAAACAAGCCCATGGCACTTTTCTATGTTGTTTGATATGTCAAAAAAGGCTGTTTTAGTTATATATAGCAAATATTTTCCGGATATGGGTTTGCTAAGTGCATTACTTTTTGTAATATACATTTTTGTTATCCGATATTTTAAATGTAAGAAGAGGGGGGGGGGGGGGGATTCTTTAATGACATATATTTTATAAATTTGTTTTGTAAAATATATTATTTGAAACAATAGACAAAGACAAACTAGCTTAGACAAAATAATTAAATATTTGACATAAATGACATTGGTAACAACTGTAAGTGAAAGAGTATTTTATTTAAATCAGAAAAGAAATAGAATAAAATGTGTTTGAAGCAAAACACATAACTTGGTGTTTATTGCAACAATTTACACAGCATTGCATATGAAAATCTTTTTGGCATGTGTGTTGCCTACAGTGGTTTCACTTTTTTTTTCTCTTTTTTTTTTTTTTAAATATGCCACAATAAGTAATGCTAGGTTTAGACTGCTAACTTGATGGTTGTATTGTAATTTTCCAAACTCTTGACTTACGGGTGTAGTTAGATTAACAATTAAATGGTTGAAGAAGTTGTATATGATGAGAATCGAGCTGTAAGAGCACCCAGACTAGCAACTGGAGAGTCGTAGAAGTTTTGAGATTAAAAGTTGGCCAACTTTGTCATGGTAGTTGGTAGTTTGATTCTAGCACAATGGTAAAAAAGAAGAAGTGCTGTTTTGTTGCTAAAAAAAACAAGAACACACTTATTCCATGTGTGGTATAACCAGTACACTGCAATATACATTTTTAACAATACACATATTTTTCTTGCGTACCAGTATATCATGCTTATATATTTTGTACATGTATGTGGTTGTGTTAATCACACATATTATATTTTCAAACAAAAACTAACAGTTTAAAAAACAACAACAATAGCTTCACTTGTTCATGTCCAAATCTTGATTTACTGGCGTATCATTTTATTAAATTATACAAAATATACATGAGATTAGAGGACTTTATAAATTCTAATAATTGAGAATTGTTCTTCGCATTATATTGTGGTACATATAGCAATTCAGGTTCCTGAAGCACAATATATCGCAATACCATTTTTTGGGCAATATATATACCCATCACTAGTTGTAGAATATATATATGCATATATATACATTAAATATATAAAGTCAAACCTGTATATAATGGCCAACCAAGGGACCTGACAAAAGTGGCCGTTATATAGAGGTGACCCTTATATACAAGTTCAAAATTAGAACCCATATATTAAAGAATATCACAACTGTCATAAAAAAAAGATGTCGCATTTTTAAACCATTCCCACACTAGCTTGTTTATGTCATCATTGCCTGTTGCTTTCTTCTGCCTTTTTCTTTTGGCTGAAACATTATTGTCCAAATCGGCCAGAACATCAGCTTTCCTTTTTAAAATAGAATTAATCTTAAAACGTCCTACACCAAAATGATCGGCGATCTTTCGCGCACTTAAATTGCCTTTCTCAGATTTGTTAATAATATCGTTTCTCTGTTCTAACGTTAAAGCAGTACTATTTTTCGGTGACATTTTGCATACAATTGTATTCGTTAATATATTTCGCAAACGCTAACATTGACTTGCAGAAGATATTTTGTGTAATTTAAGTTATTACCCATGTGGCATGTTTGACTCATTTGTTTGTTTCATGTCACCGCTAATCTTTCAGTGGAGTATGACAGTTGATTACAGCTGAATAAGATCAGGAATCGCTTAAAAAATCTGAACATGGGACATCTGCAATGACCGCCGCCTTCAGATATTCATGTTTATTTACCAATCATGTCTGGCTAGAAACAAGGAAACACCTAACATAATACCTCATTTGTTTGGTTTCTCGAGACTTAATAGAGTGATCATACATACAGATTACATTATGTACAGCCAATGGGAAGTCGTCTACTATTCAGTGAGGATGCTGAGAACCAATCAAATTACACCACCAGTAACTGCGTGTCACGGAAGTTATTGAGTGCCCGTTTGTTTTTCAATTACGATCAGAGAATTACAATGGAACTTTACTTTGACAGAAAATAAACCCAAAGCTACAGACATGGCCATATAAACACATTTAATTTATAATTTTTAAGATGATTGAAAAAGTAAAGACATAACCAGGGTAAAAAAATAAACCAAAAAACGTCTTTACGACGATCATCTTGTGACCGTTATAGCAGGTTCAACCTGTGATTTTGGGTGGAAAATAGTGACCGCTGGCCGTTATGGACAGGCGACCGTTATGTACAGGTCAAATAAGGAAGGAAATGCATTGGGCGGGATTTATAGTGGCCGTTATAGGCAGGTGACCGTTATGTACAGGTGACCGTTAGACCAGGTTCGACTGTATATTAAAAGAATCCTTCATATGAGTCCATGTGGGACAGGGCTATTCCACCCGAGGGTACATAATTTGTTGTCAGGGACAAGGCTTGCTGAGTCCTTGACATCATATTATGTATCCGAGGATACTATATTATGTATCCGAGTAGATGAAAAACAAGCATTTTGGGAAAACTTGAAAAACCTACATTTTTTTTTGTGGATCTTACATTGAAGTAATCATAACCACTGAAAAGATCGTACCCAAAAACGGTTTCTACTAAAAGTATAAAGTGAAAATATTAGTATAATTTCATTATGACAGCAGGTTTCCTTGTTTTTATGAAATATAAAAAGCATTTCTTGAGTTATTTTGCCATTTATGTGACGTCACCCAATGTTAATATCAGCTCAAACAACAGAAGTCATGTGGTCATGCAAGACTGATTTATTCCGCATGGGCTGACGTCATGCAATACGCCTGTCTTGCATGGCTAGGGACGGGAGAAATATATATATATTTATAATGATAGCCGTTGGTGGACACCCCAGGTCGGTTGCCATCACACGAGTGCTGTTGGAGATGTACACCAAAGGCTGTTTTTAATAGAAGTAGCCAATATGTGACAGTAGCAGATTTCCTTTCTCATGCTCTAGACACTGAGTGTCATAACCACTTAACAGATACCGAACAGATGAAGTTGTGTTGAGGTATTGTTAAACAAATACTGCTTTCTTCCCTTTTACAAAGATGAAACTGTGCACTCTGTGAGTAGATAAAGAAAGCTTCATCAGCGGTACTAGCATTTTGTCTATTAGCTTTATGTAAAACAAATATTCCTTTCTTCCCTTTTACAAAGATGAAACTGTGCACTCTTCATCAGTGGTACTAAATTTTTTTTAGTGTATTGGCTTTATGTAAAACAAATATTCCTTTCTTCTCTTACTTAGATGAAACTGTGCATTCTGTGAGTAGATATAGAAAGCTTCATCAGTGGTACTAGCATTTTGTCTATTAGCTTTATGTAAAACAAGGGGTCGGGATGTAGCCCAGTGGTATACTGCTCGCTTGATTCGCAGTCGGTTTGGGATCAATCCCCGTCAGTGCTCCACAATTGGTGTAACAAAGGCCGTGGTATGTACTCTCCTGTCTGTGGGATTTTGTCTATTGGCTTTATGTAAAACACGGGGTCGGGATGTAGCCCAGTGGTATAGTGCTCGCTTGATTCGCAGTCGGTTTAGGATCGATCCCCGTCAGTGCTCCACAATTGGTGTAACAAAGGCCGTGGTATGTACTATCCTGTCATTGGGATGGTGCATATAAAAGTTCCCTTGCTACTAATGGAAAAATGTAGCGGGTTACCTCTCTTAGACTACATGTAAAAATTACCAAATGTTTGACATCCAATAGCCGATGATTAATAAAAAATGTGCTCTAGTGATGTCGTTAAACAAAACAAACAAACAAAAGTTATGTACTGATAAAACAAATATTCCTTTCTTCTCTTCCTTAGACGAAATTGTGCACTGTGCATAGATCAAAATCTTCAGTGAAACTAGTACTTCATGCATGGCTTTATATAAAAACGGAGATGCTATCTGTAGTTTGGTGTAGAAATGAGTGGTTCAAGTCATCTTGTTATTGTAGGTTTTGCCATCTTTCTGCCCTGAAGCATTATCTAGCTATTTCTGTAACTGTAGGAACAAAACTCCAAGCCAATTACTCAATACTAGCTATATTTACAGTGTTTGTAAACATTCTAGGAAGAGAAAAAAACTACAAAAAAACATTCTAAGTTTCTATTTATATTGTAATAATGTCAATGGGAGAGATATTAAAAGGAAAGAAAAAGAATATTTGTTTAACAATACCTCAGAGAGAAAGAGAGAGAGGAGAGAGAGAAAGAGAGATATACACTGAGACAGAGAGAGAGAGAAAGAGATATACACTGAGCCAGAGAGAGAGAGAGAGAGAGAGAGACTGAGACGAGAGAGAGAGAGAGAGGGAGAGAGAGAGGAAGAGAGAGAGAGATACACTGAGACAGAGACAGAGAGAGAGAGAGAGAGAGAGAGAGAGAGAGAGAGAGAGAGAGAGAGAGAGAGAGAGAGAGAGAGAGAGAGAGAGAGAGAGAGAAAGAGAGAGAGAGGAATATGAAAAAAGAGAATAACTGGTTCTACGACTTGAACAGGATAAAGTAAATAACCAGTTATTTTATTTTTATCCTACAACCACTGTTTCTATAGACTTTTTATCACATTACCAAATCGTTCATTTAATCTCAAGGTCATTGTACGATGTAGCTGAAATAACAGAAAAGATAGCTTTTCCCCTTAATTTGTATGGACTGTAGGATCAAAATAATAACTAGTTAATGGATATCAGCTAATTTTGACATGTAGTCTTAGAGAGGAAACCCGCTACATTTTTCCGTTAGTAACAAGGCCTTTTATATGCACTATCCGACGGACAGGATAACACACACCATGGCCTTTTATATGTCAGTCGTGGTGCACTGGCTGGATCGAGAAACAGCCTATGGTGGCATTAAATACACCTGTTACAGGTACTTCTGGGATCATTAGTCTATATCGATGGCCAAATATTCATACATGTAAAATAAAGTATCTTATGACTGAGAGATACATTAATGGTAAATGCATGCATATATAAAGAAAATAGTATCCTAGGTTTGTAGCATTCATTACATCTGCTACAACTAACGATCATGACAATATGTTGATGGCACAGCTTATGTTTAAAGTGTATACTCACTGAATATTAAAGCAGTGAAGTGATTAATTATTAAACCCATCCACTTTCTCCCGTCCCCAAAACAGCAGGTGAAATTCCGACCCATTGTCCAGTTTCTCATCTTTTATGAGTAGAAATTAAGATCTTTTCATGCCCTAATTTGTAAAAACCAATGGATTATTGTTAGAGAAAAAACATGCTGTTTCCGCATAAGATAGTTGATTAATTACCAACAAAGGAAAGATGTTTGCCAAATTACCTCTCCATTTGCCACCGAACCATTGGAATGAAACAAAATTAGTAAATTAACAAATAGGAAGCAATATAAATACATAAGGAATGAAATATATTTTGCCCTACAAATGTCTTCAGACATGAATGGATTGAAATGCATACATGTACTATTGTTGGAATAGAATAGAATAGAATAGATGTTTAACGACACCCCAGCACGAAAAATACATCGGCTATTGGGTGTCAAACTATGGTAAAGGCAAAAACTAAAGTGCTATTATTTGAGACAGGCAAATATTTACCTTTTTTTTTTGTTTGTTAGTGTACATATAGTTGCACACATCATTTTGTGTAGTCCTTTTTATAGTTATAACTGTAAAGTTCTTGATTTATCAACTCATCGATATTTCTTTGATGTAGAGATTCTTTCGCTCTGACTTCTGCCACTCAAATATCTTTACTGTCAGTTAACAAGATCTCCAATCCAAGATCTTAATTTTTTATAATAAAAATAGAAGTTGTATGCCTTCATCATTTCAACACAACCACTGATCTTCTATCTGCAATATGATGTTTCCCCCACAAATGTTTCATTTGAGAAAAATAAAATAGAATTTGTTTCATGAAAACAAAATCTGAAAATTGTAAGTTTATGGTACTTTTGCAATTGACAATGCTGTAGATATATCATGTTGAACCAGCCATTTTAGTTGATAGCAAAGTTAAGCAACTATTGAGCTCAAGCATTTATGGTAAATATATAGTTGATATTATGGAAACCCCAAGTACAGTGTAGACAATAATATTGCATTACAACTGATGTATCAACAGCTATGTGGTGGTATCAAGTGTATGTGTTGTCCCATTTTTGGAAAAGTGTTTGAACATTGAAGAAAAATATATATTAACATGGGCCTAATTCACTAAAGTCTTGCAACTTTGCGAGCACGCAGTACAATGCAAAAAGACTTGCAAAGAGGATGCTTTGTTGTCTAAGAAAGCTTTGTGAATTAGCTATCTTCTCATGGTTTAATCGTGTTCATTCTTACTCATGATAGTGGCTTACATTCTGGGTTAAAAATAATATTGGAATACAAAACCAGTGTATGGTATTGAAAATATAAATTGGTGACATAATCTGGATATGGTTACTGTGATCAGGTGGCCAGTCATTTTAATATGAAAAATCCCTTTCTCTGCCTGTAGTGTTTTCCTACACTAATGTAGTGTCATTAGAAATATCATAGAGAACAAAATTGTCATTAAGTAAAAAGGTCTACAGATCGACTAATCAATCAATAAATCAATCAGTCATTTGATACCTGATTATACACAACTCCTGCAATTAAGAAAATGCCCATGGCAAAAAAACATACCATTAATAAACACCCTGAATATAAAGAAAGAAATGTTTTATTTAAGCCCAGTTCTCACTTGAATGATTTTTCGTACAACTGCGGTGCGACTAAAAGATTGTACAGCCGTGAGATTGCCGTACGAATTACCTAGGTCGTCCCCCCCCCCGCCCCGCAGTCTCACTTGTGCAACTGCCATGCGACTGCCTTTCTACACCGGGCTCGCATACGCTCGCATGAGATTTGCACAGGTTGCACGACAGTTGCACGGAAGTCTGATGGATGTCGCGCTGGGAGTCGCACATCTCGGCTCCCTTAAGACTCACGTACGACTCCTGTGCGACCTATCATACTGCTGTGCGACTGTTGTGCAACCTCTATGCGACCAATGCGAACTGTGCGAACCTAGAGACAGCCGTATGATAATTTTAAACATTTGAAAAATGTTGCACTGGCATGCGACATGTCCACAATACACACGACACCCCTACAACGTGTGCGAATCATCAACATACTGCCGTGCGACTCCCGCACACCCTGTACGATTTGGTGGTCGCACGGAATTTGCGTAGAAAATCGTTCAAGTGAGAACGGGGTTTTAAAGACGCACTCAACACATGTTATTTACGGTTATAAGGACCACACAGATTTTGAGAGGAAACCTGCTGTCACCACTTCATGGGCTATTCTTTCCGATTAGCAGCAAGAGATCTTTTATTTGCGCTCCCCATAGGCAGGATAGCACAAACCATGGCCTTTGTTGAACCAGTTATGGATCACTAGTCGGTGCAAGTGTTTTACACCTACCCACTGAGCCTTGCGGATAACTCACTCAGGGTTTGGATTCGGTATCTGGATTAAAAATCCCATGCCTCGACTGGGATCCAAACCCAGTACCTACCAGCCTGTTGACCGATGGCCTAACCACGACGCCACCGAGGCTGGTCCTGAATATAGTCTAAGGCAAAAAAGTGCCATTGAGAATAAAAAAACTCCACGGCATTGCCTGTTGCTGTGGGCAATTGCAGGGCTTGTTACATGTATGTGGGTTTAAGCACATCTGTCTTAAAATTGGGCACATCTTCCAAATTTCCCAGCAGATATGTCCGAGACAGGGCTATAACCAAACAACCATTTGATATATTGTGCTTACATCTATGAAAGGTTCAAATAAAGGTATCTTAGACACACCCTCACAGATTTTTTTGAAGTCGTATCATACTGGAAGAATGGACCTAGTATACCTGTAGTCATTCACAGCATGGATTGTAGAGATAGTGGGGTACCAGTCTTGGACATGTGGTGTTGTTCAAGGATTAAACAGATACATACAGTTTATATCTGTCTCAAGTGCAGAGATAACACTGCAGATTATGGATGACTGATGTTAAGGTTGTATGAAATAAGCTCTGTTTTTTTATCAACTCACCTTCCATCAGTAAGATATTTAAACTGATAAAGAAAATAACTTTTAATGAGACCTGCTCCCATGTCAAGACATTTACAAAATATCTGACAGCTGATGATAAGGAGAAGATATTTTAGGAGGAACACACAAATGTGAAAAAAACTTTAATTACATTTTAATTTTTGTTACTACACATACACTGAAAAAAAAAAAATTACATTTTAATTTTTGTTACTACACGTACACTGAAAAACACCAGATCAGTGGCAATTTAAAGTTTATAAAAAAGAAGAATTCTTACAGTTGTTTATCAAAACAGGCCTTTAAATTTAGATTTGTGTGACAGAATAAGCTTCAGTTTAGGGGTGGGACGTAGCTAGTAGCCCAGTGGTAAAGTGCTCGCTTGATGCACGGTCAGTCTGGGATCGATCCCCGTCAGTGGGCCCACTGAGCTAGTTCTTGCTCCATCCAGTGCACCACGACTGGTATATCAAAGGCTGTGGTATGTGCTATCCTGTCTGTGAGATGATCCCTTGCTACTAATGGAAAAATATAGCGGGTTTGCTATCTTAAGACTATATATCAAAATTACCAAATGTTTGACATCAAATAGCTGATGATTAATAAATCGATGTGCACTAGTGGTGTCATTAAACAAAACAAACATTAAACAAAACAAACAAACTTGTTATCAGTTTCTTACAAACTGTAAATGCTATGTACAGGTCAAAGTTCAAGGTCATGTGTCACGTATTGGAGCTCTCGATCTGTTGGCACTAATCCTGTCCACTTGCCAGGGACAAGAAGAAGCTTTGTTTAAAGAAACCACTAGAGCACATTGATTTATTAATCATTGGCTACTGGATGTCAAACATTTGGTAATGTTTTTACTAATAGTCTTAGAGGAAATCTGCTACAATGGTTCTTTAAATTATATGCACAGGGCAGCACATACCACAGCTTTTGATATACCAGTCGTTGTGTATTGGTTGGGATAGGGGGAAAACCAATTAGAGAATGAGTGCACTGAGTTGGTTCAATCCTACAACGGAAATACCTCAGGTCTCTTGTCCAAATAACCGTACGTTATAGACACAAAATAACCAAATTTTAAAATGTATAGAATGTTCTTAAAGAAATGTTCCTTTCCTTTCGTACAGTTTGCTACTGAATAACTTTGTGCAGAGATATAAATCTTGATAATGGCTGGTAAGTTTCAATGGGGGTTTTTTATTTTTAATTTCAGCTCTTTTGTTTTCATGTATATATAACACATCTGCCAGCTTGACTAGTCCATTGCCCTGTTAAGTGATTGTTGGTCTAGCATACAGTTTTTGAATGTATTAAAGGCATACTGTCACAGATTTAAGGACTTTATTTCTCTAAAAATGGATAATAAATAAAAAATTACATTAATTGTTGGAAACCAAATCTAGCTATCACCTCACCTTAACTGAACCATGTCAACCCTCTCAGCAATTTTTGTTTTTGAATTATGGACCATTGCCATAATTCAATTATTTTTTTACAAATTATCATTAGTAAATGGAGTATGTTGGTTATGAAGATGGTTGAATAAAGTACATTTAGGGACAAATCAAATTATTTTTGTCAAGGTAATACTTTGTTAGACCATTAAATAGGTCAGTGGTCTGTGACAATATGCTTTTAATAGTTTTCAGCACAAGTATCAAAATCTAATGTTCTTGGAGTATTGTAATTATCCGGCAATGACTGACATAAAATAAACTGCATTTGGTTGTAATAAAATATCTCACCAAGGACATTCAGTAATTTAACACCAAGTATTAGTAATAAAACTTGTCACTATGTTAGTCTTTCTTATATGATCTGTCACATAATAAAATATGAAAATTTATAATTACATACTCAGAAATATTTTAAAACTGCTACTAATTAAATTAAATGTAATTAAATTAAAAAAAAAAAAATTTCAAAAAAATACAATTATTTTGAGTTCTTGATTGTAAATTGTGGACATTATAGGCCAAATTTTACGAAGGTCGTTTTCTTAAACGCAGGTGTTTAAACATTGTCAATATATGTAGGTACGCATATGCAAGACATAAATAGATTTTATAAAGTCAGCACTATTTGCTTATATGCACTGTCTAAAAAATATAAAATACAATTTGCATCTGAGATGAATATGTTTCCACATAAAAAGAAATCATCATCTATTTACTAAGAGCTAGATGCATTTCAATGGTGATCTTGTTTTTAAGGGGCGAGACGTAGCCCAGTGGTAAAGCATTCACTTGATGCGCGGTCAGTTTAGGATCGATCCCCATCAGTGACCCCATTTGGCCATTTCTCGTTCCAGCCAGTGCTCCATAACTGGTGTAACAAAGGCCATGGTATGTACTATCCTGTCTGTGGGATGATGCATATAAAAGATCCCTTGCTGCTAATTGTAAAGAGTAGCCCACGAAGTGGCGACAGCGTGTTTCCTCTCTTTACGTGTGGTCCTTAACTATAATATGTCTGACGCCATATAACCGTAATTACATGTGTTGAGTGTGTCGTTAAATAAAACTTTTCCTTTCTTCCTTCTTGTTTTCAAATTTATTACCACATTAGCTTACAGTACATGTATGTAACACAATATCAGATTTATTAAGTGAATCATTTTGCATGATATCATAAGAATGATATTTGCAGCATATTGATCCAGACAGCAAAATCTTAAAAGAAAATGACCATTGTTAGTCTTAAATGTTAACATGGTATTCACAGCACACACATTTCCTCTAATATCAATAATAAAGTTGTTGATCAATGTGGCTTCCACATGTTAGATAATACTTGCAAACAGTCTCAAAGCTGCTAAGCCGAAAATATTTCAGTTAAAAGTTTTGTTTTGTTTAACGACACCATCAGCAATTTGTTGAGTGCATCATTAAATAAAACATTTCCTTCTTTCCATTGGCAATTTTGTAATTTTGACATACAGTCTTAGAGTGGAAACCTGCTACATTTTTCCATTAATAGCAAGGGATCTTTTATATGCACCATCCCACAGACAGGATAGCACATACCATAGCCTCTGATGTACCAGTTGTGGTATACTGGTTGGCATGAGAAATAGTCCAGTAGGCTCATTGACAGGAATTGATCCTACACCAACCAAGTGAGCACTTTACCACTGGGTTACGTCCCTTGATCCCTGAAAATATTTCAGTGTCAAAACATACAGGACAGATCATCCAGTCTTGTTTTTATATATTCTTGCCTGTTGAACAAATTATTTGATTTTCAAAAGGAAAATGAATAACCATTACAAAATATCATCAACTAGTGACATCCTGTGACATCAAACAGTTTAATAACATGAACTGGGTGGCAAGGCATGACAAGAATTTTATTTTCTAAAGAAATAAAGTAAAGTTTGTTTAAATTAACGACGCCATTAGAGCACATTGATTTTTTATCTTATCATCAGCTATTGGACGTCATATGGTCATTCTGACACTGTTTTTAGAGGAAACCCGCTGTCACCTCATAGGCAACTCTTTTACGACAGGCAGCAAGGGATCTTTTATTTGCACTTCCCACAGGCAGGATAGCACAAACCATGGCCTTTGTTGAACCAGTTAGGGATCACTGGTCGGTGCAAGTGGCTTACACCTACCCATTGAGCCTTGCGGAGCACTCACTCATGGTTTGGAGTCGGTATCTGGATTAAAAATCCCATGCCTCGACTGGGATCCGAACCCAATACCTACCAGCCTGTAGACCGATGGCCTAACCACGACGCCACCAAGGCCAGTGTTTTTCTAAAGAATGTATCAAATGAAAAAATTATACAAAACTGTTTTTAGATTCAAACTGAAAGTCTGTCAGCATGCTTTCTTAAATACGGTTAAAGGGACATTCCTGAGTTTGCTGCATTGTAAGATATTTCAGACTAATAAAACATTTCTACTATTAAACTTGCATATTAAATATATTTTCTTGTTTAGAATATTAGTGTGTGTATATTCAATGTGTTTCTGGTCATCTATAATATTTGTAAGAAGCCCAAACTGGATTTTGTCTTCAAATAATTTCGTACGTATGAAAAAATATATTTTAGGAAATAAAATAAAAATTAATCTACTAGAAATATTAGAATGATCAGAAACATGTTTAATATATAACCACTAATATTTTATGCAGAGAAATATATTTGATATGTAATTACAATTGTAAAAAAAGTTTCTGTTAGTCGATAACATCTTTAAAAAATGCAGCAAACTCAGGAATGTCTCTTTAATTGGGATTCCATTTTTGTGGAAGACCTGGCCCCGTGCTTATAAACCTTAAAGTCTAGACTTTAATAAAGTCCAGACTTTAATAAAGTCCAGACTTTAATAAAGTCCAGACTTTAACATCATGGCAACGCCATTCAAATAGCATTGCATTAAAGTCTGGACTTTATTAAAGTGTAGACTTTAAGGTTTATAAGCACGGGGGCCTGGTTGACGGAGTGGTTATGGTCGCAGGCTGTCAGATACCATGCTAATTGGTGCAGTTGGTTCTAATGCTGCGGTTTGAGACTTTGTGCTTTTAAATATTACAAAGTGTTTTTGTAGCAGTACTAGACATATTACTTTATTGGATGTAATATTAACTCAAAGAACAGCTGGTGTCAAATTTCAAATGTGGTCAGAGAGTGTGTAAATTTGGAAAAATCTTGTTAGCTTTAATGAGTAGATAAAGACTAATTAAATGTATTTATTTCAGATTTTAAAATGATTCAATCATAATCTTTTCTGAGCACAGAATGTAAGCTAATGGGACAGTCTTAATCACATCATTATTTTAAGTTAGAACATTATATTTTCACTTCCAGAAACTTAGCTGTGATGGTAAAACATTTATTTTATATTTCAAAATTTGAACAAAAACCCAGTTCATAGATTCATTCATATAAATATGTTGAAAATGATATTTAACTGTCTGCTGTATGAATTCGTTGCTTAAAATTGAACTTGATATTCAAACACAGAAACACTGGAATAGCATGGTTATTGATTTCCATCAGGCTAATTAATCAGAATTGTATAAATTATAATTAGTCTGTAGACGATGATATGGCAGTCGTGTGTTTCACGTTGAAGCAAACGTGATTCTTAACGGTGATTTGCATTAATTTACAAACACCATGCACATGTAATGAGAGAACAGACTCTTAATGCATCTGATAAATCATGATATTCATATATACTGAACAAAAACATGTAGGAATCAGGGAGTGGGCAAAGGTATCTTTAGAAGGCTGTACAGAGCTGATAGCTATAAAAAATAGGGTTTTCAATCAATACAGAGACGAAATCCTTCATCCTGTTGTGAAAATGTTCACAGGTGCTATTGAACCTGATTTTTCATTAATGGATGACAACACACATTCCCACCATGCTTGTGTGGTAAATGAATATCTTCAGAGAAAGATTATTGACAGAATAGTGTGATCTTCTCTCTTCCCTGACTTCATCCGACTGACAAAAAAAACGTACCAGGTAATACATAATCAGGGCCGTATCTCTGCACAATGCAGAGTTGAATGGCATTTGGCAAAATAGTGGTTGATTCCAAGAATCTTCATCTAGTGCCTTGTGTATAGGAGAATAGCCACTCCCGCAAAATATCTTTATGGGGGATTTCATCCCTCTTGCACTGCCACAAAGAAGACTGCCATTCTCAGACTAGTTTACTAAATAAGAACTTGCACCAGATAGCATAAAGCTCATTAGAATGCGTACAGCTGTGATGACATGCACACATGTGTGATAGAACATGTGTGGGACCAGCTTTGATATCCTGATTCACAACTTCCAAGTCCTCCAAACACTTAATGAGCCAGAGACAGCCCTTCAATGTGAATATAACAATGTTCACCATCTGAACATTGCTAACCTCTATGAGGACATGACACTGTCAAGCAGTCATGGTGGTCAAACTCATTATTAATGAAACACTGACTGCAGTGGCTGAACTTGTTACAAATGTCAAAGTTGTTGTTTTGATGTTCATTTGTTCATGGGTATAGGGTTCTTTTCAATCACCGTTTGGCTTCATAAAGACATGAACTATTTCTGCTTTTCATGTGAATGAAGGAAGGAAAAGTTTTATTTACCGATGCACTCAACACATTTTATTTACGGTTATATGGTGTCAGCGATCAGTTGGGGGACCATGGATTGGAAGACTCATCGCCGACTGATCAGCGACTGATTGCCTGGTCGGCGACCATGGCACACTGTAACAAACACCAGCAACCAATCGCCTTCTTCTTCTTCTCTGGTACACGGGAAGAGCCAGAGCAGCACCTTGTTGTTGTTGCAACATCAGTCCCATCAACTGCAACTGTCTGTGAGGAACCAGAGCCAGGATGATAGTGAGAATAATGAGGTAATACTGATGTTGACTCTTCAGCCACTAGATGAACATGAATACTGAACCCGGAGCACCTCCATATATATATATATATATATATATATATACCCTTTTGATTTAATCTCAAAAAGGTTGGTGATCGATCGGCAACTGATCAACAATTGAACTGCAATTGAACACTGATCACTCGCCTACCAGTTGCAAACCAGTCCCCAACCAGTCACAAATCAGTCCCCAACCAGTCCCCAAACAATCTTCCCTGGTCTTACAAAAATCGGCAACTGGTCGTATGACCGATTGCCGACTGATCCCCAACTGATCGGCAATCAATTGCCTACCATTTTCCTTCCATTTTTTTCAAGTTTTTTGCTTTTGGTCGCAAGAAGGTTGCCAATATTTGTGGGGTTTTTGGTTGCAAGTGGTTGTAAAATGGTCTTTAGCTATGTGTGACTGGGGCTTTACAGAGGTTCTATTCTGTACTAATTAAAAAAAAAAACTGTGATAAATGTCCAGTTTTAAGGGAATTCCAGTTTACTGCGGTTCACTTTTGAGGCGTTTCACTGTATATATATAAACCAATCAACCCAAACAATAATATTTAAAAAATTCAATTGATCTAGCACATGAGATCAAACAGTGGCATCAAATAAATTAGATTTGAACAAAATTAGCTCATCTCACAACAGACTTCAAACAAATATGGTATAGATCTCTTAATTCAATTTCCAGCTTGCAATTGGTATTTTATATTGCTAAAATGACCAAGATAATCAATCTATTACAAACATTTTATTGTAAAATAATATCGTGTGTCCATATGAATATGTAACTAGTGAAATGTGTTAGCTATTGGTGTTTATGTTTTGGTGGCATTCATGTACGTCACAATGGTGAAATAGCTTTAATAAAACAAGCACATGTATATATAGTAGACTTTGACTTCCATAATAGGTTTATAAACTCCTTTTCAATGAACAGCAGAGAACAGAAGACTGCACAAAAGATATGAAATATTTTAATTAATTTCTTTCACTTCTATACATTTCAGTTATTATAGTAATGAATGTGGCAAATGAAATGAAAAATATTTACAAATAAATCCCTAATCTTTTATTTAATTTTAAGAAACATTTACCTGCTTTTCCTACAATGTATATTTTTATTTCTGGAGTTGTTGGGTATTGTTTTTTGTTCTTGTTTTTGTTTCTGTTTTTGCTTGCTTGTGTTTTTGAGTGTTTGTTTTGTTTGTTTGTTTTTATTAAATAGTTGTGGCTAGAGGAGAATACCATGGCTGGCAGTACCTGTGGGTAACATTTCAACATGAACACATCATTAACAATCTTGGTACACATCAACATACACAAACACCCTATCCAAAAGCTGCCTCTATTCAAGAAGTATAATTTTGATGAAGTCAGTTTTGCAGACCTTGGGGTAGAAGTTGGGTGGGGCTAGAGTTATATCACATTTAAAATAAAATAAAAAAAGAAATGGAGGCTAGGAAAACAAAAACAAATGAATCAATTGGGTTATTTTCAAAAATGTTTTTAATGGTTGGCCTAATGGAAAAATCAATGTAGAAGGCTATATGTATATGTTTTTCTGCAAAATAGATTTTAGTCGTACACTGTGGCTGATGATTGTAATCTGGTGGTACATTATAATGACCTGTGCAAATATACAACATAAAAAAATCATGTTATTTCCAATATAATCAAGTTTCCTAGTTTAAAATAAATCACAGAAAAAAAAAGAGGAAATATACAAATCACATTAGCAAGAAGCCATTTAAGGCAGTATTAAAGAGGACATACTTTGTACTGTGGAATTCTGTACAGGGGTGACAATGTCATCTCAGAAAAACAGCAGAAAAGTAAAGTATATGCATGGATCCACTGAAAATTGTCATTCCTGCCAGTTAGATCATCCACCATTAAAAGCTTTAAGCCATATACAATCATTATGGCTTTCGTTCATTAGATACATTTTAAAACATCTTGTAAGATAAATGGTATATCTAACAACCATTCATGTAGTATTCTCTATTTAGTACATGCATTTTAATTCCACTAATATGTCCTGTGCCCCATTATGCATTTAAGGTGATCTTAGCTCTAAGATCATCTTAAGTGCATAGCTACCTTATGCATTTAAGGTAATCTTAGCTCTAAGATCACCTTAAGTGCATAGCTACCTTATACATTTAAGGTAATCTTAGTGCTAAGATCATCTTAAGTGCATAGCTACCTTATGCATTTAAGGTGATCTTAGCGTTAAGATCACCTTAAGTGCATAGCTACCCTATACATTTACGGTAATCTTAGTGCTAAGATCATCTTAAGTGCATAGCTACCTTATACATTTAAGGTAATCTTAGTGCTAAGATCACCTTAAGTGTATAGCTACCTTATGCATTTAAGGTAATCTTAGCATTAAGATTACCTGAAGTGCATAGCTACCGTATACATTTAAGGTAATCTTAGTGCTAAGATCATCTTAAGTGCATAGCTACCTTATGCATAAAAGGTGATCTTAGCACTATATAAGATCGCTTCACAAAACAGAGCCCAGATTGACAGTGTTTGAAAAAGAAAGGCGTGTCCCTTACCTCAGAGGTGAATATCCTGGCTCTAACAGGTCTATGTCTTGACTGTGTCGTCGGACTGTTGTCTCGGTTACACTCAGAAGTGACTCGCTCACACCCAGAAGTGACTCGCTCACACCGAGAAGTGACTCGGTCACACCTTTACACAACTTTGATACACCTTGACATGACTCGCTCACACCTTGAGGTGATTCCATTACATCTTGATCTGAGTCAGTTAATTTCACATCTTCAAATGACTTGGTTACACCTTCAGATGACTTGGTTACACCTTCAGATGGCTTGGTTACACCTTCAGATAACTTGGTTACACCTTCAGATGACTTGGTTACACCTTCAGATAACTTGGTTACACCTTCAGATGACTTAGTTACACCTTCAGATAACTTGGTTACACCTTCAGATGGCTTGGTTACACCTTCAGATGACTTGGTTACACCTTCAGATGACTTGGTTACACTTTCAGATGATTTGGTTACACCTTCAGTTGACTTGGTTACACCTTCAGATGGCTTGGTTACACCTTCAGATGACTTGGTTACACCTTCAGATGACTTGGTTACACCTTCAGATGGCTTGGTTACATCATGATATGACTTGTCTATTATATCTTCAGAAGACTTGGTTACACCTTTAGATGGCTCGTGTGTACCCTCAGATGACTCCATGCAGAGCGAGCAGGTACCCCGACACTTAGATTCACAGAAAACTCTGCACTGATGGTAGATTTCCAAACAAGAGTTTTTAATAGCCGTACTTTTGGAATCTCTTGTACTTTTGGTAGCTTCAGTTCTTTTTGTTGCTTGAAAACAGTTTTAAAAAACAATTTAAGAAACCCTCCTAATAGCACTTTTTATAGTACAAAACCATGGCAGTTCAAAACAACATGTTTGACAGCTCTAAATTGCTTTTGACTGCTCCTATTAGTGCTACTTGTATGAATTCAAAAATGCACTTTGGTAGTTCAAAAAACAGTGTTTGATGTTTGTAGTAGTTCCAAGTTTTTAAAAAAGAAGAAGTTACAAACAATAGTTCTTAAACAATTAGGTTTTAAAAGAATTTGATATTTGTAGTAGTCAAAGTTTAAAACATTTTATTTAGTTCTAAACAGTAGTTCTTAAACAGTTATGTTTCAAAAGAAAGAATGTGTACCTCCAAACAGTACTTCCAGTAACGGGAAAACTGATCTTGGTAATTCCAAACAGTGGTATATCTCTCTATCTGTATGGCACCGCTGTGACAGAGTGAACTGTGTAATGTCTCCAGCCACCTGTATAAAGAAGAAACTGTAAATACACAGCTGATATTAACCACCAGCATCACACACAACAAGCAAAGTCCAAATTAATCTGAGAATTATTGCAACAGCTGAGAGCAGAACAATTTCATATTGTTTCTGTATATGTCACGCTATGCCTGATGTGTAAAGGTGAGCTGAATATTTTATGGCACTGTAGTACGGTATGTTTTGCATCAAAAGGGAACTGATGAAATGGGATATAACTATATTTTAAATATTGCTAAAAGTCGTATAATAAAACTTGTATAATAAAACATATTATAAATTTTAAATATACCAACTCTCATAAAACAATTACAAAAAAATTGTGCATAAATAAAAAATTGTTTCTTAAATTACCATCAACTTAATTATTAAGCTCATTTTGATACAATGGTAAAGACAAAATATTGGAGCATCTAAGGTATACAGTTTCACCTGCATTGTTGTTAGTAATTGATAATGCAAAGACAAAACTGCACTTTTCCATCAGTTGCCTGTATCAAAAATATGTAATTTAATGGTAATTTCTAAAGAAATATTTTTATTTACACTGACATTTTTTAAACATGTTATGTGAGTCTGGATGGGTTTATAACTTAATAATATGTTTTTTATATGAACTTTAACTTTATTTATTACAGTTAAAAGTTAAAGTTAAATAAGTTTTGTCTAATGACACCACTAAAACACATTGATTTATTAATCATCAGCTATTGGATGTAAAACATTTGATAATTTTGAAATTTTGTCTTTGAGAGCTAGGAAACCCACTACATTTTTTCCATCAGTAGCAAGGGATCTTTTGCATGCATGCATGCATCATACCACAAACAGGATAGCACAAACCATGGCCTTTGAGATTCCAGTTGTGGTGCTCTGGTTGGAACAAGAACTAGCCCAATGGGCCCACTGGCGGGGATCGATCTCTGACTGACTACATATCAAGTGAATCCTTTACCACTGGGCTACGTCCCACCCATATTTATTACGAAGTAACATGCCAATTCATCAGTTCCCTTTTTGATGCAACCTAATATTAAGTAACAGTTGGATCTAGGGGGTGGGATGTAGCCCAGTGGTAAGGCACTCGCTTGATGCACGGTCGATATGGGATCGATCACTGTCTGTGAGCCCATTGGGCTATTTCTCGCTCCAGCCAGTGCACCATGACTGGTATATCAAAGATCATGCTAATCGATAAGAGTAGCCCATGAAGTGGTGACAGTGGGTTTCCTCTCTCAATATATGTGTGGTCCATAACCATATGTCTGATGCCATATAACCGTAAATAAAATGTGTTGAGTGCGTCGTTAAATAAAACTTTTTTTCATTTGGATCTATTGCTCTCAGTGAATTCATGCTTTTCCCTCGTGCCTCTGGTCTGGTATATTGAAGGCCATGGTATGTATACCCTAGTTTGGACCCCCGAAACCCTCCCCTGCATATGCGCCTGGTCTTTGAGGGATATTACACAGCTACAAGTGCATCAAATCATTCCAATTCCCACTTTCATTGCATTATATAGGCCTAATGCAATCTGGGTCCAGACTCATTTTCCGTACTACATTTTTAGACATCCAATAACATAAATAAATAACATCGGCATAGGAAGATGCCAACGTCATTGGGGTTGGCTGTTATATACACTCATTGTCATATAAATTAAATTTGTGATATATATATATATATATATACACACACAAACACACACATATGTATATATTGCTCTGCCCAAGTAAAAAAGGATGTTATGCACACAAAAAATCTTAATTGTATATTAATTCGCCATTCAATGGGTGTATAATTTTCTTTGATAATATATTAATAAGTACATTTTAGCACACATTTATTTTAGTTTTTGGACTAAAAAACCCCATATGGAAATTGAAAATACAGCATTTGTGCTGTTATTATTTTTAATGTTACAGAATAAATTGATGTTAATTGATTTTTATCAGTTGCTTGATGATTCATTAATTGTATCCAATTTGTTTTACCAATTACAGGTGAAAGAAAAATCCTAAAGCTACCGGTAAGTGCTGTGCCATCAACATTCAGTTTGACCCTTGAAATGAGGGGCGGGTCGTAGCCCAGTGGTAAAGCCCTTGCTTGATGCGCGCTCAGTCGGATCGATCCCCGTCGGTGGGCCTATTGGGCTATTTCTCATTCCAGCCAGTGTACCACGACTGGTATATCAAAGGCCATGGTATATACTACCCTCTCTGTGGGATGGTGCATATAAAAGACCCCTCTGCTGCTAATCAAAAAGAGTAGCCCATGAAGTGGCGACAGCGAGTTTCCTCTCACAATATCTGTGTAGTCCTTAACCATATGTCAGAGGCCATATAACTGTAAATAAAATGTGTTGAGTGCGTCATTAAATAAAACATTTCTTTATTTCTTTCCTTGAAACAAGCCCATCTACACAGAGAGGGAGAGCATGCAGCCCTAACCTGCTAGCAGCAGAGATGGATGTGAACAACTTTAACCCCTGTAATCATTTTATTCAAGTTTTATTTTGTTTAATCACACCAATGAATAGAGCTGGGCGGTATTGAAATTTCAGGTTCGGTATCAGTATTTTGGGGGCGATTTACCTTGGTCTTGGTATGGTATTAGGTATACGATATTGAGCGGTATTTTCAACATACTCTGCTTTAAATGCATGTCAGAGTTAAGTCTTACCTGCTGATTTCATCTAAATAAAATTACATTCCATACACAAGGCCCTCATCTCTCTCTTTCTTTCATCTATTTTGCATTCGTCAAATACGTTGTTAGTTCTTTGTTAAATGGCGGATAACATTTTTCAATACCAAAATGTTGGTATTTTGAAATTTGCTCGATATGGTAAATCGGTATTGACATGATACCAATACTGAACGGTATATACTGGAGCACACTGATTTATTAATCATCAGCTATTGGATGTCAAACATTTGGTAATTTTGACATATAGTCTTAGAGAAGAAACTCGCTACATTTTTCTATTAGTAGCAAGGAATCTTTTATATGCACCATCCCACAGACAGGATAGCACATACCATGGCCTTTGATATACCAATCATAGTGCACTGGTTGGAACGAGAAATAATCCAATGGGACACTGATGGGGATCGATCCTAGCCTGACCGGGCATCAGGTGAGCACTTTAACACTGGGCTACGTCCCACCCTCCCTGCAATTGAAAAAAATATCTATGGCAAAAAAATATGACATGGAAAAAAATGTAATATAGTCCACCCAAATTGAATTAAAAAGTGTATGACAATCTCCATAGAATTGCCGATTCCAGTGGGAATCTGCAGTAGTTGCACCACTGGAAATGATGAAATTGTTAAACTACTGTCATGCCTAAAGTGGCAATTTTTAAATGACAACATTGGTAAAATTACATGTACAATTTTTTTTTTTTAGAAAATACAGTTCAGTGGACTTTCATATCAGACACATTGTCTATTGAAAAAAAAATTCAATTTCAGCCACAGAAAATTCACTTCTATACCAGTTCTGTCAAATATGACCACTTCATGTTGCGTTTTTAATGAGCTTGGCCCAGCTGTCGATCACTTAGATTATAAGTGTAGTGCACTCATGGCAAAAGATCAACCATTTCCTTCTTTAATGAAACCGAGACAAGCTAAATAAAGATGTGTCATTGTCAATTTTGTTTGCAGTCAGTCCGTCTGTGCTGTGCCAGATACAAATGTAGGTAACACTTAGATTAACTTTCTTGTTGTTTTCTCAACTCAAAGAAATCAATAGATGACCCTCAAAAGATATCATATACAGGATACCATGCTGAAACACTTTAAAAAACAGTTTCCTGCAGTGAGTGATACTGTTTAATACCAGAATCCCAATCTAAAAGCCATTGAATATTCAATGTGCAACTTTCTCAGCCTATATAAGAACCATGATTTCATATTGGCACAATAGTTATGGACGTTCGACACGTGATTGTCAAATTATTGAGCAAAGTGACCTACCGGGTATGCACAAACATCAGTTTAAAAAAACAAAAACACATTCAGAATATAAAAGTTTTATTTAGATGACACAGCTAGAATATATTTATTTCTTTATCATCAGCTACTGTATATCAAACATTTGATAATTCTGACATGTTGTCTTAGACGAGGAAACCTGCAAAAAATTTCCATTTGCAGCAAGAGATCTCTTATATACTTTTCCAGAGACAGGATGGCACATACCACAACCTTTGATATACCAGTCATGGAACTCTGGTTGGAATGAGAAAAGCCAATCAGAGAATGGGTCCACTGAGACAGTTTGATCCTTTGATCCAAGCATCTCAGGTCTGCACTACAACCGTAAATAAAATGTGTTGAATGCATCGGTAAATAAACCACTTCCTTCCATTTCTATTATTTCTTGTAAAAAAAAAAGAAGAATTTTAGTTTGGGCAACATGACTAAGAAATATTTTTCTATTCAGAGACTCGTAGAACAACCAGATTTTATTGTGCATAGACTGCAAAGTAACATAATTATGATCTAGATATATGTGTACATCTGCCTTTGAACTTGTTATTGACAATAACAGTTACTGGGGTTTTTTTTTAATGTTATACATGTACCAATGTATTACCAAGTAATATTTCTGTAAAAAAGGAAAAATGTTCCAGCAATTATTATACAAAATCTTCTTTTTCACTCTTCATGGTTGCACCTTTTTGGCAAAGCTCACTTTTCAACTTCACTGCAGTCTATTTCTATTAATAAGACATTGAGGTAATCTAAAATAGCTTTCATTTTAAGTTTAACAAACACATGTAATGATGCCAAATGGGTGTTTTTCCCTGTAACCACATAATAAACAAACATAATGCAGCCTGAGACTGACAGGTGTTTTTTTTTATTACCAATTACATTTAACTACATGTATAAAAGTATCAGATAAAATTTACCGTACGAGTTGTTTTTCAAAATGTATTTAAAGAGTTGGAAGCAAGTTGGATACATTTTTAAACAGGTTGTAAAATAAATGGTATCAAACAGACACGAATGCAGTATTCTATTTCTTACATATCCACCAAAAAAACTCCCCAAGTTTAAAATAAATTTAAACATGTTTTCCAACTAAAATACATTTACGACTTGTAGTTAAAGAGAAGGGCGGGATGTAGCCCAGTGGTGAAGTGCTCACTTCATGCAGGATCAATCTAGGATCAATCCCCATCAGTGGGCCCGTTGGGCTATTTCTCGTTCCAGCCAGTGCACCATGATTGGTATATCAAAGGCTGTGGTATGTGCTATCCTGTCTATGGAATGGTGTATATAAAAGATCCCTTGATACTAATATAGCAGGTTTCCTCTCTAAGACTATATGTCAAAATTATCAAATGTTTGACATCCAATAGCCGATGATTAAAAAAATCAATGTGCTCTAGTGGTGTTGTTAAACAAAACAAAATTTAACTTTTAGTGTCACAGAGGAATCAGTTTCAGGTTAAATTACACTTCACAGAGCTGCTATCTATTTTGATCAATTTTGTTTTCATTTGATGATATGGTTGAAGTGACCTAGGAGCAACCAGTCATATGTGTTTAAAATCAATAACAAACATCTGTGTGTTATTGGTGTGTGTTATCATAAATAATGAATGATATTCTCGCTAATGTGTGTGTAAGAAAGAGTTGTACGGCCACTACTACATGTATAATACACCAACTTCTCTCTCAGTACAGTAACCTCTGACTACTAGTATTAATTAATCTCCATTGTGGAAAGGGAGCCCAGAGATAGCCGAGGTGTGGGCAGATAGTTTAGAAATAGCTGAAGTGTCAACAGACATAGCCTTGGGATCGCTGAAGATGTTCAGGACAGCATGCCGGTGCCATAATTAAATAAGCAGGAATTCTATGAAATTTAAATTTGTTTCATTAAAAAATAATTAAATTTTCTTTGCGTCTATACACTTTACGGCAATCTGATTGGTCCAGAGGTGCTTTTTTTTTTTTCGTTCATATCTCGATGAACCCCCAAAAATTAGTGAAACAAGCCGGATTATTCTGGCAATCATATTTAGATATTTTGAAGAAAACACACGTGAAACTACAAAAAATGTATACGATAAATTAATGGAAAATGCTATAGCAGAGTAGACATACATGTATGGATCTATATGCATTGAATAAAAAAAAACAAAAAAAAAAAACAACCCTCTTCGCTAATCATGACATGAGACTCTGTCGTTGGCCAAAGAAATCATGTAGGAAACTTCACGCCTGTAAGAGATGTTCAGCAGCTGTTGGCGAAAATTAAACGGTTCCATCGACAGCATAAATGTTAGACACGTTCCCTTCATTCACTTTTATAAAATATAAACTAAACATGAATAGAACAATTCCTTCCAATATAGGCCTAACTAAATGATCCATAAAAATGCACAGCAGCTAGAGGAAATGACGTCATTTACCAAAAAATCACCTGATTCAAATAATAGTGAATGAACGTTCGCATTCTTATGCAACATAAGTATCAATGAAGTTTACACAAACAATACTACAGGCATATTTAAAGCTAAAAAATAAATTCAGTTATGTATTGTTAAAGTATGCATATAAATTTAATTATAAGATTTGACCGCAATTATTTTTTGGTTCATGCAAGTATGAACCAAAAAAACAATGTGCACACTTTTGTATGACCCTCTACTTGGGATCATACAGTATGCAAATAGTTTTTTCATTTCATACTTGCATGAACCAAAAAATAATTGTGGTCAATTCTTAAATTAATTACAAAACCAAACTAGTTCCATATACAGTCAAATCCACTTTATTGCATAATCTTACAACGTTTATACTGTGATTTTATTTATTATTATTTTAAAATACATGTATAAACAAATGAAACGCATACATGTATCGGCATTCACACACTGTTCTGCAGTTAAGAGTAAGATAGACTGTCCACAAGGCATTTGAAAAGTTTATCACTATCGGATAATCGGTTATACCGGTTATTAGCATACATTTGACACGCACCGGGGCTATGCAATTAAGCAGATTTGACTGTATATACACTTTTAATTAAAACCAAATATAAAATTAAAAGTTAAAATTCATTAATTTCAATGTGTATAAACATTCATAAATCTGAATATCTACCAATATGATGCAATGATGACTTGCACTAACGTTTAATGAACTGGGATGTATAATTTTTGTGACCAATGTGTAAGGTAAAACCAGAAATAACATCCAGAGCACAAAAGGATGATGGTATTCAACTGACAAGGTTTCATTTATAAACATTTTAAAGGAAATATTTGACAGTAATGGCCACCCATTATGCTAATCAGAATTGTTAACCTACATTAGTGGTGGAAGTAACAGTTTTTCCAAACTCCAAACAGTTTTTTCATGCCCAAATTCATTCAGGGCAGATCTACTCAGTTCCTTTCATTCCTGGCCACAGACCACAAATAATTTCGCTATATAGGCTTAGTGGCTATAACATTTTTATTAATATCAGCAGGCCCGTGGATTTTTGTATGAACCTTTACCTGCCTGGGGGACACATACCCTGAAAAGGACAACCCCTGTTGTCCAGCTCTTTCTCCCAGGTTATTGGTTTAAACAAACACACCCACTAAACCTGGCCAGAGTACACCCATTTTAAACAAAAAGCACTACTTTTGTATGGGCCAGAATTACCACAAACAAGTCTTCAATGTCAAAAAGTTACACGTTTACAAACTACATGCTCTCCCCTGTCACTTCAGTCAAATAGTTGCCACTTCATAGCTGTCTGCTATGAAATAATCACAGTCAAACAGCAGACTACTTGCGTGGACAAATTTCCGGATTTTGGACAACCAAATGGGAAGATAACTGTAATCTGAGACCTCCTAAAGTATTTATTACAGTCACCATTTGTTAGTCACAGACTAAACAATGACTGGATTATCTTTAAAGACTTCCTACAAATTTTCCTTGTCTAAATTAAAAAGGTTAAAGTTTGTTTTGTTCAATAATCCACAAGAGCACATTGATTTACTAATCATCAACAGAACAGAACAGAACAGAACAGAACAGAACAGAATAGACGTTTAACGACACCACAGCACGGCTATTGGGAGTCAAATGTGATGATCAACATCAATATAAAAATGCAACAAATAAATAAAAACACAGTGTAAAGAACTGCGCAAAAATACAAATATCACAGATAAGTATAATATTAAAATTTATAATGAAATTCAATATCATGAAGAAATTGTAATAAAAGTTCTGGATGGAATTGAAATGATTCCATCACATTTCTGTGTCCAAACAAATATGTTTTAGTTTTTTGCAAATAATTGCACTTCACCAAAATGGGGTGCATCGTCAGAGTACACTGACAGTGCACACACCGAGGTGGAGGATCCTTCTTCAAGATAAATGAATGGGTCAAGTATGTATGACCGATGCGGGCACGACACAAGACTATTTCATCCTTCCTGCACTGCCTGTAGGAGGACTGCCACTCCCAGGACTGGCTTGACAGCATGAAGAATTATTTGCAATCACACAGTTCCATTCATTTTGCCAAGTCAAAAAGATAAATTGGTTGATACTATGTATAAAATCAGTATAGGGCACATCAACCCTGGCATGAGGCAAATCCAAAGCAGGCTTGGCAGCTGAATCTGTCTTTTCATTACCCCTGATGGCAACATGGCTAGACACCCCCCAAAAATACAATGTCTTCATTAGCAATGGATAAAAGGACACTTTCATATCATCAGCCCAATTAAGGGATGTTCCAGCTTCATAGTACATAACGTTGTAGACAGAAATCTCAGAGAGGAAATCTGCTATATTTTTCTATTAGTAGTCAGGGATCTTTTATATGCACCATCTCACAGACAGGATAGAACATACCACAGGCTTTGATATACCCGTTGTGGGGCACAGGCTAGAACGAGAAATACACCAATGGCCCCACTGACAGGGATCTATCCCAGACCGAGGGCTTCTAGATTTTTATAAAATCCACTAGCTATGGGATCAGTGATTTTAGAAATTTACTAGGCACGATTAAAAATTCACTAGCCCTACTTTACTTAAAGTTAATACAATTTTACTAAATACTAGTAATAATCAAATATGTTACCTAAAGAGGGAGATAGAGTTTAAAAACACTAATATTGGGGGGTTGAGGAGTGGGAAGGATATTCATATTTACAAAATAGACTAACTGTAATATTTGACCAAAAACAATTCACTAGCTGTTGGGCATGGCAATAGTATTATTTACTAGCCCAACACTGAATATCACTAGCCATGGGAGTGGGGCTACCATAATCTAGACGCCCTGCTTTACCACTGTGCTACATCCCACCCTGTGACACAAACACATGCAGAATGAATGGAAAATCTTTAAACAAATTATTTCAGTAATTATCAGCTATCTGAGATATCAGTGCATTAATTGAACGTATCCATCAGATTTACTGTCATGATGAATCAGTCTGAACAGAAAATTCCACAAATCTACTGGAACCTATAAGCTTTTGAAATGTTTTCGACATAATAAATCCTAAGTTTAACTACTTTTTTTAGTGTTATGCTTTTTCCTGACATTTGATGCCAGCCACTGCCAAGCAGCCATCAAGTAATCCCCCTCGGAGGAAATGGTGGAAGCTGCTTTGCATGTCTTGAAGGGCAGAGTTTAGCAGTGAAGAGCATAACAATAATACTATTGTGTGCACGGATCAATAACAGATTGTAAATCATTAGTTACAATCCATAGTGATACGGTCAGTCCATACAGTGCATTGTGAAACCCGACTAGGAAGGTAACAACAGATTACAGAACAAACCTTAGTGTGATGTCTGTAATATAGGAACCTTTAGTATTTCAAATTCAATGTTTGTATGTTAAATAATACCCAAGCAGCAAATTGTAAATTTTGGCAAATTAGGCCAAACTTTATAAAGCTGTTTTAGGTAAAACACATTTTACAAAAACATACAAGTTCTAATGTAAAACACATTTTAAATTGATATTATAAAAACTATTTTAGGTAAATCAATGTTTTATATAAAATGCCATTTCAGAGCTGTGATTTAAATTTTAAGACATGTTTTATGTCAGATATACATACGGTGCAGTCTTGCAGGGAGTATATTTGGTGCAGATAAAGGTGAGCGATCTAGGACCATGTGTGAATAGCTTCAGATGCAATTCCACGGCATGAAGAACTGAATAGTAATGTTCCTTGCCTTTTTTTCTTGAAGGTTAAAAGCTGAGGACATGGCAATTCTTTTCCTGTATTGGATTCCTAAATACCATAGGAATCCATACAAGAAAATACACTTTGCAGAGTCTAGTAAATCCACCACCAAGTGGGCGGGATGTAGCCCAGTGGTAAAGCACTCACTTGATGCACAGTCGGTCTAGGATCGATCTCCGTCGGTGGGCTCGTTGGGCTATTTCTTGTTCCAGCCAGTGCATGGTATGTGCTATCCTGTCTGTGGGGTGGTGCACATATATAAAAGATCCCTTGCTACTAATGGAAAAATGTAGCAGGTTTAGACCATATGTTAAATTACAAAATGTCTGACATTCAATAGCCAATGTGCTCTAGTGGTGTTGTTAAACTTCCACCACCAAACCTCTGTCTCAAACATTAACAATTATCCTGACCACAGCGAAGGATGGACTTTCAGTATATTGCCAGAAAGTATTTCTATTTGAGGCAAATGGGAATAATCACATGTGGGTTCTTTAATTCAAAATTCAAAAGTTATATATATCAGTCTCCCACAACAAATTTAAAGGGACATTCCTGAGTTTGCTGCAATTTTTTAGATGTTATCACCTAACAGAGACTTTTTAACGATTGTAATTACATATCAAATATATTTTTCTGCATAGAATATTAGTGACTGTATATTAAACGTGTTTCTGATCATTCTAATTTTTGTACTTGGTTAAATTTCATTTTATTTCCTAAAATATAGTTTTTTTCGTACGTATGAAATTATTTGAAGACAAAATCCAGTTTAGGCTTCTTACAAATATTAAGATGACCAGAAACACATTGAATATACAGACACTGATATTCTAAACAAGAAAATATATTTATTATGTTATTTTAATCGTAGAAATATTTTATTAGTCGGAAAGTTCTTACAATGCAGCAAACTCAGGAATGTCCCTTTAAGAGAAAACTTCATTTCTTTTAATCAAAAAGAAAGGTGAATGAAAATGTAACTATATAGCTATCTTATGCACTAAGGTGATCTTAGTGCTAAGATCGCTTCGTGGAACGGGGTCCAGGACCGTAGCTAAAGAATGCATAGGGGTTCATTTGCACATCCCTTGGTGAAAAGCATCTAAACAAAACAAAAAAAAACTAAAAAAAAGAGAGAGCTAAAATCAGCATCCTCTCAAATATTTTTTAATAATAATAAACAGAAAATTAAATAAATAAATATATATTAGATACTAATTTATAAGTGACAAAGTGATTTGCTTAATTTTGGTAATTGCTGTACACGTACTTGTACATTGTTGTTATTTAAGCTGATAAGTATTGTTTTACATGTTTTGATTTCACTGGTGTAGCCAGTATTTTATATTGGGGGAAAACCACACTAATTATGTATGTATGTATGTATGTATGTATGTATGTATTGATGTATGAATATCTATATATTGTATGTATGTCGAGGTTGACTGTTACATACATAGATATTAACGCACTGGCGCAGGGGATAATTAAATCCTTTGTGGCCTAACAAATTGTCCCATGCCGTTGCTGGGATTCGTTGTTTAACTCAACCACATGCATGGGGCCTACAATCTACACGGTCGATCCCGCTTACGTGCATGACATAGTGGGCAGACCTGGCACTGGCTAGTATGTATTGTACATGTATGTTAGTATGTATCTATGTATGTATGTATGTATTCCATATTAAATATAACACAAATCAAAATGTTATATGTAATTGTTATGTTCGCACAAGTTAAAATATTTTTCGACCAAACTAAATACTAGTATATCAGATCTTAGAAAATCTTGGTTGCGGAGATGCATGATTAAAGCTTGATAAACTTATACGAAAATTATTATTTTTCAACTCCCAATCATGAATGTTAACATCAACATGTGTATGACGCTGTCTTGGTGCAGATGTTAAAAACAAAACAAGACAACACACATGTACGCATGTATAAACAATTTGAAACTTTTGTTTATTGACATCGCTGTATATTTTAAACTACAGCTATTTGTTGTCTTAAAGTTTGTTTTGTTTAACGACACCACTGGAGCAAACTGATTTCAAAATAATCAACTATTTGATGTCAAACTCTTGATAATGAGGATAGTTACTACATTGTGCCATTAGCAGCAAGGAATCTTATATCTGTTTTCCCACAGACAGGACAGCACATACCACAGCCTTCGATTTATCAGTTTTGGAGCATGGGTTGGAAATTAGAAGAAAAAAATCACAGAATGGGTCCACTGACGGGGTTCGATCCTAATATCAAATTATAAAACAAAACCCACAACAACAACAACAAACAAACAAACAACAGAATGTGATATATTCTGTATATCGACGAGTACAGCAAATGTTCTTAAAGGTGCAGAATGTATTTGGACACGAAGTTTAATTAATCTACAAACCTGTAACACATTTGGATATGATTACAACAGAGAGAAGTTAAAGTCTGTGATGTTTTAACGGTGAAATGCCGTCCAAAAATAGACTAGAGCTTCTCTGGATAACCTTTACTTCTCAGAGGAACGTGCGTATTTAGAATTATGAAAAATGTATTTTGGAGTATTACTAAAACCTGCATGACTAGAACCACTTCAGGTTACGAAAATGAGTATTCTAAATAATAAAATGTAAGTACTTCTAATTTAAATGATTAAAAACGGCTTTAACAAAGGAAAATGCGTCGTTGTGTTTAAAGTATGTCACTTTAAATACAATTCAGTTCAGTTTAGTTAGGACTACATGACACGGTACAGCTGTTGTTTCAGACTATTTAATTTAGATCCATGCCATTTTATCAGAATAAATACCTGTCAGCATGTATTCAGAATAAATACCTGTCGGCATGTGTCGTGCCAGTGCAAACCAGAATGTGAAGGGATGTAATGTCAAACGGGGCACCTACAGAAATCCAACGCACACCAGCATGTATTATATACATGTATAAGGAAGAAAGAAAATGGTTTATTTAACGACGCACTTAACACATTATTTACGGTTATATGGCGTCGGACATATTTTATGGACTACACAGATAATGAGAGAGGAAACCCGCTGTCGCCAATTCATGGGCTACTCTTTTCGATTAGCAGCAAGGGTTCTTTTATATGCACCATCTCACAGACAGGATAGTACATACTACGGCAGTGTTACACCAGTTGTGAAGAATGGTTGATCCTAGATCGACCGCGCATCAGGCGATCGCTGTACCACTGAGCTACGTCTCGCCCTCTGTATTATATATACAGACAGTCTTCCCCTAGAAAGCAACAATGATGTTAGGCTTACATCTGAATTCCTGAATCCCCACCTAAAGAAAGAGTGGCGAATACAGCACACAATCACCAGTATCTCTTACTCAAAACTAAATTATTTTGTTTAACGACACCACTAGAGAACATAAATTTATTAATCATTTGATAGTTTTAACATATAGTCTTAAAGAGGAAACTCGCCACATTTTCCCATTAGTAGCAAGGGATCTTTTATATGCACTTTTATATACCCAACAGCCAATTTTGCTTTGTGTTTGGGTGTCCTTACAACAACGATTCGATTATAAATTCGTGTACCGTTCTCACTTAGTTTTTGCGCCACTTGTCTAGGATCGATCCCCGTCGGTGGGCTATTTCTCGTTCCAGATATACCACCACGACTGGTATATCAAAGGCCGTGGTATGTGCCTGTTTGTGAATGCATATTAAAGATCACTTGCTACTAATGGAAAAATTTATAAGACTAATATGTCAAAATTATGTTTGACATCTTATAACACTATTTTTCCAATTTTAACTTTCACCTTAGTTTGACATGTTAAACATTCATTTTATTCATACATTATTGGGCTATATACCTGTACAACAAACCAGTTCCCGCAGTGAATATTGTATCTCTGTACAGAACCGGGTAAAGGGGATATTTTAACAAGGTGGTGATTGCTTTCAGGAATCACTGCCATATTATGCTTTGTCCATAGAGGAACCGACACAATCCAGGACCATACATCCTTTCCACCATGCCTGAAGGACTGCTGTTCACAAAACTGGTTTGACAAATGTTAATACAATGTACGTACAAGACAGAGCTCAATGGATATAAAGGTGTATATTATTCAGTCACCTACTCATGAATCACTGTTAACTGCAATTACAGCAGACAGGTTTATAAATATAATATTTTCTTATAAAACTGTTTTATTCTTTTAAGACATGTTTATAGATATGGGCCTAATGTCTAAAATTATTACCGTATTTTCCCATGTATTATGCACACTTTTTTTCTTCAGAAAATACAGGTTAAAAATGGGGGTGCATAACAATAGAAAAAACTATCTTTTAAAAATGTCCAGCGATCACCCATAAAAAATTGCTGATCGGTAGTTTACGGTACTTTACAGGTTATTAACAGTGTTCATTACAACAAAATGCCAAAACCCTCTTAAAAATCACTTTTCACTTGTGATGGTTGTAATAAATGCAAAATAAATCTACAAAAGTATCCATACCTCGCCAAAAAGTGCACAAAAATGACAAAACTGGACTATAAATATTTCCATGAGATTTAATTCGGCCATTTCTGTCAAACCAGAAATATGCCACACTACTATAAATTTTGAAATCTCGCACATTCATGTTAGCCACGAGAACCAAATGTAATATGCTATATTTACAGTGTATGGGTATATAATTTTGTTTTGATTTATGCATGTGTGAGTCTGTGACATGTAAGTATGCAAGTACTAGCCTATGTTTAATGTGACATGTAGGTCTATTTACTCAAGTACCTACCGTAACTTAAGTTTTGTTTCTTGAATATACCACTGCTTTCGCTTTTCATTAATTTTGGCAAATAAATGGAATAAATGTTCAATGTTAGGGGTGCGCATTATACACTTGTGCGCATAATACATGGAAAAATACGGTATTGTAACACTTGGTCTATTTCCAGTCAAACCTGCTCTAGCAGCCACCTATACCTCTACTGAATACAAAAAAAGAAAGAAAGAAATGTTTTATTTGACAACGCACTCAACACATTTTATTTACAGTTATATGGCGTCAGACATATATATGGTTAAGGACCACACAGATTTTGAGAGGAAACCCACTGTCGCCACTTCATGGGCTACTCTTTTCGATTAGCAGCAAGGGATCTTTTATTTGCGCTTCCCACAGGCAGGATAGCACAAACCATGGCCTTTGTTGAACCAGTTATGGATCACTGGTCGGTGCAAGTGGTTTACACCTACCCATTGAGCCTTGCGGAGCACTCACTCAGGGCTTGGAGTCGGTATCTGGATTAAAAATCCCATGCCTCGACTGGGATCCGAAACCAGTACCTACCAGCCTGTAGACCGATGGCCCTACTGAATAGCACCAAGGGATATTTTTTATACATTATACTAGCTGTTACCAGTGTCGTGCATGGGAACGACTAGATGGGGTGTGGTGGCCTTACACTGGGTAGGGGTGGGATGTAACCCAGTGGTACAGCACTCGCTCTATGCGCGGTCAGTGTGGGATCAATCCCCGTCGGTGGGCCCATTGGGCTATTTCTTATTCCAGCCAGTGCACCACGACTGGAATATCAAAGGCTGTGGTATGTACTACCCTGTTTGTGGGATGGTGCATACAAAAGATCCCTTGCTGCTAATCGAAAAGAGTAGCCCATGAAGTGGCGACTGGGGATTTCCTCCCTATCTGTGTGGTCCTTAACCATATGTCCGACACCATATAACCGTAAATAAAATGTGTTGAGTGCGTCATTAAATAAAACATTTCTTTCCTTCCTTTTTAATTTTATTTCAGTATCTAACATTAATTAGTAGGTGGGATCTAGCTCAGTATATAGAAGGAAAGAAATGTTTTATTTAACGACACACTCGACACATTTTATTTACGGTTATATGGGGTCAGACATATGGTTAATGACCACACAGATATTGAAGAAGGAAACCCGCTGTCGCCACTTCATGGGCTACTCTTTTCGATTGGCAGCAAGGGATCTTTTCTATGCACCATTCCATAGACAGGATAGCACATACCACGGCCTTTGATGTACTGGCTGGAGCTAAGTAGATAGAGCCTTTCACCTGGGGTGCTTGCATCATTGAACTGATCATCTCAGTGAACCCATTCTCTGATTGGGTTTTTCCCATCCTGACCTATGCACCACTACAAAAGCCATAGTATGTGTTGTCCTGTCTGTGGGAAAGTGCATATATACTCTTAAAAAAAAAGTAGGGGAACCTGAAATATTAATGTTAATATCAACTATTAGACCGAACATATATTTTGACCACAGACATCCTAGTAAAGATCGTTCAGGGGCCTAATTCACTAAACTCTCGCAACTTTGCGATCTCGCAGTGCAATGCTAAAAAGACTCACAAAGAGGATGCTTTGTTGTCTAGCAGAGCCTAAGAGAGCTTTGTGAATTAGGCCCCAGGTCTGTTTATCAACACCGAAACACATTCCATAGTTTGCACGTGCATCACGCAGTTGCCCCGTACATGTGTGTGGGGTGTCATTCTCGATTTTAACAATTTCCAGGAAGGTCGATTAATCACTGTGGAACATTATTTCTGTCAATCTTTTTCATTCTGTTGATCATACAGTTGTTATTGTTTTGTTTTTAGTCATTTTTATTGTTTGAATTTGCGATTTACTGATAAAAAACCCTCAACTTTCAAATTTCACTTCTGACCCCAATCGTCCCTAAAGATCTTTGATGGTCATAAAACCTACTGTAATACTGAACTACCGGTTGTAATGTATGCCCAGTTAATTCACTATTATCATATAACCATTCCCCACAGCTGTTAAATATACCTTACAATTTTGGCAATTGTAAATTGTTATTAGAGTTCCCCTACTTTTTTTGAAGAGTATATAAAAGATCCCTTTTTGATACTAATGAAAAAATATAGTGACCATATGTCAGAATTACAAATATTTATTAATAAATCAATGTGCTCTAGTGATGTCAAACAAACAAAAACAAACTTTAACCTTTAACTAACATTATTAGGTGGTATACTAAATAAATAAATACGTGTAAAGTTGCTTCTTCCATACATACTTCTTTCAATATTACCCCCCCCCCCCGTCACCTCACTTTCTATTACCACTGCCGAAAATATCTTCTATTGTGATGCAGTGATGTCATTAATAAGTGGCAGCCGGTGATTTTTCACTGCCTATTTTAATAAATTGTTGCTGGATATAGAATTACAAAGAATAAATGCTTCCTGGCCCCATGGTTATAAACCTTAAAGTCTAGACTTTAATAAAATCCAGACTTTAACGTCATGTCAACGCCATTCAAATAGTATTAAGTTAAAGTCTGGACTTTATTAAAGTCTAGACTTTAAGTTTTATAAGCACAGGCCCTGGTTGAATGTTGATATTTTACAATCTAAGTTGCGCATGTTGACAACAATGTTATATGAATGTATTTGTAAGCTTGTTCCTGATTGATTATGTCACATGACATGACAAATGCCAGATATAATTTCTGTCTGTAATGACATCACTGGTACGCTGTCTGCATACTAGTATGATTGCATAAGCTGAAACAGTTAAAAGTTTGTTTTGATTAATGAAACCACTATAGTCCATTTGTGTAAAAAGAGAACCTGATAAATTGGTTTATAATTAATAAAAGTTAAAATTGATATAAAAACATTATTAACTCAAATTACTTTTTTTATTTTTAAATTCAGTGTAAATAAAAATGTTTCTTTACAAATTACATGTATCATCAAATTGCATAGATTAAATCTTATTTTACAATGCAGGTATGAAGACGACTGATAGAAAAGCTGCAGTTCTATCTTTAGTCTCTATGTCCTGCATTATTAATTACATCGACAGTACAGCTAAGGCTGTTTTAGCATTTTGTTTTCACCCCTGTATTAGGGGTGGGATGAGGGGTGGGATGTAGCCCAGTGGTAAAGTGTTCGCTTGATGCGCTGTCAGTCTGGGTTCAATCCCTGTAGGTGGGCCCATTGGACTATTTCTATCTCCAACCAGTGCACCACGGTATATCAAAGGCCATGGTATGTGTTATCTTGTCTGTTGGATGATGCATATAAAAAATCCCTTGCTGCTAATCGAAGTGGCAACAGCGGATTTCCTCTCTCAATATCTGTGTGGTCCTTAACAAAATGTCTAATGCCATATAACCGTAAATAAAATGTGTTGAGTGCGTCGTTAAATAAAACATTTCCTTCCTTCCTTATTTCACCCCTGTATTAAAAATGAGATTAATCTATATAATTTCATTGTAATTAGTTAACAACTTTTTTATTTACATAAATTTTATATATTTTATATTTTAAATCAATATGTTTTAATACAAATTTTAAAATTATTCATTATAGAGTAGTATTATATTTCACTGGTTCCCTTTTCAAGTAGTGGACTACAGAGCAAATTGAATAATTATTCATCAGCTAGTGGATGAAAAACACATTTAATAATGCTGACAATCAGTTTAACTATTGAATTTTTATACTGATATTGCTCATCACTTAAGTTTTGCATTTACCTTAAATTTGGCACCCAATAGCCAATGTATTTTTCATGCTGGGGTGTTGTTAAATATCTAATCTAATCTAATCTGACAATTAGTCTTAGAGAGAAGAAAGGATGGAAATGGTTTATTTAACGACGCACTCAACACATTTCATTTATGGTTATATGGCGTCAGACATATGGTTAAGGACCACACAGATATTGAGGGAGGAAACCCGCTGTCGCCACTTCATAGGCTACTCTTTTCGATTAGCAGCAAGGGATCTTTTATTCTTTTATATGCAACACCCCATAAACAGGATAGCACATACCACAGCCTTTGATGTACCAGTCATAGTGCACTGGCTGGAGCAAGAATCTTAAAGAGAAAAACTGCTATATTTTTCCATTAGCCGCAAGGGATCTTTTATATGTATTTTCAGTCAGACTGACAGCATATACAATAGCCTTTGATATACCAGTCATGGTGCACTGGTTGGGACAGGAACAAACCCAATCAGAAAACTGGTCCACCAAGAAGCTAACAGAGATGCATATACAGAGATTTCTACATGGAATCTATATACTTGCCCTGCTATTAGTATTAACACAGATAGTGATTTTATGGACTAAGCATTACAGATTACGTATAGGTGCATGCATATTGCATACAAATTACAGACAAATATCCCTCTATGCATATAGAAGAAATATAATTACATTGGTAATGTCCTTTAAAGACAGACCTGTGTTCTTAACTGCAATATTATAAAGCAGGTTCAGCTGCATAAGCTTTTATGCTATACTTGTAGAGCAGTAAAAAAAAGAAGTATTTTTTGTGTCTTTCTTCTTTTTTGGTGGTGGGGGGGGGGGGGCATTTGTTAAGTATTATTGTGTATTAAATTATGTACTAATCTAAGACTGAAAATGTACAAGTGACTTCTCACCTCCCAGAAGAAAGGAGAACAGGTTCAGGGCTAATTTTGGGTGAGCAGAAATTTTGCCAATTTATCTATTAAATTTAAACAACTGCTGAAATTATTAAAAAAAATATTTTTTAAAACAAAATATCAATTATTACATGAAATTATTTCATCATATTAAAATAAAATTTGCCATTTCTTTAAAAAAAATTAGCAATTGGTGAATTTGGCAATTGCCAGAGCTAGTCCTGAGGTTGATAGGGTTTCATTATGTTTTGCATTCATTTGGAAATGTTTTTAATTATACACTTGGTTCCTATCATAATATTTTGTTATCAAATACTACTATATACAGTTATAATATTTTTGAGACCTGAACCATTACTTGACTAATTAACTGCAAACGGTGCAGTTACCGGCCTCGGTGGTGTCGTAGTTAAGCCATCGGACATAAGGCTGGTATGTACAGGGTTCACAGCCCAGTACCGGCTCCCACCCACGACTCAATGGGTAGGTGTAAGATCACTACACCACCTTCTCTCTCACTAACCACTAAAACTAACCCACTGTCCTGGACAGACAGCCCAGATAGCTGACGTGTGTGTGCCCAGGACTGCGTGCTTGAACCTTAATTGGATATAAGCACGAAAATAAATTGAAATGAAATGAAATGATGTGCAGTCTCAAGCCAAAGGGAATCAAGGAACTAATGAAGGAAGGAAGGAAGGAAGGAAGGAAATGTTTTATTTAACAACGCACTCAACACATTTTATTTACGGTTATATGGTGTCGGACATATGGTTAAGGACCACACAGATATTGATAGAGGAAACCCGCTGTCACCACTTTTCGATTAGCAGCAATGGATCTTTTATATGCACCATCCCACAGACAGGGTAGTATATACCAGTCATGGTGCACTGGCTGGAATGAGAAATAGCCCAATGGGCCCACCGACGGGGATTGATCCCAGACCGACCACGCATCGAGCGAGCACTGTACCACTGGGCTACGTCCCGCCCCTACAAATCAGCAAGCCTTGCTTAATTAATTGTTCCCTTAAATTAGATTACGGCATGTCTTTCAAAAAATTACCATATTTATAACATATAAATTTGGAGGATGTGTGTTAATACTTTTTGTATACACGTATATTAATCAGTATAAAAATTATGTTAAGGAAGGAAATGTTTTATTTAACAACGCACTCAACACATTTTATTTATGGTTATATGGTGTTGGACATATGGTTATGGACCACACAGATATTGAGAGAGGAAACCCGGCACTTGTTACACAGTTGTGGAGCACTGGCTGGAAAGAGAAATAGCCCAATGGGTCCACTGACGGGGATCGATCCTAGACTGACCGCGCATCAAGTGAATGCTGTACCACTGGGCTACGTCCCACCCCCTTATGATGATAAAGAAAAGAAAGGATTATTTCAAGTGTCAAATTTTGTTCAAGGAGGAGTGCTTAATTAATTGTTTCCTTAAATTAGATTACTTTTAAAAAATTACCAAATTTATAACATATAAATTTGGAGGATGTGTGTTAATACTTTTTGTATACATGTATATTAATCAGTATGAAAACTATGATGATAAAGAAAAGAAAGGATTATTTCAAGTGTCTAACATATGAAGAGTTAATTTTTTTAAAGGTGATATGCACCAATTTCCTAATTCTGGAGTTAGCACAGAAGGCATACTGATGGTAGTACAACTCAACAGTAAACCTTCCATCAAAATATGATCTATGCCCGTTGAACATGACATAAAAACTGCTTGTATGATATAGGCCATCTAATATGTTGCCGCAAAACCACATTTTTCTCCACATGATATAAAGGTCATAATCAAGTTTTAAAAATGAACTCTTCATATTGTAATTGTAGCAGCTCATCTAAAGACTAAGATTTCATTTCATTTCATTTCAACTTATTTTAGTGCTTATATCCAATCAAAGTTCAAGCATGCTGTCCTGGGTACATACCTCAGCTATCTGGGCTGTTTGTCCAGGACAGTGGGTTAGTTGTTAGTGAGAGAGAAGAGGATGTAGTGGTCTTACTCCTGCCCATTGAGTCATTTAAAACTCGCTCTGCATAGGAGCCAGTACCGGGCTGCGAACCCAGTATCTACCAGCCTTATATGTCCGATGGCTTAACAACAACACCACTGAGGCCAGTGAATAAAATAAGAAACTTACTGCCTGCACATACTGGCTCTTATACCAGTGAGCAGCAGGATGTATTTTACTGTATCACAGACAAAATGGCACATACCATGGACTTTTGATGATAGACTATAAATAATCATGGAATATTGACTGGAATGGGAAATAACCCAGTGGACCAGTCAAACAAGGTGGATTGATTGCACAACACATCGCATGTCAGACAAGTGATCTACCACTATAATCATCAATGACAAAAAAAAAAAAAATTCAATTTTCAGGTGCCTAATAAATTATGTAAGCCTTTGTCTGACCCAGTAGATGGCATTTTGAAATGTCTGCATATACATAAAAAAAAAAAAATACTTAACTCATGAAATTAGAATCAAATTTCTTTTTCTTCTTCTTTTTTTTGTTGTTATATGTCTTAAAAGTGGCCAATGGCTGGTTATCAAGAAGGAAGTACTAATATCAAGTTTACATGCTAACATTTTAAAATATGCCATTAAAGTCAGCCGTTTTTTATATTGAAAATTAATTCTTGATGAAATAAAAATAGCTCCACACTTTAAAACAAACACACCAAAGAAGAAACACTTGAGAATTGAAAAAACTTAATCTTTAAATAATCAATGTCTTAGCTGGAACCGCAGAGTGCAAAAAGTGGAACAAATTATATTTATCAGAATGAAGATCTGCTGTCAAACTAAACATAATGCAACTAGATCTACCAAAAATAAACTCAGTGAACCAACATACAAAAACATGAAGGCAAAACATGAATCAGATGAAAAATAACAATTTAGGCCTGTGCATTTATGCAGTTACAAGGAAGGAAGGAAGGAAATGTTTTTATTTAACGACGCACTCAACTCATTTTATTTATGGTTATATGGCATCAGACATATGGTTAAGGATCACACAGATATTGAGAGAGGAAACCTGCTGTCGCCACGTCATGGGCTACTCTTTTCAATTAGCAGCAAGGGATCTTTTATATGCACCATCCCACAGACAGGGTAGTACATACCACAGCCTTTGATATACCAGTCGAGGTGCACTGGTTGGAGCGAGAAATAGCCCAATGGGCCCACCGACGGGGATCGATTCCAGACCGACCACGCATCGAGCGAGCGCTGTACCACTGGGCTATGTCCCACCCCTACAAATCAGCAGGCCTTGCCATGAATTTTGTTCGAGGAGGAGTGCTTAATTAATTGTTCCCTTAAATTAGATTACGGCATGTCTTTTAAAAAATTACCATATTTATAACATATAAATTTGGAAGATGTGTGTTAATACTTTTTGTATACACGTATATTAATCAGTATGAAAACTATGATGATAAAGAAAAGAAAGGATTATTTCAAGTGTCCAACATATGAAGAGTTCATTTTTTAAAGGTGATATGCACCAATTTCCTAATTTTGGAGCAGAAGGCATACTGATGGTAGTACAACTCAACAGTAAACCTTCCATCAAAATATGATCTATGCCCATTGAACACGACATGAAAACTGTGCTTGTATGATACAGGCCATCTAATATGTTGCAGCAAAACCACATTTTTCTCCAAATGATATAAAAGTCATAATCAAGTTTTGTAAATGAACTCTTCATATTGTAATTGTAGCAGCTCATCTAAAGACTAAGATAAGATTTCATTTCATGTCAACTTATTTTAGTGCTTATATCCAATTAAGGTTCAAGCACACTGTCCTGGGCACATACCTCAGCTATCTGGGCTGTCTGTCCAGGACAGTGGGTTAGTTGTTAGTGGTTAGTGAGAGAGAAGAGGGTGTAGTGGTCTTACACCTACCCACTGAGTCATTAAAACTGCGAACCCAGTATCTGCCAGCCTTATATGTCCGATGGCTTAACAACAACACCACTGAGGCCAGTGAATAAGATAAGAAACTTACTGCTTGCACATACTGGCTCTTATACCAGTGAGCAGCAGGATGTATTTTACTGTATCACAGATGAATTGGCACATACCATGGACTTTGATGATACACTATAAATAATCATGGAATATTGACTGGAATGGGAAATAACCCAGTGGGACAGTCAAACAAGGTGGATTGATTGCACAGCACATCGCATGTCAGACAAGTGATCTACCACTATAATCATCAATGACAACCAAAAAAAAGTTTCAATTTTCAGGTGCCTAATAAATTATGTAAGCCTTTGTCTGACCCAGTAGATGGCATTTTGAAATGTCTGCATATACATAAAAAAAAAACCCCACTTAACTCATGAAATTAGAATCAAATTTCTTTTTCTTCTTCTTTTTTTGTTGTTATATGTCTTAAAAGTGGCCAATGGCTGGTTATCAAGAAGGAAGTACTAATATCAAGTTTACATGCTAACATTTTAAAATATGCCATTAAAGTCAGCCGTTTTATATTGAAAATTAATTCTTGATGAAATAAAAATAGCTCCACACTTTAAAAAAAACACACACCAAAGAAGAAACACTTGAGAATTGAAAAAACTTAATCTTTAAATAATCAATGTCTTAGCTGGAACCGCAGAGTGCAAAAAGTGGAACAAATTATATTTATCAGAATGAAGATCTGCTGTCAAACTAAACATAATGCAAGTAGATCTACCAAAAATAACCTCAGTGAACCAACATACAAAAACATGAAGGCAAAACATGAATCAGATGAAAAATAACAATTTAGGCCTGTGCATTTATGCAGTTACAAGGAAGGAAGGAAGGAAATGTTTTTATTTAACGACGCACTCAACTCATTTTATTTATGGTTATATGGCATCAGACATATGGTTAAGGATCACACAGATATTGAGAGAGGAAACCTGCTGTCGCCACGTCATGGGCTACTCTTTTCAATTAGCAGCAAGGGATCTTTTATATGCACCATCCCACAGACAGGGTAGTACATACCACAGCCTTTGATATACCAGTCGAGGTGCACTGGTTGGAGCGAGAAATAGCCCAATGGGCCCACCGACGGGGATCGATTCCAGATCGACCACGCATCGAGCGAGCGCTGTACCACTGGGCTATGTCCCACCCCTACAAATCAGCAGGCCTTGCCATAAATTTTGTTCGAGGAGGAGTGCTTAATTAATTGTTCCCTTAAATTAGATTACGGCATGTCTTTTAAAAAATTACCATATTTATAACATATAAATTTGGAAGATGTGTGTTAATACTTTTTGTATACACGTATATTAATCAGTATGAAAACTATGATGATAAAGAAAAGAAAGGATTATTTCAAGTGTCAAATTTTGTTAGAGGAGGAGTGCTTAATTAATTGTTCCCTTAAATTAGATTACGGCATGTCTTTTAAAAAATTACCATATTTATAACATATAAATTTGGAGGATGTGTGTTAATACTTTTTGTATACACGAATATTAATCAGTATAAAAACTATGATGATAAAGAAAAGAAAGGATTATTTCAAGTGTCCAACATATGAAGAGTTCATTTTTTAAAGGTGATATGCACCAATTTCCTAATTTTGGAGCAGAAGGCATACTGATGGTAGTACAACTCAACAGTAAACCTTCCATCAAAATATGATCTATGCCCATTGAACACGACATGAAAACTGTGCTTGTATGATACAGGCCATCTAATATGTTGCAGCAAAACCACATTTTTCTCCAAATGATATAAAAGTCATAATCAAGTTTTGTAAATGAACTCTTCATATTGTAATTGTAGCAGCTCATCTAAAGACTAAGATAAGATTTCATTTCATGTCAACTTATTTTAGTGCTTATATCCAATTAAGGTTCAAGCACACTGTCCTGGGCACATACCTCAGCTATCTGGGCTGTCTGTCCAGGACAGTGGGTTAGTTGTTAGTGGTTAGTGAGAGAGAAGAGGGTGTAGTGGTCTTACACCTACCCACTGAGTCATTAAAACTGCGAACCCAGTATCTGCCAGCCTTATATGTCCGATGGCTTAACAACAACACCACTGAGGCCAGTGAATAAGATAAGAAACTTACTGCTTGCACATACTGGCTCTTATACCAGTGAGCAGCAGGATGTATTTTACTGTATCACAGATGAATTGGCACATACCATGGACTTTGATGATACACTATAAATAATCATGGAATATTGACTGGAATGGGAAATAACCCAGTGGGACAGTCAAACAAGGTGGATTGATTGCACAGCACATCGCATGTCAGACAAGTGATCTACCACTATAATCATCAATGACAACCAAAAAAAAGTTTCAATTTTCAGGTGCCTAATAAATTATGTAAGCCTTTGTCTGACCCAGTAGATGGCATTTTGAAATGTCTGCATATACATAAAAAAAAACCCCCACTTAACTCATGAAATTAGAATCAAATTTCTTTTTCTTCTTCTTTTTTTGTTGTTATATGTCTTAAAAGTGGCCAATGGCTGGTTATCAAGAAGGAAGTACTAATATCAAGTTTACATGCTAACATTTTAAAATATGCCATTAAAGTCAGCCGTTTTTTATATTGAAAATTAATTCTTGATGAAATAAAAATAGCTCCACACTTTAAAAAACACACACCAAAGAAGAAACACTTGAGAATTGAAAAAACTTAATCTTTAAATAATCAATGTCTTAGCTGGAACCGCAGAGTGCAAAAAGTGGAACAAATTATATTTATCAGAATGAAGATCTGCTGTCAAACTAAACATAATGCAAGTAGATCTACCAAAAATAACCTCAGTGAACCAACATACAAAAACATGAAGGCAAAACATGAATCAGATGAAAAATAACAATTTAGGCCTGTGCATTTATGCAGTTACAAGGAAGGAAGGAAGGAAATGTTTTTATTTAACGACGCACTCAACTCATTTTATTTATGGTTATATGGCATCAGACATATGGTTAAGGATCACACAGATATTGAGAGAGGAAACCTGCTGTCGCCACGTCATGGGCTACTCTTTTCAATTAGCAGCAAGGGATCTTTTATATGCACCATCCCACAGACAGGGTAGTACATACCACAGCCTTTGATATACCAGTCGAGGTGCACTGGTTGGAGCGAGAAATAGCCCAATGGGCCCACCGACGGGGATCGATTCCAGATCGACCACGCATCGAGCGAGCGCTGTACCACTGGGCTATGTCCCACCCCTACAAATCAGCAGGCCTTGCCATAAATTTTGTTCGAGGAGGAGTGCTTAATTAATTGTTCCCTTAAATTAGATTACGGCATGTCTTTTAAAAAATTACCATATTTATAACATATAAATTTGGAAGATGTGTGTTAATACTTTTTGTATACACGTATATTAATCAGTATGAAAACTATGATGATAAAGAAAAGAAAGGATTATTTCAAGTGTCAAATTTTGTTAGAGGAGGAGTGCTTAATTAATTGTTCCCTTAAATTAGATTACGGCATGTCTTTTAAAAAATTACCATATTTATAACATATAAATTTGGAGGATGTGTGTTAATACTTTTTGTATACACGAATATTAATCAGTATAAAAACTATGATGATAAAGAAAAGAAAGGATTATTTCAAGTGTCCAACATATGAAGAGTTCATTTTTTAAAGGTGATATGCACCAATTTCCTAATTTTGGAGCAGAAGGCATACTGATGGTAGTACAACTCAACAGTAAACCTTCCATCAAAATATGATCTATGCCCATTGAACACGACATGAAAACTGTGCTTGTATGATACAGGCCATCTAATATGTTGCAGCAAAACCACATTTTTCTCCAAATGATATAAAAGTCATAATCAAGTTTTGTAAATGAACTCTTCATATTGTAATTGTAGCAGCTCATCTAAAGACTAAGATAAGATTTCATTTCATGTCAACTTATTTTAGTGCTTATATCCAATTAAGGTTCAAGCACACTGTCCTGGGCACATACCTCAGCTATCTGGGCTGTCTGTCCAGGACAGTGGGTTAGTTGTTAGTGGTTAGTGGGAGAGAAGAGGGTGTAGTGGTCTTACACCTACCCACTGAGTCATTAAAACTGCGAACCCAGTATCTGCCAGCCTTACATGTCCGATGGCTTAACAACAACACCACTGAGGCCAGTGAATAAGATAAGAAACTTACTGCTTGCACATACTGGCTCTTATACCAGTGAGCAGCAGGATGTATTTTACTGTATCACAGATGAATTGGCACATACCATGGACTTTGATGATACACTATAAATAATCATGGAATATTGACTGGAATGGGAAATAACCCAGTGGGACAGTCAAACAAGGTGGATTGATTGCACAGCACATCGCATGTCAGACAAGTGATCTACCACTATAATCATCAATGACAACCAAAAAAAAGTTTCAATTTTCAGGTGCCTAATAAATTATGTAAGCCTTTGTCTGACCCAGTAGATGACATTTTGAAATGTCTGCATATATATAAAAAAATAACCAATTAACTCATGAAATTAGAATCAAATTTCGTTTTGTTCTTCTTTTGTTTTGTTATCTGTCTTAAAAGTAGCCAATGGCTGGTTATCAAGAAGGAAGTACTAATACATGTATCAAGTTTACATGCTAACATTTTATAATATGCTGTTTTTATATTGAAAATTAGTTTTTGATGAAATCAAAATAGTCCACACTTAAAAAAAACACCACACCAAAGAAGAAACACCTGACAACTGAAAAAACATAATCTTTAAATAATCAATGTCTTAGCTGGAAACGCAGAATGCAAAAAGTGGAACAAATTATATTCATCAGAATGAAGGTCTGCTGTCAAACTAAATATATTGGATTAGAAGGCAGTATAACAAATAAACATTTAAAAAAAGTAAAGTTAATACAAATAGATCTTCCAAAAATAACCTCAGTGAACCAACATACAAAAACATGAAGGCAAAACATGAATCAGATGAAAACTTAACAAATTAGGCCTGTGCATTTATGCAGTACAGTGGGGCTCACTTGATGCACGGTCGGTTTGGGATCGATCCCCGAAAGTAGAAGGAAGGAAATGTTTTATTTAACAATACACTCAACACATTTTATTTATGGTTATATGGCATCAGACATATGGTTAAGGACCACACAGATATTGAAAGAGGAAACCTGCTGTCGCCACTTCATGGGCTACTCCTTTTAATTAGCAGCAAGAGATCTTTTATATGCACCATCCCACAGACAGGATAGTACATACCACAGCCTTCGATATGCCAGTTGTGGTGTGCAGGCTGGAATGAGAAATAGCCCAATGGGTCCACTGACGGGGATCGATCCCAGACCGACTGTGCTGCAAATAAACGCTTTACCACTGGGCTACGTCCCGCCCCCTTATGCAGTTACAAAGACGTGTATTTCTCAACGCTTTGATTAATAAACAAGTAAGCGTCAAATGATTTTAAACAAGCATTCTGAATGTACTGCTGAAGCAATACCAGGCCCAACCAATTTTCATTTCTCCTAAGTTCAAGGGCCATAACTCTGTAAAAAAAATTAAATATGTCACCATACAGTCAAATATGATCTGTAACAGTTCATAACAAAGTATACACACAATTTCAGCTCAATATCTTGGGGCATTGCACTTTTTTTATTTTTGAATTTAAAGAAAGTCCTGACATAACTCTGTAAAAAAAAAATTGGTAATTTGCCATAAAAGTCAAACTTGATCTGTAACAGACAGTACATAACAAAGCCATACACAACATTTCAGCTCAATATGTTGAGGCATTGTGGAAAAACAAAGTCAGGAAAAGTATATGTGGGACCGACAAAGAGATAGCCATACAGACAGAAGGATGGAACCAAAACCTATAGTCCCCTCCAGTTGAATCAGTAGAAAACAATAACAAAAATAAGAGAAATAACACAGCAGAACATTACCATCTATACAGCTATTTGGTCTGTATCATGTAATATACATTGTGTATTCATATGGTCATAGTGTGGATCTTGAAATAGAGGGTTCTGTGATATTCACTGGCAGTTGTTTGGTTGTTTTACGCCCCACATCCATAGACTGTTCCCTTGTGCTGTGTTCCCTTGTTCCGTGTTCACTTGTGATGCACCAGGGAATGAAAATGCTTATTATTTTTCATACGCCACAAGAGCGTACAAGCCATTTTCGTGTTGATATTCATGTGAAGCTATTCTCAGTATGAGTGAAGCTGAATTTATTGAGGAGGTGCAAGGACATAAGCTGCTGTGGGACCCTAACAGTAAGGATTACCGTGACAAACACCAGTAGTTCAATTCATCCTTTAGTTTTTGCATTAAAAGCTTTTGTGATTTCCTTGATTTCCATTCTGTTCAACGTTTGTTTTATAAGATAATCACGTGGTGATAATAAATAAATAAATCAGTAGTGCACACGCCACAGGGAACATGCTATGGAAACAGATGATACAAGGCCAGATCATGAGGTCACAACACCACAAGGTCACAAGTTGACAAGAGAACAGTCTATGGATATGGGGCCTACGATCCCTCTTTGTAGGGTAAACTGGACCTCTCTCTATATTTGTATGGGATGTAGTTTAAGGGGGAAAACTGCACAAATTTCCATGATTCTTGTAACTTTAGGGGGGTAGCTCTAACCCATCTACTTTTCACACACTCTAAGGGCTTGATACCATTAGTAATGTACCTGCAACCATCAAAGAGGCCACTTTTACTAAAACAGCAGCAAAATCAGGGCTAGCTCTGCCACTTGCCAAATTCGCCAACTGCGAATTTTAGGAACAATTGGTGAATTTTAATTTAATTTGGCGAAAAAAATTCTTGTAATAATTGGTATTTGCTGGAAAATAACTGATTTTTGCATTTTTGGACATAATTTGGCGAATTGTTTTGTACACCCAGAGCTAGCCCTGAAAATATCTTTTATGTATAGTTTGTTAAAGACAGCACAGCACAGCACAGCAGCACAGCACAGCACAGCAGCACAGCAGCACAGCAGCGCAGCACAGCACAGCACAGCACAGCACAGCACAGCACAGCACAGCACAGCACAGCACAGCACAGCAACTACATTAGTCATGAAAAAATGTGATTTTCACCCATGTGGATATATGCTACACCAAGAGCAGTGGACTGTACCACCCAAAACTACCCCAAGTTTAAATACAACAGAAAGACAGAAAGTGGCCTATCCATTCATCAATCCACTCACAATCCTACCAACACCCACCCACCTACACATTATCCACCCACTCATCCACCCACTCATCCATTCACCATCCATCCATCCAACATATACCTATTTATGCACTCACCCACACACAAACCTAACCTTCTGTCCATCCATATATTCATCATCCATCTCACCCATCCATCAACCCATCCACCCACTCATCCGTCCATCCATCCCATCCATCCATTCATCCATCATATACCCATTTATGCACTCACCCACACACAAACCTAACCTTCTATCCATTCATACATTCATCATCCATCTCGCCCATCCATCAACCCATCCACCCACTCATCCATCAACCCATCCACCCACTCATCCATCAACCCATCCACTCACCTATCCATCAATCCATCAACACATCCACTCACTCATCCACCCACTCATCCGTCCATCCATCCCATCCATCCATTCATCCATCATATACCTATTTATGCACTCACCCACACACAAACCTAACCTTCTATCCATCCATACATTCATCATCCATCTAACCCATCCATCAACCCATCCACCCACTCATCCATCAATCAACCCATCAACACATCCACTCACTCATCCATCAACACATCCACTCACCCATCCATCAATCCATCAACACATCCACTCACTCATCCATCAACACATCCACTCGCTCATCCATCCATCCATCCATCATATACCTATTTATGCACTCACCCACACACAAACCTAACCTTCTATCCATCCATACATTCATCATCCATCAACCCATCCACCCACTCATCCATCAACCCATCAACACATCCACCCACTCATCCATCAACCCATCCACTCACCCATCCATCAATCCACCCACTCATCCATCCATCCATCATATACCTATTTATGCACTCACCCACACACAAACCTAACCTATCCATCCATATATTCATCATCCATCTCACCCATCCACCCACTCATCCATCAACCCATCAACCCATCCACTCACTCATCCATCATATACCTATTTATGCACTCACCCACACACAAACCTAATCTTCTATCCATCCATACATTCATCATCCATCTCACCCATCCATCAACCCATCCACCCACTCATCCATCAACCCATCAACCCACTCATCCACTCACCCATCCATCAATCCACTCACTCATCCACCCACTCATCCATCCATCCATCATATACCTATTTATGCACTCACCCACACACAAACCTAACCTTCTATCCATCCATACATTCATCATCCATCTCACCCATCCATCAACCCACACCCACTCATCCATCAACCCATCCATCAACCCATCCACTCACCCATCCATCAATCCACTCACTCATCCACCACTCATCCATCCATCCATCATATACCTATTTATGCACTCACCCACACACAAACCTAACCTTCTATCCATCCATATATTCATCATCCATCTCACCCATCCATCAACCCATCCACCCACTCATCCATCAACCCATCAACACATCCACCCACTCATCCATCAACCCATCCATCAATCCACTCACTCATCCACCCACTCATCCATCCATCCATCATATACCTATTTATGCACTCACCCACACACAGACCTAATCTTCTATCCATCCATACATTCATCATCCATCTCACCCATCCATCAACCCATCCACCCACTCATCCATCAACTCATCAACCCACTCATCCACTCACCCATCCATCCATCAACTCACTCATCCACCCACTCATCCATCCATCCATCATATACCTATTTATGCACTCGCCCACACACAAACCTAACCTTCTATCCATCCATAGATTCATCATCCATCTCATCCATCCATCAACCCATCCACCCACTCATCCATCAACCCATCCACCCACTCATCCATCAACCCATCCACTCACCCATCCATCAATCCACTCACTCATCCACCCACTCATCCATTCATCCATCATATACCTATTTGTGCACTCACCCACACACAAACCTAACCTTCTATCCATCCATACATTCATCATCCATCTCACCCATCCATCAACCCATCCACCCACTCATCCATCAACCCACTCATCCATCAACCCATCCACTCACCCATCCATCAATCCATCAACACATCCACTCACTCATCCATCCATCCATCCATCATATACCTATTTATGCACTCACCCACACACAATCCTAACCTTCTATCCATCCATACATTCATCATCCATCTCACCCATCCATCAACCCATCCACCCACTCATCCATCAACCCATCCACTCACCCATCCATCAATCCACTCACTCATCCATCCATCCATCATATACCTATTTATGCACTCACCCACACACACACCTAACCTTCTATCCATCCATCCATACATTCATCATCCATCTCACCCATCCATCAACCCATCCACCCACTCATCCATCAACCCATCCACCCACTCATCCATCAACCCATCCACTCACCCATCCATCAATCCACTCACTCATCCACCCACTCATCCATCCATCCATCATATACCTATTTATGCACTCACCCACACACAAACCTAACCTTCTATCCATCCATATATTCATCATCCATCTCACCCATCTATCAACCCATCCACCCACTCATCCACCCACTCATCCATCCCATCCATCCATCCATCCATCCATTCATCTCTATATCTGTATATCTGTCCATCCATCCATACATACATTAACCACTAACCTATCCATTAATCTTGTCAGAGATCCATTATTTCATATATAAATCCTTACATAATGCACAGTACATGTATGACAGCAAACCACTCTATATATAAAAAAAAATAACAAAAAAATAACAAAGATATAAAACACACTACCAATAAAACTCACTTTGCCAAATTAAACCTTCTTGTATTTAATTTCCCACATGCCATGTTTACCCAGAAATAACAACCTTTCAGGAAAAAAATATCCATTAATTCTTCGACCTCACACACTGCAGCCATAAGAAAATCCGACCTAATCCTGTATTTGAGAAGAAGAATAATAACAATATTACCATTTTCTGTGAGTCCTTTATTCATAGCTAAACTCCAGACAGACCATTAAATAAACTGAACAAACAACCAATGTTCTGCTTACATGGCCACAGAGAAATTAACACCCTAATTACCTTTATTTAATCTTTAATAGCAGAAAGCATCAATTTATTAATACAGAGGGGAGTCAAAGGAAAACCTGAGTATGAATACAGTTAGAGATTTCTTAGTGGTGTATATTTCCAGAGCTAATATAATAGTTAACCCTAAATAGCATCCATTTACGTAGAAAAAAGTTAAAGTTTGTTTTGTTTAATGACACCACTAAAGCACATTGAGTTATTTGTCGTTGACTGTAGTTATAAAACATTTGGTAATTCTGAAATATAATATTAGAGAGGAAAGGAAAGGAAATGTTTTATTTAACGACGCTCTCAACACATTTTATTTACGGTTATATGGTGTCGGAATATTAGAGAGGAAGTCCACTACATTTTTCCATTAGTAGCAAGATATCTTTTATATGCATCATCCCACAGACAGGACAGCACATACCACAGCCTTTGTTATACCAGTTGTGATGCACTGGCTGAAATGAGAAATATTCCAAAGGGCCCCCCAATGGGGATTGATCCGAGACTGACCGCACATCAGGCGAGTGCTTTACCATTGGGCTAGATCCCACCTTCTTGATAGCAGATATCAATTTACTAATATCGGGGGGAGTCAGACAAACCTATGAATGAATGAAGCAAATGTTATTTTTAATGACGCACTCAACACATTTTATTTACGGTTATGTGGTATCAGACATATGGTTAAGGACCACACAGATATTGAGAGAGGAAACCCGCTGTCGCCACTTCATGGGCTACTCTTTTCGATTAGCAGCAATGGATCTTTTATATGCAACATCCCACAGACAGGGTAGTACATACCACGGCCTTTGATATACCAGTCGTGGTGCAATGGGTGGAACGAGAAATAGCCCAACGGGCCCACCGACAGGGATTGATCCCAGACTGACTGGGCATCGAGCAAGCGCTTTACCACTGGGCTACGTCCCACCCCAATATAATGGAGAGTCAGGGAAACTCTATGAATGAAAGAAAGGAATGTTTTTATTTAACGATGCACTCAACACATTTTATTTACGGTTATATGGCGTCAGACATATGGTTAAGGACCACACAGATTTTGAGAGGAAACCCGCTGTCGCCACTACATGGGCTACTCTTCCGATTAGCAGCAAGGGATCTTTTATTTGCGCTTCCCACAGGCAGGATAGCACAAACCATGGCCTTTGTTGAACCAGTTATGGATCACTGGTCAGTGCAAGTGGTTTACACCTACCCATTGAGCCTTGCGGATTTGGAGTCAGTATCTGGATTAAAAATCCCATGCGTCGAAATGGGATCCAAACCCAGTACCTACCAGCCTGTAGACCGATGGCCTGCCACGATGCCACCGAGGCTGGTCTCTATGAATGAATGCAGCTGAAGATTTCTTAACGGTGTATACTTGCAACACCATCGTAATATTTAACTCTTAGTAATAGCCATTTACTTAAGAAAACAAAAAGGCACCATTATGAATGTTTTCTTCCATAAATCAATAATAATGACAATAATATGTCAAGATGAAAAGAACATTTTGACAGTTAATATAATAAATCATCCAATCAGCACATTTTCAACACATTAAGTCTCAAATCAATAACGTAATGTAAACCGTACATATCATACAAATCTATAATATTACATGTATTATTTGAAACCGGCCTCGGTGGCGCCGTGGTTAGGCCATCCGTCAATAGGCTGGTAGGTACTGGGTTCGGACTCCAAACCCTGAGCGAGTGCTCCGCAAGGCTCAATGGGTAGGTGTAAACCACTTGCACCGACCAGTGATCCATAACTGGTTCAACAAAGGCCATGATTTGTGCTATCCTGCCTGTGGGAAGCGCAAATAAAAGATCCCTTGCTGCTAATGGAAAGAGTAGCCCATGAAGTGGCGACAGCGGGTTTCCTCTCAAAATCTGTGTGGTCCTTAACCATATGTCTGACGCCATATATCCGTAAATAAAATGTGTTGAGTGCATCGTTAAATAAAACATTTCTTTGTTTTTTCTTTTGTATTATGTGAAATTCAAACCTTTCAGTTGGTTATGGTGATAATAAGGAATAAATTATGTAAAATGCTGTAATATGTGCTTTTCTAGGTACACTGTGAGAAAACACAAGTATTTTGAGAGTAATAATAAAGCAATACATGTCCCCTATTGGTCCCAAATACTGTAAATCAGAAAATGTTAGCGAGCATAAAATATTGCGAATTTAGCAAAGCCATACAAAACACTAACATTTCATGACTCTAAATATAAACTAAAGTCAGATAAAAACAAAAATCAAACAAGTCTTAAAACGTATACATATTTAATAACGATTTGAATTAATCAACTGTGAACAATTCAGAACCAAGGCAAATAAAAAGTCGTCACATATCCTATGTACATGCACTAACATTCATGGCACAACAATTAAAACTATTGTCACATCCGGTGCAGTGTCGCAGCAAAGCAAAATGAAATGTCAGTATTATGAATACAGTCTTATAGTTTCAATGTTTGTAACTTTTAGCAATAAAGACACATAATTGCGGTTACAAAGAAATTATTTCTGTCAAAGTAAGAACAGTACCAGAGCAATGATTACTAGTACGTCTTAGTGGAAAAAGAGCTTACGACCCCTTTATGCACAACAGACTACTACGAAAACACGTTTTCATTGGACTGATTATGTGTGGTTGTTTCGTTGGCGATTAACTGGACAAACAACAGTTTTTGTACTGTTTGTACTGTTTTGTATTTTGTACTTTAACGGTTGGTTTTAAATAAAACATTTAGGGTCTATTACCATATTAACTGGACAAACAACAGGCTATAGATTAGGCAATAAATACAGCAAACGATACTAGTTAGTTTAGATGTATAACACTGTAATGTTTTTATTAAAATTAAGTTGGAGACAAGCAGCATCACTTGGATGTTTGAGGCTATATTTCAAACTGGAAATAGTGCGCATTGCAGAACATCAAAAAATATCGAGTGTTCTTGTGACCAGTCAGTAGTTTTTTTTAATGTTTGATATGCCGACCTTGCTAAAGGTTTATGTCGCTAATATGTCACTGATATGGATTTTGCTAAATTTTAAGGTCGCTAATATTTTCTGATTTATAGTATCTCCTAAGTTCAAAGTCCAGGGGCGTAGACTGGGGGGGGGGGGGGGGGGGTTCGGATGAACCCTCCCACTGAAGCAAATGGTCGACTAAAACATACAGGTTTATACATATGGCGTTTCTGGTGGTGCAAAAACAAAATAGAAAAAGGTCCACTTGGTTCATATTCGAACACCCCCCCCCCCCCCCCCCCCCCCCCCCCAGGTCCCTGAAGGCTATAACTCTGCAACAAATGGGTAAATCGGCATGAAAGTCAAACTTGATCTGTAACAGACCATATTAAAGCTATACCAGTACATAAAATTTCAGTTCAATATCTCGAGGCATTGCAAAAAAAAAAAAAATTGATCACCTTGGCTCTTGAAATTTTAAATCATATTCTAGCATTTGAAATACAATGTACAAACTGGTCCCTCAGTAAACCGGAATTACCTCAAAACAGAATGTTTTTCATGAGCCCTATTTAAACAAGCAATACATGTTCCCTACCGGGCGCAACAATGTTTCATACATTCTAAGTTCAAGGGCCATAACTCAGTCAAAAATGGGTAAATTGCCATAAAAGTAAAAATTGATCTGTAACAGTACATGATAAAGCAATATACAAATTGTGAAAAAATTTAAATTGTTTCCCCCAAGTTCAAGGGCCATACCTGTAACTATCAAAAATATTAAATCGTCATGAAAGTCAAACTTGATCTGCAACAGTACATGATAAAGTTATACATAAAATTTCAGTTCAATATCTGGATCCATTGTGAAAACAATCTGAAAACTATATGTGGGACAGACGGACAGACAGAAAGACGGAGATAAAACCTATAGTCTCCTTCAGTTGAACTAGTCGCGAACTAATAAATGAAAACAATAAGTGAAAATATGTCTTAGACTTGTAGCCCAGCTCTCAAATTTCTGAAAACAACACAAAAATAAAAGCTGGAATTTGTATAATTGGACAACATGGTGGCGGGACCTAGCTCTGTGGTAAAGCGCTTACTCGATGTGTGGTCTATCTGGGATCAATCCCCGTTGGTGGGCCCATCTGGCTATTTTTTTTTCAAGCCAGTGCACCACTACGGGTATTTCAAAGGCCATGGAATATGTTATCCTGTCTGTGGGATGGTGCATATGAAAATTCCCTTGCTATGAATGGAAAAATGTAGGGGTTTCCTCTCTAAGACTATAATATGTCAAAATTACCAAATGTTTGACATCCAGTAGGCGATGATTAATAAATCAATGTGTTCTAGTGGTGTTTTAACCAAAACAAACTGTAACTTAATTGGACATCACAAAAAAAAATGACATATAACAGACTCATCAAACTCCAAACCAAAACATTGTTATGACACACTAGTTTATGCAGCTGTTTCTATCTCAAAACACAAACCAATAACATACTGACGGTAACACACCCCACCCATTGGGCTATTTCTCATTCCAGCCAGTGCACCACGACTGGTATATCAAAGGCCTTGGTATGTACTACCCTGTCTGTAGGATGGTGCATATAAAAGATCCCTTGCTGCTAATCAAAAAGAGTAGCCCATTATGTGTTGTTAAATAAAACATTTCCTTCTTTGTAACACATCCCACTTCATTGACTTATAAATAGTTATGAAAGTGTCTCGTGTAGGTTGTAGCTGTTGGACCAAATGAATTCCCATTTCAAATAATGTTAACATTTTCTGACAAGCATTCTAAGAGTTCTGCTAAAGCAATACAAAGACTCCTACCGTAACAAAATTTTCATATCTTTTAAGTTCAGGGGCCATAACTCTGTCAAAAATAGGCAAATTTCTATAAAAAGTCAAATTTGATAAAGCTTAGTTACGGTATTGTGATGGAAATTTTTGCCTATGTCTCAGTTTACTGTTACCCCATAGACAGAATAGCACATATCACAGCCTTTGATATACCAATCGTGGTGTACTGACTGGAACGAAAAATAGCCTAATGGGTCTACCAACAGGGACTGATCCCAGACCGACCGCGCATCAAGCAAGTTCTTTTATCACGGAGCTATGTTCCGCTCAGAATGAATGTTTATCATCACCCCAGCACAAAGAACACATGCTATTGGGTGTCAAATAAATAAACACAAATAAAGACACATTTAGGAAGGAAATGTTTTATTTAACAATACACTCAACACATTTTATTTACGGTTATATGGCATCAGACATATTGTTAAGGACCACACAGATATTGAGAGAGGAAACCCGCTGTAGCCACTTCAATCTGAAAACTATATGTGGGACAGACGGACAGACAGACAGACACAATCTGATTACAATTAGCTCCACTGGTCTACCAGTAGATCTAACAGCATTGCATGGACTGCCATGTCCAGGTGATATTTCATCTATAAATAGATTTAAATTTAAATATCGACCAATTACAAATCGCCGAAACTATTTATGCAACAGGCGAACTTGTTGGTATATTTCAACATTAAAAAAGAGGGGGAAAAGTGCAGTAATAAACTCTGGATTGTATACTAGTATAAACAGATTTTATGGCTATACCATTTAAATAAAATGTTACATTGTTAACGGTAGAGTAAACTCAAACAAGAGATTTATGTGTTGGAAAGATGCATACCCGGACCACCAACACATACTGACACTTTAGCAAATGAAAAACACGTAATTTTAGAGTTAATAAAAAACCATGAATATTCATGCTAACTGGGGGCAGCCATTTTGTTTCATTTTTGTGACGTCCGGTGGTATAGCTTTGGGTGAAGTGACGTCAGCCCCGTCCATCTGCTCTATGAACAGTGTAAACAAACGCTCTAATTTACGACAAGGCACTTACCTGACTTGTAAAACAACATAAATGACTTGATAGTATAATAAACTATTTAACTAAATATATTTCAGTTTGCATCAATAGAACAAAATGGAGTTATAGTATTTTTCTTTTTTAAAAAATCCAAAGGAAAAAAAAGCATATTAATAAGCTTATTAGTATGCTACGTTTGAGAAAAAACGACCACTCATGATACCCAAGTGATAATTTTCGTTTCTTTGGGACTACGTAATTGGTCAGTTTTGTGATTTTAGATGGGAAAGTCTACTTAATCAAGGGTTTTACAGAATTACAGTAATAAAGCAAGACGGCTGATCGATTACAATTAGAGGGATGTCCGTGCGGTTAACACACAATACCCTGTGATCTTAATAAAAGAGGCACGTCTTTTCAGTGTCTAGACACAGTGTCTGGGGACCATCTAAATATACACCTGCCAATCAGGAACCACAGGTACAGGCTACGGAAAGAAAAGACCAATTAACTAAGAAAACACTCCAAGTATTATTTCAGTACTTGGGTTAATTTATGTACAAACCATAATACAGTTATTTCAACATTTTGACAATGGTGGTTTATTTTGTATTAAAAATAATATATAATTGTTGCTGGCTTACTGGGATAACTATTATTACAGAATATTGTGATGCATCCGCAAAAATCAGGTATGTTTTGTTTCTTCAGTTCAAAGACTAATTCCTGACGTGACACATTAGGTATTACGTAACCACCAGCTCGCCAGAGGGCGTATTCACTGGGATGGTACAAAATGGCTGCGCCCGTTATATATAATAGCCGTCACATTTAACCGTTTTATTAATTAACTATACGATTATACTTGTTGATATTAAGCAATAATGTGCATTATATATCATTGAATATGCATACCAGGTCAAATGCCTTAATTGTCCCTTCCTTTAAGACACACTAGTTTATGCAGCTTTTTCAAACTCAAAACACAAACCAATAACATATTGATGGTAACACACCCCACCAATCGCGTTATTTCTCATTCCAGCCAGTGCATCACGACTGGTATATCAAAGGCCTTGGTATGTACTACCCTGTCTGTAGGATGGTGCATATAAAAGATCCCTTGCTGCTAATCGAAAAGAGTAGCCCATGAAGTGGCGACAGCGGGTTTCCTTTCTCAATATCTGTGTGGTCCTTAATCATGTGTCTGATGCCATATAACCGTAAAATAAATGTGTTGAGTGCGTCGTTAAATAAAACATTTCCTTCCTTGTAACACATTCCACTTCATTGACTTATAAATAGTTATGATGTGTCTCGTGTAGGTTGTAGCTGTTGGACCAAATGAATTCCCATCTCGAATAATGTTAACATTTTCTGACAAGCATTCTAAGAGTTCTGCTAAAGCATTACAAAGACTCCTACCGTAACAAATTTTGCATACCTTTTAAGTTATGGGGCCATAACTCTGTCAAAAATGTGCAAATTTCTATAAAAAGTCAAATTTGATAAAGCTTAGTTACGGTATTGTGATGAATTTTTTTGCCTATGTCTCAGTTTACCATTACGATTTTTTGTTGGGTTTTCAGTGTATCAACGCCATCCAGATCACACCACTAGAACACAGTGATTTATTAATCATCAGCTATTGGACATCAAACATTTGGTAATTTTGACATATAAAGAGAGGAAGCCTACCACATTTTCCATTAGTAGCAAGGGATCTTTTATATGCACCATCCCACAGACAGGATAGTACATACCACAGCCTTTGATATACCAGTTGTGGTGCACTGGCTGGAGTGAGAAATAGCCCAATGGGCCTGATTCTCTAAGAGACAGGATGTAGCTCAACAGTGGAGTACTTGCCTGAGGAATGAGGTATGTGAAGGTTGTGATATGTGCTGTCCTGTCTATGGGAATATACATATAAAATCACTTGTTGCTATTCGGCGATACGACGTAGCCCACTGAAAAAGCACTCACTTGATGCATGGTTGGTCTGGGATCGATCCTCGTCGGTGGGCCCATTGTACCATTTCTCGTTCCAGCCAGTGCATCACAACTGGCATATCAAAGGCCATGGTATGTGCTATCCTGTCTTGTTGAATGGTGCATGTAAACGATCCCTTGCTACCAATGAAAAAATGTATCAGGTGTCCTCTCTCAGACTATATGTCAAAATTATCAAATATTTGACATCAAATGATGGTTAATACATCAATGTCTCTAGTGGATCATGACTGGTATATTAAAGGCCATGATATGTGCTATCCTGCCTGTTGGATGGTGCATGTAAAAGATACCTTGCTACCAATGAAAAAATAAATCAGGTTTCTTCTCTAAGACTATATGTCGACATTACCAAATGTTTGACATCAAATGATGATTAATACATCAATGTCTCTAGTGGTGTCATTAAACAAAACAAACTTCTTCTATTTAAAACTTGTTGCTATTCTGTATCTGGAGCCTATGTGATGGCAGTAGGTTTCCTCTCGTTACCTAAGCCAAGTGTCAAAATAATTGTATGTCACATACCAAGTAGCGATAGGATAAATATACTGAGGTGTTTTTTTCTCAAACATTCCTTACCCTTTTCTCCCAATTCTCAAATGCATTACAAACATTCCCCAGTCACTGTTATGTGATCTCATAAGTTACAAATCCCAGAAATGTATGGTATACACATACATATATAAACTGCCCTGAAAACTGTGTGCAACTTATACATGCACATTTAATATTAAAATATACATATAAAATTATTATACCTCAAACATTTACATACATACATTGTAAACCCTATGTATATATCAAAATATAACACACTTCAACTTACCTTGTTAGTACCTGGTTTTCTTATTGTAATAATTAGAGCACAGTTACCAGCCGGATGGGTGAACCTACTAAAAATGGACTAAACTAAATTCTCGCCATCTATCATAAATGTCAAGTGACATATTTGCTTGATTTTGATTTATAATATCACAGGAGATGAGGTTACTTAATATTAATTGCATTAATTTCCATAATTAGAGATAGAATTTAATGTAGATTATATGCCTCATTCACACGTTTACTTCAATCAACATAAAACCTGTCTTGTGTTTCTTATTCGATAATTTATTTACATATTGATTACATTACACATATTTACTGTATTAATAACCTTTACAAAGTTTAATGTTGATAATGAACGGAATACAGCATTAAGGATTTATGATGATATATGTGTAATTTAGTTTTGTGCTTTACATCCAGGGTCATTTTTGCATTCTCCTTAGTTTGACACCCAACAACCGATGTATTTTTCATGCTAGGGTGTCGTTAAACATTCATTCATTATATGTAATATATCCATGGTTCAGCAACATGACTCATGTTTTATAGACTTTTTTTTCCCTTCTGTTTTGGTTCTTAATTCTGGTTAGTTATATGGCCTCAGATTACAGTTATCTTCCCATTTGGTTGTCCAAAATCCGGAAATTTGACCGCGCATATTCTATGCTGTCTGAATGTATTTATTGTGTTCAGTAATCAGATGCTGGTATACTTGTTAAGTTTATTGCAGAAAATGTGCCAAAAAGGTTAACATTTGGCTTGTAATACATATGGCAGAATAATCCATAATGCATATACAGTGGTCATTACTACAAACATCCTTCCAATCAAGAAATACTACACTGAGGTATCCAAGACACTGGCACATGACTACCTTTGTTAACAGTTATCACTGGAAACTGAAAAATATGGTGCAAGTACCTCTTGGTAGGATTTATATCAGCATTTTGTGACAAAATCTTCATTTTCAAAGTTGTCGTCAACAAAAAACATATTATGGTGTATACCTAAGTAATATCTGTAGGGCATATTCATATTAATATGCATTTATATGGACTGTTTTGCCTTTTACAAAGTGGCTACATGTCTAATACAGTAAATGAAATAGATTAAGTAAATACAGCAGGTCAAAATTGAATCTGAGGCCTATCATGTCTAATTTTCTCTGAAATTAGTGTGTAAAAATGTGTTGCAAATGGCCCCAATTTTGTGACTTTCACCATCCCTCTGACACATTTCTAATAAAGTACCATGAATTCAGTCAACATATCTTTAATAAGCCTCCACTTATTATATCTAAAATGCAAAATTTTACAGTTTTAGATTATTTTTTTTTTCAAAAATTTAAATTTAAGTTTAATATTTCATTAAAAATGAAGTAATTGATTTTGTTTCCTTTAAATATTTCAAAATCTTTCCAAGACAACACTGTGCAGATAGAACATATGTAGAAGAAAAAATAGCTGCTCATTGTATGAAGAAATTCCAAAATTTGATAAAGTTATTACATTTTGAAGTTGGTGTCCCTCAAGTTTCCATTGCTAAAATTGGCCATGGCAAGGCACTGTGGTAGGTGTTTTAACACAGCCTCTATATACTCTCAGTTTAAAGGTGACATCCCGATACTTACTGAGCATTGCTTTAATATGTATATCATTGGAATGCATTAATGTGGGGCAGTTTTTAGGGGGAAAAATGGACTGATAGGCCTCAGATTACAGTTATCTTCCCATTTGGTTGTCCAAAATCCGGAAATTTGACCGCGCAAGTAGTCTGCTGTTTGACTGATTATTTCATGGCAGACAGCTATGAAGTGGCAACTGTTTGACTTAAGTGACAGGGGATAGCATGTAGTTTGTAAACATGTGTGACTTGCTGACATTGAAGACTTGTTTGTGGTAATTCCGGCCCATGCAAAAGTAGTGCTTTTTGTGTAAAATGGGTGTACTCCGGCCTGGTTTAGAGGGTGTGTCTGTTTAAACCAATATGCTGGGAGAAAGAGCTGGACAACAGGGGTTGTCCTTTTCAGGGTATGTGTCCCCCATGCAGGCAAAGGTACATACAAAACTTCATGGGCCTGCTGATATTAATAAAAATGTTATAGCCACTAAGGCTATATAGAAACATATAGCGAAATTAATTGTGGTCTGAGGCCATATGCTGCAGAATTATTTTCAATATTACAACTTAAGTGCACATGAATATATACCTATTAATAAATGTGATGTTTTTAAAGGTTAAACAATTATTAGTTTGTTTATTTAATATTTATCTATTTAATGTTACATGGTTCTCATATAATGCAATGTCAAAAGAAAGGATTTTACTAAACATCTTAGCACACTACAGACAATCAATTATAAAGAATAAATCTTGAAATACTGGGTTACAGGCATCCAACTTACTGAAAATATTTTGGTGACTCAACCTTTTGTGGTTTTTGCTAAAATCAAAAAAATATTTCTTACATCAATTTTCTTGAGATTTAATTACTCCATACTTTTAATTAAATGTTATTTATATCAGTCTTTTTATTAACCAGTTATGGCTGATGCCACATTGCAATATAGTTTTAAATTTTAAAGCATACTGAAAGATAAAGTGAAATAAATGTTGATATACATTGTATATCTTCTTTAGATAATGTCGTTAATACCTTAGCTGACATTTAAGCACACTAATATACAAAAGCATACTCATTTAGATTGTAGCATAGAACTAAGTATTGAAATGTTGGCTTGTCAAAAAAGCATCAAATTAATTTTTGGCAGTAATTTCAAGTTGGCTTTTAACCAAAGGAACAAAACCAATTCTGTCAGCATTGTCAATAGTAACACTATTTCTGACACCAAATATGAGGTTAACTTCGTCTTTAGATTCTTGAAAACAAAGTAAAATAAAGATATCAATATAATGTGAAGACATTTATCTTGAGCATTTATAAATATGGAAAAAGAGCCAATTAAAAAGACAAAAATCAACCACTGCAAATAGTCTACAAAGACTGAGTAAATACATGGCAAAATTAGGCATTACATAGACTTTAGCATTTAAGTACCACTGAATAAAGTAAAGTTTGTTTTGTTTAACGACACCACTAGCGTACACTGATTTACCATCACCTATTGAATGTCAAAGATTTGGTAATTCTTAGCAAGAAAACCCACTACATTTTTCTATTGGTAGCAAGGGATCTTTTATATGCATGAACCCACAGACAGGATAGCACATACCACAGCCTTTCATATACCAGTCATGGTGCACTGGCTGGAACGAAAAATAGCCAAATGTGATCTTAAACTGACCATGCATCAAGCGAGCGCTTTACCATTGGGCTGTGTCCCATTCCCCTCCGCTGGAAAAGTACATGGCTAGATTTTTATGAATAAGGATAATATACTAGTAATTATGATAGTTACTTGATGTTTAGACATTATAATGTAACAAGCATTCCAAATAACATGTTCATCTTAATGCATGGGTTTAAAAAAAATTTTTAAATGCAACTAAACTTTTAATGTAATTGAATTTTAATGCTGTTCACATACACTATGATGAAAATCCATAGGTGTAACTATAAACCAAGTTTCATTGATCTAGGACTTATAGTTTGTGAGAAATGGATCTAAATGTGAAACTTTAACATTTAATTAAAAATGTTTCATTAAATTAATTTTGTATTCTTTTCACATACACTGTGATGAACATCCATAGGTGCAACTATAAACCAAGTTTCATTGACCTAGACACAAAACTTTTAATGTTAAGCAAAATGCAAGTGTTTTAATAAAAAAAAGTTTAATTAGGGGATAACTATATGTATGTTGTATTTGACCATTTGCGGATGTTCATATTTTTTTGCACAGTTCTTTACATTGTGTTTTTATTTAAATCTTGAATTTTTATATTGATGTTGCTCATCACTTTAGTTTTGCATTTACCATAGTTTGACACCCAGTAGCCAATGTATTTTTCACATGGGGTGTCGTTAAACATTCATTCATTCATTCATTCATTCATTTGCGGATGTTCATGCTGGTTTTACACTCTCAAATTGAGTTTTACCAGTGATGTGGAGAGGAGACAGTAATACAAATATTTGTGACTGTAAAACCAGCATGAACGTCCATAAATGGTCAAATACAACAAAGTTATCCTCATTCTAATTCAATAAATGCACTTTCTTTTTAAAAATAGTTTTAATAATCTTTTTTTAAATGAAGCCAGCGTTAACAAAAACATGGTCACTACTTTCGTGTTTCAAGTCATCACCGTATAAAATAATTATAGCGCAAGCAGATTAAAAAGTAAGTTTTTACATGTACCAGTATACAACTGTTGCTCCTAATATCTTCTTCTTTTTTTTTTATTGTTTTATTAACAACTATACCAACAATTATTATCGATTTCACTTATTCCGAATACTAATCACGATAATTGGTGCTTGATAACAAAGATTCATAATTCGGCATAGTTGCCAATACTTATTTCTGCATTCCTGTCAGCGTCACACACATAACATCACACAAATGTTTATAAACAGCATTTATGTCATAAAATTTAGAGAGCACACATTTTGCTTAAAACAAAATTCACTGTTGGTATTTTAAATGTAATTATGTCCAGCTAAACAGCAAAAAGTAGCGTATGAATATATAAATAGGCTCTTGGGGAATCTCCCATATTTCCGACAGGTTCATGCTTGTTTTACTGTTGCAAAATAAAATAATTAAATTTTCTTTGCATCTATACACTTTATGGCAATCTGATTGGTCCAGAGGTGCTTACTTTTTTTTGTTCATATCTCGATGAACTGAAAAAATTTAAGCCACGCCTATTACACACACACACACACACACACACACACCCCACCTCCACTGACTCGCACTACTTTTGTGCAACAAGCCGGATTATTCTGGCAATCATATTTAGATATTTTGAAGAAAACACATGTGAAAGCTACAAAAAATGTATATGATAAATTAATGGAAAATGCTATAGCAGAGTAGATAGCTACACGGGCTCATACAATGTGCACATCGTTTTTTCGGTTCATACTTGCATGAACCAAAAAATAATTGCGGTCAATTCTTAAATGAATTTGATTAGCCAATCAAATTTTGCGTTATATGCAGAGTGAATTAGAATTAATTTTTAATTATTTTTACATGCACTGTGATGGACATCCATAAGTCAAATATAAACAAAGTTTTATTGTTTTTAAATACATATATACTGTACTGCACTGTACAACACCTATATCTCACCTTTTTACTCTGAAAAAGTGAGAGACAAAAACTGTTTAAACAATGACAATTATATCTTCTTTTCACATTAAAGGCACTGAACATAGTTATTAGATGAAGCAAAATATTTTTTGGCTCTTACCGGTACAGTTCAATTAGACATTACGTAAAACACATCTTGCTTAAATTACCAATTTTGGCAAATCCACTGTTTCTGGTTATGCTTTTTTTTTTAATGAGAAACAGAAATGGTTCACATGCAGCCAAGGGAAAAACACATGTTCAAACAAATATATTTTGGTTTAGAATTGGTCCCAGACTGGGAAACAAAGGGTTTTTTCCCAGCCCTGCATATATGTAGTAGTAGTTAGGGAACTAGAGTCAGTGACTCGGGCCCATATTCGACCGAACCCTCCCGCAAAAACTGAGGTCCACTTTTTCTTTTCTTTTTAATATTGCATAAATAGTTGACTGTAACATTTGCAACTCTCCCATGAAAGAATATTTGCTTGTCTTCATCATTTAGCCCCCCCCCCCCCCCACACACACCCTTCCCCCAAACAAAGCTGCAGTATACATGATTCAGAATTTCTAACTACTGGCAAAAAAAGAAAAAAAAAGAAGAAAAAAAGGAACCTACATGTAGCAAACATGTTTAATTGTACTTTCTGTTATATTGATGACCTTGTAGCATTCGATAATTACATGACAATGACAGCATTTCAAAATGTTTTATGGCCAACATGTAAATGCCATTTTGATATGACACAACTGAAATGGGAAGCTATACCTTATGTAATACGTTTTGCTGAAAACGTTTCAAGACTACACCTGTACTCTTAACAGGGGCTGCATGTGTTGGCGGTGATTAGTGATGATACAATTTTTACGAACGTAATGTGTTTCGTTTTTCATAAATATGTTCATTATTAAAGTAACTCATCATAGCTTTGAGGTACATGTACCTTTTCTGTTACTAAGGTTATAATAAGAAATTGCTGAAAATATTTAACATATACCTCGGGTCAATACCCAGGGTCAATACCTTTAACTCCTGTTGTGTGCTAGAATTTCATTATCTTGATTTTGTAAAAAAATTAAAAATAACTTTAATAATAAAAATACAATCTACAAAATAGTTGAAAATGGTTGTTTTAAAATATAAATGTTTAAATTCCAGATGCAAGGAAAACGTGTTTTAGGCTTTTAGAGATTTAAAATTTTCTGGGGAGGAATGCCCCTGCAACCTAAAACAACGTCATATCCAAAAGGCCCCAGCAAATACCTAGTCGAAACCTACCATTCGAAATGGTGGCTACATGTCTGGTGACTGTAATGTTTATTACAATAACAATTTTCTCCAAATTCAATAACACACAATTTTTTTTTTTTTTAAATCCCATTAAAATACAGTAAAAGTATTTCCTTATCACTCTGACCTATAATTTAATTCACAGTAATTACCATTTTCACCATCAGAATAATCACAGAATTCTCATAAATTATATCAGAAAATCTGAACCTCACTCGTGGTTTTTGCCATGACAAAGAAACACTTGAAGACAGGAAACACTTAGAAATATCTCTGAGACAGAAATGTCCAACTTAAATCATGCAAAACAGCTGTCAGTAAATTTATATTCTTATTATAAGACTTATTAATTTCAAAGAGACAGACAATAAACAATATCATTTCCTCACTAATTGTTTATGCACATTGTTTACATGCTGCTATGTTATCAGGAGATGGCATCACGTTTTGGAAAATATTGTCATTTCATCAGTTTAGAAAATTTTCCTCATTTTCTGCAAGCTCAAGTGCCAGTAATAAATATTACTTCCTGGGTAGGTAGATTACAAAGATTGTAGATACTGATCTTTTTTCCATAACTAATTTATTTCACATATCATAATTTACAAGGCTAGAACCTTGAAGTTTATAAAAAAAGAGAAAAGAAAGTAAATTATATATCGTATACTTAAACTAGAAATTTCTCTGTCTTATTTTTTGTTTATTTGCATACCTAATCAGATCATCTTTTTGTTGTTTTTATAATCTTGACTGTAGCAAGTTTTTTTTCTCAACTGAACAATTGTCATATTGCAGATGTATAGCAAAAAGGAAAGGAACATACAATATAAGGAATATTTCAACATATCAGCTATTTAAAATTATGGCAAATTGCTGTGTAACAAGTTTATTTTGACACTTAATTGACAAAGATAGTGAGAATGATAGACAGAGAGAGAGAGAGAGAGAGAGAGAGAGAGAGAGAGAGAGAGAGAGAGAGAGAGAGAGAGAGAGAGAGAGAGAGGGGGGAGGGGGTGACAGTTAAAGAGAGAGAGACAGAGAGTTAAAGAGAGAGAGCAACAAAGGGGTAGAGAGAGAGACAGAGAGAGAGAGAGACAGAGAGAGAGAGACAGAAAGAGAGAGAAGAGAGAGAGAGACAGAAAGAAAGAGAGAGAGAGAGAGAGAGAGAGAGAGAGAGAGAGAGAGAGAGAGAGAGAGAGAGAGAGAGAGAGAGAGAGAGAGAGAGAGAGAGAGAGAGAGAGAGACAGAGAGAACAGAACTCACTGCTACAATGGACACATGTTATTTCTACTGAAAATCAGGCAGCAAGGGATTTTTCATTTGATTAACCAGTCAACAGTTGCTACAAACAGGGGGATGGAACCAGAATCCTTTGAAGGCAGTTGACCCTATGACCTATTGCACCTCAGGCAAATGATCTACCACTGAATTAAATGCATCCCCCATTAGCTGTTAATTAATAATTTCATTACACAGAATTAGTTATAAAAATGCTAAACAATTGTTTCCACTGAAACAATTTTTAAAAGTTATATAGATAAGATAAATTTTATTACATGTGGATATTCCACATTTGCAACAACAGCACTGGGATGTCATTAAGAAGATTTTATTATCATTCAGTGAATTTCTAAAACTCCAACAATTTACTGATCCATCAAAGAACATAAAAGCAGAATAGTTTAACACAAAAAGGAAGGAAGGAAATGTTTTAACGATGCACTCAACACATTTTATTTATGGTTATATGGCATCAGACATAAGGTTAAGGACCACACAGATATTGAGAGAGGAAACCCGCTGTCGCCACTTCATGGGCTACTCTTTTCGATTAGCATCTAGGGATCTTTCATATGCACCATCCCACAGACAGGATAGTACATACCACAGCCTTTGATATGTCAGTCGTGGTGCACTGGATGAGCGAGAAATAAACCAATAGGCCCACCAGCGGGGATCGATCCCAGACCGACTGCGCATCAAGTGAAAGCTTTATCACTGGGCTATGTCCCGCCCTTTAACACAAAAGACAGCAGTGCCGAGGTTTGATCAAATCTTTTATTAACTTCCTGAAAACATTTTCTTTTCAAAACAAGGGAAATGGGTCCAAGTTACCTGGGGCAAAGGACATATCAAATAACCATGTTAAAGGAAATCAACCAGATTTTCCTTTGTGAAGTCATCAAATTTCAAACAGAATCTTAAATCTTCAAATGAAAAGAATGAAAACAAGAAATGCTGTCTGACTGCAATTTCAAAGATTGCTCACGGAAAAACAACAAGAATTGTTGTCAGACAGTTATTTCAAAGATTTCTCAATCTCAAATTATACTGAATGTATTTCTCAAACTGGATTCAATGAATAGGAACACCATGTGATTCCAGATAAGCAGGAAATATCAGACCTCGACCACATGTCACACAGTCCTTTCGTGTGTCTGCAGTGTTTGTTCATTGTCTGGACAAACAAGGCTTAATTAGGAACATTTCTTTATAAATCAAACTGATGCTGATTTTCAAACACACCAGAATCAATATCATCTCAATAGCATCCAGATGAATCATGATTTTAAAGGCATTATAGGAGCATGATAAAAATGTAGAAGCCTGTTATGGTCATCATCTTAAAAACATTCAAGTGAATCATGGTTAAGGCATCGAAATAGCACAATGAAGATATGGAAACTCATTAAATTTTAGTAATATTCACATGAATTGTGATTTTAAAGACATGCAATCATGATTTAAAAGATGAAAGCTTATAATTGCCATCATTTCAATAACATTCAGATGAAGGTATGAATGAAGGAAGGAAATGTTTTATTTAAAAATACACTCGACACATTTTATTTATGGTTATATGGCATCAGACATATGGTTAAGGACCACACAGATATTGAGAGAGGAAACCCGCTATTGCCACT
>NC_054707.1:39259182-39399182 GCF_016097555.1 Gigantopelta aegis | reverse complement strand
TTTTTATGGAAACTTAGTTGTATTGTTGAGTATATCTTCACTGTAACTCCAAAATCAGGAAACTGGCATATATCACAATTATAAATGAAGGAACGAAGGAAATGTTTTATTTAACAACACACTGAACACATTTTATTTACGGTTATATGGCATATGCAATTATAAATGATCTCTTCAATTGTTAACAGCTCCCAACAAATATATTGTTTACAATTACTAACTAAAAAATATTGTGTTCACTTTTTTCAATCATAACTCATCTTAATTTTGTTCAATATAATATTTGATAAAATAGGGCAACAGTTGCACTCGATTAATGTTTTATTTCACATTTTAAAATGAATATAGGGAAACAGGTGGAACTTTAGAAAACTCACCTCAAAACCACATGAAAAAACCCAGAATAAGTAAATAAAATGTGATCAACTAATCTACTACTGAAATGATGAGTCATGTTATATATATCAAAACATATAAATTTTAAGGCTGGCCATAAAACAAATGGTTCTTTCCTTAATTTCCTCCCAAGCTCATGGACAGCCATAAAATATTGACAATCATCAGACCCTTTAACTTGCCGATAACAAGGTAGCGGGGCATTCTCAGCAACTCTAACAAGAATCCATTAACTTGAGGATGTGTTGCCAGCGACACTGACTCACGGCCATCTGTTTTCATGGATGAAATCAGCTTTAATTTCTTCTAGTCTCCACATGGGCCCATGTTTGTTTGTGTTAATTTTCCTTAATTCCCCATCCAGATCATTCTTGTTGGTGTTCTGTGTTCAGTTTGTTTGCGGAGGCAGTAAAACCAGTCTACCGGTGTATAAAAACATCTTCGCGGGATACCTTGTATCAATGTTCTCTAGATAAAGCTGTTATCATATTGTCTAATAAAATTTACCATACCCACTGCTGCTACAAAGATTTATTGCAAAGCTGCTGTGAGAAATAAAATTGTTTTTGTTTTTTTGTTCCAATATAAACATTTTTATATACACTGTAACATGCATAATTGGACATTCATGACTACCTATTGAATTAAAAAAGTGAAATTTGCTAATTCAATGTTTTTTTTTTTTAACATGTACATATAGAAGACTTTTTTGTATAATTTTATATACATGTATCAAGATTACCTGATTGTACAGTGGCGATACCATTCACTGTAGGTTGATAGGTACTACATCATGGGATAATTTCCCAGTCCATTTATGGGTTCACTGCAAGGCTTGGTTGAGAAGTGTAAGCCACATACATTAACAGTGCTCCACAATTTATATATATACAGTCAAACCTGTAGTAAGCGGTCACACAAGGGAGTAGAAAAAAGTGGCTGCTTAATTCAGGTGGCTGCCGAGTACAGGTTGCCACATATATAGTCTTTAAAATATTTGGTGTTGTTTCTTGTTTTATCATCTGTACTGGTAATCAACGGATGTGTGCTTCACAGTTGACTATAAATCAACATTTGACATGCAAATGGAATGTATTAAATTGACCGTTCTCAACAAGTTTATTTTCTTTTTCAATTTAATTATTTAATTCCTACTCCATGCAGTGTATTGTCATAGTAAGTGAATCTACAAATGTCAAGCATAGCTTGCCCAGAGGTAATTAGATGCGTTGCAGAGTCATACTTTCTTAATTGATACACAGTAGAGATGTCGGGACTGAATGGGCACTAGTATCCCTTAAGGTGTGAAGATCGGTTATTTGCTGCCCCTTTTCGCCGTTGTTAAAATATCCCTTTTATATAATAGTAAAACTTTACTGTGGCTGCTTAATACTGGTATTTTAGTGATTTGGGATCCGATTTAGGTGGCCGGCGGCCGTGTTAGACAGGTGACCACTTATTACAGGTGCATTTACATTATAAATCGTTTGGGAGGGAAAAAAGTGGCCGCTGAAGGCAGGTGATTGCTGAGTACAGGAGGCCGCTAGGACAGGTTTGACTGTATATAGATATCAAAGTCTATGGTATGTGCTGACCTATCTGTTGGGAAAATGCATTAAATAATCTCCTGCTGCTCTTTATTGATGGCAGTAACCCATAAAAAGATTAAAACAAGATAAAAGATAAAAACTTTATTGCATAAAAACATTCCGCATACACGGAACTGGATGCGGAAACAAGTTGCATGTAGATATGTGAAAAAACAAGAAGAGGATTTCCTTTCTTGTGCTTATCAACTGACCTGTTTTAGGAAGACAGCTTATATTAGGTTACAGCTGAGATGTTACAGTCTCCAAAATAGTGAACCTGCACTTAGTAATTGGATAAACAAGAATATTGTGAATATGATGATATATCACTAGTAAGATCAATTTGTAATTCTCATAAATTGTAATGGAGTTGCTATGGCTGTATACATGGGCAATCTCAATTGTATAAATACTGAGAACATTTGAAAAAAACAAAACCATTATGTAAAGGTTTATAATCATAAAAAAAACCCTTCAAACACCACATCATAGAGCTGATGTTTATGTACTGTGGTTTTTCCATGGTAAGGACATATATATCACATTCAAACAACCCACTGAAATTAACACTATACAGAGACAGACGTAAATAAGATTTATTGCAAAAGATTGACACTTAAACTTTTTTTTAATCTGGTGTTTTTTTATTGTTTTTTTTAGGGTTTTTTTTTAGAATATGTAAGAAATAGAATACTATACTCTAGTCCAATATATACTCTGTCAAAAAAGAAACGCATAGGTGATAGGGAAAAAAGAAAAGTGTTTGATTTTACAAAATATCGCTTTTTGTACAATGTTGCTGAATGACCATGTTCCTGGAATGGGACAGCATGCCCAAATGCACCCTAAAACAAATTTAATGCACATTGTGCGACAATTGCAGGAAATCGGCGTAAAATGGTCAGATTTTAGTGAATGCAGGCCTGTACGCAGGGGGGTGCAACGGGTGTGTACGCACCCCCCCCCCCAAATTACTAAAGGTCCACTTTTCTCTATTAAATTTAAATAACGTTATGTAATCGTTGTTGTTTTGAGGGATTATTTTTATGTTGATTGGTCCCATCACGAGCAATTCACACCCACCCATTAAAAATCCTGCGTACGGGCCTGGAATGCACATGAAACTCGGGGAAAAGATTGGAGTAGTGATAGGTATTTAAAGCTGCAATGCTCGCAATGATGCCTCATTTCCATTTCGATGTAGACGAATTACAAGATGCCAAGACTAGGCCTGCCGAATTGAAACATTGCAATAGGCTGCCTCCAATTAGGTGAATCGCAGTCAGCAGTCGCACACCACATGAATGTCCATCAGAGCACCATTTCACGTCTCTGGGACAGGTACCAGCAGTTTCAATCAGCTGAAGACTGGCCCAGAAGTGGAAGACCTCGCATAACAACTGCAGCACAAGATCGCTACATCCGGGTTCTGCACTTAAGTCACCGAACTGCCATAGCAACGAACACTGCTGGACGCATACCTGGTTTAAGAAGGGTGTCTGCACAAACCATTTGGAACAGACTCCGAGAAGCTGGTTTACGCTAAGAGACCATATGTTGGCCCCGTCCTGCGACGTCAACATCGACATTTATGTGTTCACTGGTGCACAAATGTACAGGGGTGGAACTTGAGAAACTGGCGGCGAGTATGGTTCAGCCATGAGTCACGTTTCCTTCTTCAGCAACGTGATGGACGACAACATGTTTACAGACGTCGCAATGAATGTTTTGCCAACAACTGCGTTGTCCAAGTTGACAGATTCGGTGGAGGGAGTATCATGATCGACAGAGAGAACTCTTTCAGCAGGACAATACCAGGCTGCATACGGCACATGTAACAATGGATTTCCTACATTAATGTGCTGCCATGGCCATCAAGATCAACAGATCTCAACCCCATTGAAGATCTATGGGACGAACTGGACAGACGTGTATCCCAGCGTGACTCGGAGCCTCAGACGCTTCCGCAAATGTCACATGCACTGCAGGAAGAATGGGCTAGGAATCCGGATTCAGAGACTCATTCAGTCTATGCAAGGAGATGTTGTGCAGTGATTGCTGCTGCTGTTGGCCACACAAGGTACTGATTTCAGCACTGTCATGCAACGCTGTTTGGTGACGAAAACGCCTCCACTGCCATCAGTCCAAAGCAAGAACATTGTTACATACTCATGTCAAATTTGACTGTAATATGATCATAAATAACAAAATTATTATGCCACTTTGTATTAAAGAAAGATAATTCCATGAATATTTCGCCTATGAGTTTCTTTTTTGACAGAGTATATATAATTTAACATACCACACATTGTTTGAACCTGTTAGATATGCTTTGTTAAAGTTTGTTTTGTTTAACAACACCACTAGAGCACATTGATTTATTATCAAATTGAATGTCAAACATTTGGTAATTATTACAGTGAGCAAACAGACTACATTTTTTCATTAGTAGCAAAGCAATCTTTTATATGCAACATTGCACATAGACAGATACCGGTTGCACATACCACAGCCTTTGCTATACCAGTCATGATGCTGACTGAAATGAGGAATAACCCCATGGGATGGTGATCAATCCCACACCAAGTGCACATCAGGCAAGTGCATTAACTACTGGGCTACATCCCGCCCAAGATGTGCTTTCAAACCATTTGTAAGCCAGCCTACTCACGTAGTATTCTCTATAAGCAATCAGACTGGCCTTGGTGGCGTCGTGGTTAGGCCATCAGTCTACAGGCTGGTAGGTACTGGGTTCGGATCCCAGTCGAGGCATGGGATTTTTAATCCAGATACCGACTCCAAACCCTGATTGAGTGCTCCGCAAGGCTCAGTGGGTAGGTGTAAACCACTTGCACTGACCAATGATCCATAACTGGTTCAACAAAGGCCATGGTTTGTGCTATCCTGCCTGTGGGAAGTGCAAATAAAAGATCCCTTGCTGCCTGTTGTAGAAAGAGTAGCCTATGTGGCGACAGCGGGTTTCCTCTAAAAAACAGTGTCAGAATGACCATATGTTTGACGTCCAATAGCCGATGATAAGATAAAAAATCAATGTGCTCTAGTGGCGTCGTTAAATAAAACAAACTTTACTTTACTATAAGCAATCAAAGTGTTGATGTTTCTGCCAAAGCCAGACATAATAATCTTGCTCTGTGCATATATACAGGCAAACAAAGACACAATATCAGACTCCCTATGGAATGGAACTATATTTTACCATCACAGCAGAAATCCACATCCCAATAAAATTATGTTTTATCGCCATCGCTAAATCAATATTATATCCCAATGAAACTATATTTTATCATTATAACCAAAATCCATATCCTGGTTTCATCCGATTTCAATGTCAGCCGTGAAGTGAGCACTATACCAACGATTACAGCCGAGTAATAAAATAGTTTAATCTAATTCTCTGCAAGATCCATCACATTCAAGTGTTCGACAGTGTGACCAAGAACTCGTGGACCATCTTCAACAGACAGGAAATCAATAGACAATATGATGCAGTAAAATGCAGGCTATAACCACAAGATTCTTCTTCAGAAAATTAAAGCTTCACTCACTCCATCCATCTGTCCGTCCGTCCGTCCGTCCGTCCATCCATCCATTTGTGTTGGGAATCAGTTGGAATTTCAGCATCACTCATTGGTTGTAATCGGTTTGCACTAACAAATCGATTTTTTATTATACAATCAGTTAGAATTTAGAGAGAAAATGATTTGAATTATAAGTTCTGTGCACCTATTGTTGTGTGTGTGTGGGGGGGGGGGGGGGGGGGGATGGGATATAGTCCAGTGGTAAAGCATTCGCTTGATGTGCTGCCAGTCTGGGATTGATCCCCATAAGTGGGTTCATTGGGTGATTTCTCGCTCCAGCCAGTGTACCATGACTGGTATATCAAAGGCTGTGGTATGTATTATCCTGTCTGTGGGATGGTGCATATAAAAAATCCCTTGCTGCTAATTGAAAAGAGTAGCCCATGAAGTGGCGATAGTGGGTTTCCTCCCTCAATATCTGTGTGGTCATTAACCATATAACCGTCAATAAAATGTGTTGAATGCGTAGTTAAATAAAACATTTCCTTCCTTCCTATTGTAGTGTTCACTGGGATAGGCTATATAAAGAGCTAATTTTACCTTTAATGACATCCGCCTGCTACCGATTCAATCGGACTGCTGGTGCTCCCTTGCACCTGCCAGTGCAGACGGTCCCTCCTCCTTCCCCCCCCCCCCCCCCCACCTTTCCTGTCTTGGACAGAGAGGCCGGCCAAGGCCGGCACCTGTGCCCACGACAGGCGTGCGCTACAACAGCTTGCTCTGAACGTGCACGTAAAACCCTTTGACCTTGACCTTGACCTTTAATGACAACTGGGATATCAAAGGCTGTGATCTGTGCTATCCTGTCTGTGGGATGGTGCATATAAAAGATCCCTTGCTACTACTGTAATGGAAAAATGTAGCAGGTTTCCTCTCCAAGAATACACTTTGAAATTACCAAATGCTTGGCATCCAAATAGCCAGTGATTAATAAAAACATGTCTTCTAGCGGTATCGTGGAAGAAAATAAACGTTAAACAAAATAATTATTTAATATAATTTTATAATGTACATATGAGAATAAACACCAACCCTAACATATTTACACCAATTCCATCATGTAAACAGGAGGAACAATTAGTTTAATTTTCCCACACAATCGATTATGGATTGCTATAGTCGATCATCACATTAACATCCTCCATGCATCGATCCATCCACCAATCTATCCATTAATATATGTCCTGTCTGTGGGAAAGTGCATATAAATGATCCCTTGCTTCTAGTGGAAAAATACAGTGGGTTTCCTCTCTAACATTATAAGTAAAAAAATACCAAATGTTTGACATCCAATAGCTGATGATCAATATATATCAATAGCTAGGCTAGCCCTGGATCAGCAAAACATTTTGCTAAATTATCTATTAAACTTTTATTTTGAAGAAATCCAGTTATTTCGTGACAAAATATCAATTAACACTGGAAATTATTTTGCCAAATGAAAATAAAATTTGCCTATAGTTTTTAAAATTCGCAATTGGCTAATGTGGCGAGTTCTAGAGCTAGTCCTGACCTAGGTGTTATTAAACAAAACAAACTTTAACCATTACTACATTTTGGTTTTCAGTTTGTTCTGCCTAAACCCTGAAGGAAGGTTCACATGTTACCAGATAGGACAGATGGTAATGGTTAGTAATTAGTGGTTAGTAATAGAGAAGTGGGTGTAGTTGTCTTACACCTCTCAAATCTGCTGTACACTCTCGGGCTTGAGGCTTGTACTTGAACATTATAGAACAGCACCTACTGAATTATATCAACTTTTAGATACACTTGGCATGTACACATAAGAAGTTGTTTTGTAGAAAGAAATGTTTTATTTAATGATGCACTCAACACATTTTATTTACGGTAATATGACATCAGACATATGGTTAAGGACCACATGGATATTGAGAGAAGAAACTTACTGTCGCCACTTCATGGTCTACTCTTTTCAATTAGCAGCAAGGCTTCTTTTATATGCACCATCCCACAGACAGGGTAGTGCATACCATGGCCTTTGATATACCAGTTGTGGTGCACTGGTTGGAACGAGAAATAGCTCAATGGGCCCACAGACGGGGATCGATCCTAGACCGACTGCGCCTCAAGCAAGCTACGTGCCACCCTGTTTTGTTTTGTAGAGTACATTGATTTATTAATCGTCAGCTATTGGGTGTCAAACATTTAGTAATTTTGACTTATAAACTTAGAGAAAATCTGCTCCATTTTACATCAGTAGCAAGGGATCTTTTATATGCACCATACCACAGACAGGATAGCACATACCATAGAATTAATAAACCAGTCGTGGTGCACAGGCTGGGACAAGAAATAGCCCAATGGGTCCACCAATGCGTACTCATAAGCTACAGGTTACAAACAGGGCAGAATTACCAAAACAAATCTAAGTGCACAAATAGTGGGAAACTGTGCACATGCTCAAGTAATAATTAGATATCAGCTTTAAAAAAAAAAACCCGCAACATCATCATCATCATCATCATCATCATCATCAGATGGACTGGGAGTAAGAATATCAAAGTAAAGTAAAAAAGTACTTAAACTCAAGATAGCACAACCTTGGTTTGGAATGATGGCTAGAGAGCAACAACCGCTATACACACACAAGTGTAATGAGTACATACACACATCTTAAAGTAATAGCATACGACTTTTTAGTGCACAATTTATTCTTAAATGTCCAGTAAAAACTGTTATCAACATCTACAGATGGTATTTCAATGACGGAGATTTTTGTTCAGTGATTTTTTCATTTGGAACTAAAATGAAGCTAGATTAGATTAAAAGTGATGAAACGTCTGTAATCTAAGCCTTGGTATTCACAAGAGTCAGTTTTCATGTTCTTCTATGAAAGACATTAACTTGAATCCTTTCAGTTATGTACCACAGATAAGATTTTGGCAGAGCTTTTAAATTAATGCTTCAAAAATAACATGCTCCAATAAAAAAAATTGAACAGCTGAAGATACTATGAAAGTGTTTACCCATAAAAAAATGTGCTTTGAGTTAACATAAATCTTTTTTTTTAATCTACTAAAAGTCATGTTGCTAACAGAAAATAGATCTTACACATGTTCATTGTAGCCACATCATGCATTTAATGACATAAATCCCTTTTTCCCCCCCTTTTTTTTGATAAACATTTTTACCATGACCAATGTTCATCTGGTGCATAAAACTGTGTGATGTGATGATTAAAATGTTTTAAAGGTTAACTTTAGAGCTGGGCGGTGTACCGTATATTCCATTCGGTATCGGTATTATGTCAATACCGATTTACCGTACCGAGCATATTTCAAAATGCCGAAATTTCGGTATTGAAAAATATTTCACGGAAAGCATTAATAACATATCTGACGAACACAAAATGGGTTGGTGAGAGCCTTGTGTATGGAAGTTAATTGTATTTAGATGAAATTAGCGGGTGAGCCATAACACAGGCATGCATTTAAAGTAGAGTATACCGAAAATAGTGTTCGATATTGGTATCATGTCAATACCGAATAGCATACCGATACCAAGGTAAATCAACCCAAAAATATCAATATCGATACCAAATTCTTAAATTTCAATACCGCCCAGCTCTAGTTAACTTCATAATAAAATTAATTTAAAACTAGACACAAAATGTCTTGCCACGTTGTAGTGAAATATCTGGAGACGACATTGCCTATATATTTTATTTCTAATGAAGGCTACTTTAATTTTATAAGAATTACTGAAGTACATGTATATTTAAATTGGTTTCTGGCTAAAAGGAAAAAAGACCATGAGTTAACTCCCTCAAAAGTTAAGTACTAGTAGTTTGTGCAACCAGCCTCGGACTACATGCTGGTAGGTACAGGGTTCGCAGCCGAATACCGGCTCCAATCCAGGGCAAGTTCTTGAGAGCTCAATGGATAGGTGTAAGACCACTACACACTCTTCTCTATCACTAACCACTAACCAATTAACAACTAACCCACTGTCTTGGCCAGACAGCCCAGATAGCTGAGATGTGTGCCCAGGTAAGCGTGTTTGAACCTTAATTGGATATAAGCATGAAAATAAGTAGTGTATGTACTGAAAATGATCTAGAATGATTATCATATGAATAATGATGTTATCCTTCTTTCTGAATAAAGTTTGGGACAATTAATTTCAGTATTTTGTAAGACACTCTGCAGCATTTACGTAAAAGCAAAAGTAGAAATACTAGTATTATGTTTTACTCATTACTGGGAATACAAAGTACACAGTAAAATAGATTTTAACCATATAATTTGGCTAACAATTTTATTAAAATATTAACCTTTAATAAAAAAAATATATATTACAGATTTATTTTTGGTCTATGAATGTACGTATGGTATCAAATAAAAGTTTTACAGCTTATCACTTATTTAATACTACATTGAATGTGGTGTAATGAGGGGGAAAAAAAGAAAAGAAAGACAAAAAAAAGGACCCACACACAAACACTGTAAAGTACATGTTGTACTGTATTCACTATATACGTTAATTTGTCAGTAACTATTGTAAACAGTATCAAAGGTCGTTCTTGTACAGTTTACAACTTTTGATTGCTTGAGATACATACATTTTGTTTATTCTTCTGCAGCAGTACAAAAGATGTTAATGTTAAAATACACTTAAAATATAAATATATATGTATATATTGGGGGGGGGGGGGGGGGGGGGGTGGGGGGGTGGGGGGGGGGGAGTATGGCAAATTTATTCTAAGCAGTCATCCAAGGTTTATTAAAAAGGAATTTTAAAACATGGTACCAGCTTATAAATCAAGTCAATTTGTGTTATATTTTAGGTAACATAGATACATGTATGTGGCTTTATTTGCAAGATCAAAATTAAAAAGTCAAATACAAGAAACAAATACCCCCACCCCTCAAAAAAAAAAACAGAGAAAAAAAGAAGAAAAAAACACCGCGCAAAACAATTTTAAAGTTGAAATACATTATTAATCAATTTAAAATTATATTTGAAACTTATTAACTTTGACTATACATATAGAGAATTCAGAGTTAACAGAATCAAGCAGTATTATTCATCTACGACCGGCCTCGGTGGCATCATGGTTAGGCCATCGGTCTACAGGCTGGTAGGTACTGGGTTCAGATCCCAGTCGAGGCATGGGATTTTTAATCCAGATACAGACTCCAAACCCTGAGTGAGTGCTCCGCAAGGCTCAATGGGAAGGTGTAAACCATTTGCACCGACCAGTGATCCATAACTGGTTCAACAAAGGCCATGGTTTGTGCTATCCTGCTTGTGGGAAGTGCAAATAAAAGATCCCTTGCTACCTGTTGTAAAAGAGCAGCCTATGTGGCGACAGTGGGTTTCCTCTAAAAAACAGTGTCAGAATGACCATATGTTTGACATCCAATAGTCGATGATAAGTTAAAAATCAATGTACTCTAGTGGTGTCGTTAAATAAAACAAACTTTTTTTAATTCATCTGTGTATTTGCTACACACCATAATCTACCAGCTAGCAGCTGTGGCCTACAGAGGCCTCCAACAGTGCCACATTCACAGATCTCTGAGTTTTTGTCTTTTGTAGTCTTGTCTTCCATCAGTCAGTGCCATGTACAGGCCATGGTGTCTGAATCTCAACAGGCATGGAATACATGCGGGCCATAAATTACTTAGTGTTGGAGGGTCTGACCAGTTGTCCATCACCCACTGCCATACATCATGTCCATCCACACAGGGGCAACATTCATAATTGTGTTACAAGAATCAGGCTGTTGGTAAAGTAATTAGGGAAGTGTTCTTTAAACCATGGAGTCCTAACCACAAGCAAAAGGCAACAGTGAAGTGCATGCAGACCTTCCTCATTTATCAGAGCAAAGGACAGAACTATACTAGTAACTGATCCAAAATCAATGAATCACTGAAATAATGTCTTTTTTCTACATTCTGAGATACTTTTTACCAAGATCTAATATCATATACTAGAAATTTTAGTTGTGGAAAATAATATACATTTTAAGATTCAGTAAAAAGAAATATTTGAAGGCAATTTTCAAGCTTAGTAAACATGTGTGAGAGTTGGGGTGATCTCCAAATAGATTTGTCTTTAAAATCAATAAATAGATGTCTATATGGCAATAATAAATTGCTTTCTCTTGCACTCTGGACCATGTCAAAATTTTAATAATTTTATGTTTCACAACTTATAGCTGCTGAATTGGGGAGTGTGTCTGTATAGTGGGGTGCATGTGTTTGTACGAGTGTGGTGAGTGTGGTGAGTGTTAAACATTGATTTCCTTTACAACAGCTAGCTAGCACCACCAAATATATTTTCATATTTACTTAATTTTTTAGCACTAAAATTATTACTACTGGAAAACAAAATATTTTTAAAACATTTTTCAAGGTGGTTTTACATGTCTACATTTCACAAATACAAATACCAAAAAACCCTAAAGAAAAGCTCTTTTATGTGCCCTCTTAAAAGAACAGGTGTTATCAATGCTGCACTATCAAGACATATTTGTTCCATCATCTAGACTTCCTGTCAATGAACTTGAATCTCTGCATAATCAGTAGACTGGTATCTGCTGCTGATCAGACTCTACCTAATGACTGGTCCCCTGTAGATGTCCATCAGCACATTCTGCACAGTAGATAGTAAGTCACTTGTGAGAACTTTGCTGATATACACTGATATACTACTACAATACAATTCCTAGATGACAAGCGGGTGATTTCATAAATCTCTTTAAACATATTCTATAGTTACTGCTGCTTTATTATACATAGAGATCATAAGATTACTGCTATTTAATCTGATTGATAGCATTTGCCTTCTATAAACCCATGTGAATAAAAGTTTAAAAACTTCTGAGAATAATATATGGAAAACAGAAAGAAAAGAAATGTTTTATTTAACGAGGCACTCAACACATTTTATTTACGGTTATATGGTATCAGACATATGGTTAATGACTACACAGATATAGAGAGAGGAAACCTGCTGTCGCCACTTCATGGGCTACTCTTTTCGATTAGCAGCAAGGGATCTTTTATATGCACCATCCCACAGACAGGATAGTATATACCATGGCCTTTGTTATACCAGTTGTGGAGCACTGGCTGGAACAAGAAATAGCTCAATGGGTAATATACGGAAATACTGGCCTCGGTGGTGTAGTGGTTAATGCTGGTAGATACAGAGTTTGCACCCTGGTACAGGCCCCCACCTAGAGTGAGTTTTAACAACTCAATGGGTAGGTGTAAGACCACTACACTCTCTTCTCTCTTACTAACCACTAACTACTAACCCACTGTCTTGGACAAACAGCCCAGATAGATGAGGTGTGTGGCCAGGACAGTGTGCTTGAATCTTAATTGAAAAATTAAAGCATGAAAATAAGAAAATGAGAAGAGAAGAGAACGAACTGCTGAAGTTACAGGTTGAGCGCAGAGTGAACATGCCTCATGATGAATTAATCAGTTTGTTCCAGTGGTATCCCTTAGTACTAAGAATAGTGCCTGTCTGAGATGTGACAGGTAATAGTATTTCCCATTCCAAGAATGTCAAGAATACAGCAGAATTAAATGTCTTGCCTACCATAACCTGATTTGGTGAATAAATATGTAAATTGTGATGTAACATTCAGATTTAATCCAATTAAATTAAAAACATTTTTACATGTATTAGGTTTTTTAATATGCCACCATTGGAGCACATTGATTTATTAATTATCAGCTATTGGATGTTAAACATTTGGTAAAATTCACATACAGTGTTAAGAGAAGAAATCCACTTCATTTTCCACGGGTAGCAAGGGATGTTTTATATGCACCATCCCACAGACAGGATATCACATACTATGACTTTGATATATCAGTCGTAGTCTACTGGCTGGAACGATAAATAACCCAGTGAGCTCACCGATGGGGATCGATCATAGACTGATTGCACATGAGGCGAGCACTTAACCACTGGCCTACGTCCTGCCCTTAATATGCATTAAAAAACAAAAAACATTCAAAGATTCCATGTTACAATTTGTGAAAAATGGACCCAAATGTGAAAAATTGACAATGGACCTAAATGTGAAAACTTGACATTGGAGCTATCCACAAAAGTTGACACCATCACAATTGGGAAAGTAATACCTGCATCTCACCTTTTAAAAACCATACCAGTCATATACAATGTCTCAGTTGTTTGTGAGAAGGTGTATATATACCGATAGACTTTCTCACAGACAATACATTTTATATTACTGCTTTTTAAACGAGCTCTTGCAGTCAATAAAGAAACAGTTTACAAATACAGTACATATCAAAAAACGGGAATGAATGAATGAATGAATGAATAAATAAATACATGAATGAATGAATGAATGAATGCTGGAACGAGTTCAACCCATACCCCCGTTTCAGTGGTTAGGTAGTTTTAGGGATAGGGTTAGGGTTAGTCTTTAGAGCTTTTGATATACAGGGGTACAGGTCGAACTCTTTCCTGAATGTTTAATGACACCCCAGCAGGAAAAATACATCGGCTATTGGGTATGAAACAAGAAGCATATCTACATGGAATACTAATTATTTACATTTAACAATATGGGTACATTACAATGTACCGGAATCTAAACTCAAAGATAGTTGGCTGTATCTTGGCTGCTATCAAACTGAATTTGATGGCAAACAATGAGTTTGCTTGTTAAGTATTGCTCAAATATGATGTAACTAACTTGATCACACTAACTCCTATTTGTACATACAGAAGAGAATCCGACATTAAACTGAATTCCATTTGAAGCGAAATATATCACACTAAAGTAAGTTTGCCTCTTATGCAATCTGTGTGGAGTCATTGTCCTTTCATAGAATGACTTTTGACATCACTCATGTGATGTCACACGCATAGCTACATTACAAAATCGCTTATTTGACCTCTAGGTCATCGTACAATGTAGCTGTAATAACAGAAATAATAGCTTTTTCCCTTACATTTTTATGGTCTGCAGGATAAAGATAATAACTAGTTAATGGCATCTGATATTGGCTTTAACCTGTTCAGGCTGAATTTCCCATTCTTACCTTCACAGGATAAAGATAATAACTAGTTAATGACATCTGATATTGGCTTTAACCTGTTCAGGCTGAATTTCCCATTCTTACCTTCACAGGATAAAGCCAATATCCAACGTCATTAACTAGTTATTCTCTATGTATTAGGTAATTATTGTAATCTAACTAGTATCACTCTCACATTTTTACGCCTAATAAATGATGATTATACCAATATGCCAAGTTTTATTCATTTCTGCAATTTTATTGTTGTTCATCATTAGCAGCAATGTTCATAGCAAAGATGTTTTTGAAAGGAGCATGCAGATGTAAGAGGGGGAATTGTAACACAAGCAATATTTATCATTATAAAAAACCAGAGCGCACATGCAGACATACCACGACATAATATATTATAACAAGATCTACAAGCCAGGCAGCCACAAACTCTTCCAAACAGGGCCGTACAGCAGACACTGTTTATAGCTGTAACGAATCCTCCTGTTTTGAGATTCTCTTTCACACTTTTGACTGACATGAGCTATTTTTTGTGATGTTACCATCCTGGAGACACAAACAGAGGTTGCATAGCTATGGCAATGGTTCTGTCAAAGTCAGTCAGGGAGATAGGCAACAGACCTGTTTCTTTTACTAGGCTTGGGATACATGATCCCTGCTTTGAATTTCACACAATTGCAAGTTTGTTAACATTAGCTAGGCAGGTGACAAGTGTTCAGTGTTAACAATCTTAATTGGCAGACATGACTTGGGGTTTTGTTGATGCTTTTTTCTGTAAAGAAAAAAACAACCCAAAACCACCCAACAATATATAGAGGCATACCATATTATTTTCAGTTCATTTATCAATTCTTTCTGAAAAACAGTTCAATTTAAAATAACAAAGACTTCCTCAACATCATTTTACAAAGGGTTTTGAACTTTATGAAGGAAGGAAGGAAATGTTTTATTTAACGATGCAGTCAACACATGTTATTTATGATTATATGGCGTCAGACATATGGTTAAGGACCACACAGATATTACTCTTTTTGATTAGCAGCAAGGGATCTTTTATATGCACTATCTGATTTATAAATATCCATCCATCCATCATCCCCTAATTTTGACAGTCTTAAAGAAAGAAAAAAAACCCTTAGTAGCAACAGATATTTTATATGCACCATCCCACAGACAGGATTAGCATATGCCACACCTTTGATATATTTTAAAAAAAACCCACAACTATTTTATGTAAATCGATTCTTAGAAAAATAATTACCTATTGATGCTATCACCACAAATACTCACTGTTATCTCTTTTGTGAGGAGATATATATTTTAACCAATTGCTTTCCTCTATCTGCAAATACATCCAATGTTCGGAAGCGTCATGTTTGTCAGTTAAAAACTCTGAAACCTATATTTACTACTGTAGATAACATCTAGCCCCCTGTAGTGTATCACTATCTCCATTCCTTGAAGAAAAAAACAGAAAGAGAGAAACCTAAAACATTAAACATGTGGTGGGAAGTGAACAATTCACTGATGAAATACTTTCTAACTTAGCTCATTTTAAAGGTTGGACTATACCAAATAAAATCCCATAGGCGACCATGTTAACATTTGTGTTTAAAAACACTATATGCAATATATCAACCAAACTATGACCTATATCAGTACTACAACCCCTACCTCAAAGTATTAACTGCAGAAAATGGTACCTTTCATGGCTCATTTTTGGAATAACCAGATGTTTCTACAACACCCCTACATGTAGTTTTGCACAAAATTTGAGTACTTTTTTGTACAGGTACCCCATACATGTTCCAAGCACAAGGCTACTTGATACAGTGGTACTAGATCAAATAAAATGATGAAACTAAATTTTTTTACAACCAACACACTCACATTTATAACCAATCACAGGACTTGTGGTGTTAACTTCTCTATCAAAAGTTTGGTGCACCTCGAACTTTAACTCAGCCGGATATTATTTGGTTTAGTGCTACCTAAAGGGACTGACCTGAGTTTGCAGCCATTGTAAGATGTTTCAAACTAACAGAGACTTTCTGGCGACTAAAATTCCATATGAAAAAAAATGGTTTTGCTTAACGACTTAACTTAGCTATTGGATATCAAACATTTGGTAATTCTGACATATAATCTTAGAGAAGAAACTTTCTACATTATTTCATTAGTAGCAAGATATCTTTTATATGTACCATCCCACAAACAGGATAGTACATACCACAGCCTTTGATATACCAGTTGTGGTGCACTGGCTGGAATGAGAAAAACCCCAATCAGTTGAATGGATCCACCAAGGTTGTTCAATCCTACGATGCAAGCGTACCTCAGTCGAGAACTCAACCAACTGAGCTAAATCCTGCCCCTGGTGCCTACTATTAAATATGAAGGGTCCAAGGGAATAACTTATGATGTCAAAACAGATGGTCAGTATTATAACAGTCATGTATGTCAAGGTCACAAAGACACACTAAATTAAAAACCTATAATTATGGTAGGCCACAAACACACTAATATTCCCAACATGAAAATATCTGAAAAAGCCCAGTATGTAATTATAGTCATCAAAAAGGATCGTTAGTCGTAAACATTTCACAATGACAGTCCCTTTAACATGTCAATGGCTATGCAGTTTTAAATTTTATAACCTAAAATTAAATAAAAAATTATATATAAATAAAAATTACAACTACAGTTTAAACAATAAGAAAACATTAGAAAATAAACTTTTTTCCTTTTCCAAATTTTGTCATAAAGATTAAAATATTATTAAAAACCATATTGAAAACCATAAATATGCAAGCATAAAATAAAAAAAATTCTTAATTTTTTGCTTTTATTTGATAAGAGCAGTTTAATTATGTGGTATGGAAGCTTGTTTTCCCTTCAATTAATTATTTACACCAAATACAATGATTTACACTTGCTGATTAAACAATGTTGAGATGATGTCGACAACTCCTTTCCTTTTGAAATAATGTACCTTGTATACCTTTTGCTTGGTGGGTGGCAAGATAGTCTTTTTGAATGAACTGAGATAGTCTTTTTGAATGAACTGTGATAAAATCAAGTGTGAAAAAACTAAATCCCAGTCTGTGATTGCTAAACATATAGGCTGGGTATAAATGCATACAGACCAACAAAAACAAGAATTGCATGGAATCATATGTCTCAACTACACTGTACAATAAACATATTCAGTGTCACTGATGGTTGCATCCACAAGATGTTCATCTCAAAACATGTTTTAATTTTTAAAAATTTTAAAGTCAGTTATAATTTTTATTTAATTAATTTAAAAAATATTTTCACATGCATTGTGATGAACATCCATAGGTGTAATTGTAACTACCTGTATAACAGTTTCATTGATATAGGACCAGTCTTGGTGGCGTCGTGGTAGGCCATCGGTCAACAGGCTGGTAGGTACTAGGTTCGGATCCCAGTCGAGGCATAGGATTTTTAATCCAGATACCGACTCCAAACCCTGAGTGAGTGCTCTGCAAGGTTCAATGAGTAGGTGTAAACCACTTGCACCGACCGTGTTCCATAACTGGTTCAACAAAGGCCATGGTTTGTGCTATCCTGCTTGTGGGAAGCGCAAATAAAAGATCCCTTGCTGCTAATTGGAAAGAGTAGCTCATGAAGTGGCGACAGTGGGTTTCCTCCCTCAATATCTGTGTGGTCGTTAATCATATGTCCGACGCCATATAACTGTAATTAAAATGTGTCGAGTGTGTTGTTAAATAAAAACATTTCCTTCCTTCATAAAGGCAACCGGCCTCGGTGGCGTCGTGGTTAGGCCATCGGTCAACAGGCTGGTAGGTACTGGGTTCAGATCCCAGTCAAGGCATGGGATTTTTAATCCAAATACAGACTCCAAACCCTGAGTGAGTGCTCTGCAAGGCTCAGTGAGTAGGTGTAAACCACTTGCACCGACCGTGATCCATAACTGGTTCAACAAAGGCCATGGTTTGTGCTATCCTGCCTGTGGGAAGTGCAAATAACAGATCCTTGCTGCTAATCGGAAAGAGTAGCCCATGAAGTGGCGACAGCGGGTTTCCTCCTTAACCATATGTCTGATGCCATATAACCGTAAATAAAATGTGTTGAGTGCATCGTTAAATAAAAACATTTCCTTCCTTCATAAAGGCAAGATAAAAAATGAAAAGGAAAAAGATTGAAGAATATTTTCCAAGGAATGTTATGTCAAGTTCTTTTAACATCAGCAACAATTTATGTTCATATGCATCGTCCAACATGACAGTAATTTTCAACTCACCATTTCCATTTAGTGAGCTCCTACAAAACCTACTGATTGTTTTTAGTTTACAAATTTACCAATTTCCTCCATTTCTGCTCAGAGGCAGACTCCAATTACACCCCGCTAGTTAAAGATGGAAGCAGTCAGGAAAACAGCTGGTGAAAACAAATAAAACACTTTTCTCATTAAGATTCTGTTTTATTACCTAAGTTTTGAAGGAGGTTCTAATGGCATGGTTACCTAGCAACAAATGGTAAATGTAAATCAAAAAATTTAGGCTCAGTCACATCAATATTACATCAAAGGATAAAATAATATGCTTTGGTAATGTGATAATTATTAACATACGGATTTCCATAAACATCATGGCTGTACAGTATTAGAACTGTAACCCATTTAGTCCAAATGTCTTTTCTATTAAAATTTCTAAAATTGACCACAAATGAAACTACTTATGCAGTTCTGCACCTTTGAGATCTTGCACATCTTCCCCGTCTGTGGGCCCATTGGGCTATTTCTCGTTCTAGCCAGTGCACCACGACTGGTATATCAAAAGCCGTGGTATGTACTACCCTGTCTGTGTGCATATAAAAGATCCCTTGCTGCTAATCAAAAAGAGTAGCCTATGAAGTGGCGACAGCGGGTTTCCTCACTCACTATCTGTGTGGTCCTTACCATATGTCTGACGCCATATAGCCGTAAATAAAATGTGTTGAGTGCGTCGTTAAATAAAAATGTCCTTCCTTTTGTTTTCTTAACTTTCGTTTCCTTCTTCTTTTTTCAAATCTTTGCATCTCTCTCTCTTCTTGTTCTTTTTGTCAAATAGTTACAAGCAGATTTGTTTAGTTCCTTCCTTCTTCTTCTTTCAAATCTTTGCATCTCTCTCTCTTCTTGTTCTTTTTGTCAAATAGTTACAAGCAGATTTGTTTAGTTCCTTTCTCCTTCTTCTTTTTTCAAATCTTTGCATCTCTCTCTCTTCTTGTTCTTTTTGTCAAATAGTTACAAGCAGATTTGTTTAGTTCCTTTCTCCTTCTTCTTTTTTCAAATCTTTGCATCTCTCTCTCTTCTTGTTCTTTTTGTCAAATAGTTACAAGCAGATTTGTTTAGTTCCTTTCTCCTTCTTCTTTTTTCAAATCTTTGCATCTCTCTCTCTTCTTGTTCTTTTTGTCAAATAGTTACAAGCAGATTTGTTTAGTTCCTTTCTCCTTCTTCTTTTTTCAAATCTTTGCATCTCTCTCTCTTCTTGTTCTTTTTGTCAAATAGTTACAAGCAGATTTGTTTAGTTCCTTTCTCCTTCTTCTTTTTTCAAATCTTTGCATCTCTCTCTCTTCTTGTTCTTTTTGTCAAATAGTTACAAGCAGATTTGTTTAGTTCCTTTCTCCTTCTTCTTTTTTCAAATCTTTGCATCTCTCTCTCTTCTTGTTCTTTTTGTCAAATAGTTACAAGCAGATTTGTTTAGTTCCTTTCTCCTTCTTCTTTTTTCAAATCTTTGCATCTCTCTCTCTTCTTGTTCTTTTTGTCAAATAGTTACAAGCAGATTTGTTTAGTTCCTTTCTCCTTCTTCTTTTTTCAAATCTTTGCATCTCTCTCTCTTCTTGTTCTTTTTGTCAAATAGTTACAAGCAGATTTGTTTAGTTCCTTTCTCCTTCTTCTTTTTTCAAATCTTTGCATCTCTCTCTCTTCTTGTTCTTTTTGTCAAATAGTTACAAGCAGATTTGTTTAGTTCCTTTCTCCTTCTTCTTTTTTCAAATCTTTGCATCTCTCTCTCTTCTTGTTCTTTTTGTCAAATAGTTACAAGCAGATTTGTTTAGTTCCTTTCTCCTTCTTCTTTTTTCAAATCTTTGCATCTCTCTCTCTTCTTGTTCTTTTTGTCAAATAGTTACAAGCAGATTTGTTTAGTTCCTTTCTCCTTCTTCTTTTTTCAAATCTTTGCATCTCTCTCTCTTCTTTTTCTTTTTGTCAAATAGTTACAAGCAGATTTGTTTAGTTCCTTTCTCCTTCTTCTTTTTTCAAATCTTTGCATCTCTCTCTCTTCTTGTTCTTTTTGTCAAATAGTTACAAGCAGATTTGTTTAGTTCCTTTCTCCTTCTTCTTTTTTCAAATCTTTGCATCTCTCTCTCTTCTTGTTCTTTTTGTCAAATAGTTACAAGCAGATTTGTTTAGTTCCTTTCTCCTTCTTCTTTTTTCAAATCTTTGCATCTCTCTCTCTTCTTGTTCTTTTTGTCAAATAGTTACAAGCAGATTTGTTTAGTTCCTTTCTCCTTCTTCTTTTTTCAAATCTTTGCATCTCTCTCTCTTCTTGTTCTTTTTGTCAAATAGTTACAAGCAGATTTGTTTAGTTCCTTTCTCCTTCTTCTTTTTTCAAATCTTTGCATCTCTCTCTCTTCTTGTTCTTTTTGTCAAATAGTTACAAGCAGATTTGTTTAGTTCCTTTCTCCTTCTTCTTTTTTCAAATCTTTGCATCTCTCTCTCTTCTTGTTCTTTTTGTCAAATAGTTACAAGCAGATTTGTTTAGTTCCTTTCTCCTTCTTCTTTTTTCAAATCTTTGCATCTCTCTCTCTTCTTGTTCTTTTTGTCAAATAGTTACAAGCAGATTTGTTTAGTTCCTTTCTCCTTCTTTTTTCAAATCTTTGCATCTCTCTCTCTTCTTGTTCTTTTTGTCAAATAGTTACAAGCAGATTTGTTTAGTTCCTTTCTCCTTCTTCTTTTTTCAAATCTTTGCATCTCTCTCTCTTCTTGTTCTTTTTGTCAAATAGTTACAAGCAGATTTGTTTAGTTCCTTTCTCCTTCTTCTTTTTTCAAATCTTTGCATCTCTCTCTCTTCTTGTTCTTTTTGTCAAATAGTTACAAGCAGATTTGTTTAGTTCCTTTCTCCTTCTTCTTTTTTCAAATCTTTGCATCTCTCTCTCTTCTTGTTCTTTTTGTCAAATAGTTACAAGCAGATTTGTTTAGTTCCTTTCTCCTTCTTCTTTTTTCAAATCTTTGCATCTCTCTCTCTTCTTGTTCTTTTTGTCAAATAGTTACAAGCAGATTTGTTTAGTTCCTTTCTCCTTCTTCTTTTTTCAAATCTTTGCATCTCTCTCTCTTCTTGTTCTTTTTGTCAAATAGTTACAAGCAGATTTGTTTAGTTCCTTTCTCCTTCTTCTTTTTTCAAATCTTTGCATCTCTCTCTCTTCTTGTTCTTTTTGTCAAATAGTTACAAGCAGATTTGTTTAGTTCCTTTCTCCTTCTTCTTTTTTCAAATCTTTGCATCTCTCTCTCTTCTTGTTCTTTTTGTCAAATAGTTACAAGCAGATTTGTTTAGTTCCTTTCTCCTTCTTCTTTTTTCAAATCTTTGCATCTCTCTCTCTTCTTGTTCTTTTTGTCAAATAGTTACAAGCAGATTTGTTTAGTTCCTTTCTCCTTCTTCTTTTTTCAAATCTTTGCATCTCTCTCTCTTCTTGTTCTTTTTGTCAAATAGTTACAAGCAGATTTGTTTAGTTCCTTTCTCCTTCTTCTTTTTTCAAATCTTTGCATCTCTCTCTCTTCTTGTTCTTTTTGTCAAATAGTTACAAGCAGATTTGTTTAGTTCCTTTCTCCTTCTTCTTTTTTCAAATCTTTGCATCTCTCTCTCTTCTTGTTCTTTTTGTCAAATAGTTACAAGCAGATTTGTTTAGTTCCTTTCTCCTTCTTCTTTTTTCAAATCTTTGCATCTCTCTCTCTTCTTGTTCTTTTTGTCAAATAGTTACAAGCAGATTTGTTTAGTTCCTTTCTCCTTCTTCTTTTTTCAAATCTTTGCATCTCTCTCTCTTCTTGTTCTTTTTGTCAAATAGTTACAAGCAGATTTGTTTAGTTCCTTTCTCCTTCTTCTTTTTTCAAATCTTTGCATCTCTCTCTCTTCTTGTTCTTTTTGTCAAATAGTTACAAGCAGATTTGTTTAGTTCCTTTCTCCTTCTTTTTTCAAATCTTTGCATCTCTCTCTCTTCTTTTTCTTTTTGTCAAATAGTTACAAGCAGATTTGTTTAGTTCCTTTCTCCTTCTTCTTTTTTCAAATCTTTGCATCTCTCTCTCTTCTTTTTCTTTTTGTCAAATAGTTACAAGCAGATTTGTTTAGTTCCTTTCTCCTTCTTCTTTTTTCAAATCTTTGCATCTCTCTCTCTTCTTTTTCTTTTTGTCAAATAGTTACAAGCAGATTTGTTTAGTTCCTTTCTCCTTCTTCTTTTTTCAAATCTTTGCATCTCTCTCTCTTCTTGTTCTTTTTGTCAAATAGTTACAAGCAGATTTGTTTAGTTCCTTTCTCCTTCTTCTTTTTTCAAATCTTTGCATCTCTCTCTCTTCTTGTTCTTTTTGTCAAATAGTTACAAGCAGATTTGTTTAGTTCCTTTCTCCTTCTTCTTTTTTCAAATCTTTGCATCTCTCTCTCTTCTTGTTCTTTTTGTCAAATAGTTACAAGCAGATTTGTTTAGTTCCTTTCTCCTTCTTCTTTTTTCAAATCTTTGCATCTCTCTCTCTTCTTGTTCTTTTTGTCAAATAGTTACAAGCAGATTTGTTTAGTTCCTTTCTCCTTCTTCTTTTTTCAAATCTTTGCATCTCTCTCTCTTCTTGTTCTTTTTGTCAAATAGTTACAAGCAGATTTGTTTAGTTCCTTTCTCCTTCTTCTTTTTGTAGCACTTAATTGTTTTTGCTGTTGATACCACTGCCTCTTTAAAACAAATTCTGTTGGCTTGTCCTTTCTTGATGTTATTAAGTCCGATGTATTTATCAGATTTCTCACAGGGCACATCATCTGTTGTTTATCTAAAGTCAAAGTTTGTTTTGTTTTACGACACCACTAGAGCACATTGATTAATTAATCATCAGCTATTGGATGTCAAATATTTGGTAATTCTGACACGTAGTCATCAGAAGAAACCTGCTACATTTTTCCTAAGGCAGCAAGGGATCTTTTATATGCACTTTTTCACAGACAGGAAAGCACATATCATTGCCTTTGACCAGTTGTGATGCATTGGTTGGAACGAGAAAAACCCCCAATTAGTTGAATGGATCCCCCAAGGTGGTTTGATCCTGCAATGCAAGCACCTCAAGCGAGCACTCAACCGACTAAGCTAAATTTCTGTCCTGTCCTTTGATGGTGTCCTCAGCAAGTGTACTGCAGCTGTGTCAGCTTTGTCAGCAAAATTCCATTTGCCAGCATTAACCTATCAACTTCAACAACAGGACAGAGGAATTCCAGAGGAAAATGTATGTTTTTTTTAATTGATTATATAAATAAAGATAAAAATATGGCTTGTTCCCCCCCCCCCCCCCCCCCCCCCACACACACTAGAGATTGTGTCCCCCTACTCCTTGATAGCGGTTCTACCAGCTGTTTTATATACATACTGAGTATAGCACCATCAGTATTCAATTTGTTTGTTAGCTCCAGGTAACAATGGACATTTCCATTCAGTACCGGTTCTGATGTATCATCAGAATACTGTCCAAGTTGGTGAACTGCAGCTTTATTAAAACCTATTCAGCTTGAGTGGTGACCGGGCACCCTTGGCTTTCACAACTAAGGGATGGCAAACGTAGTAAAACATTATAGCAAATGCTGCCAGTTCTGTTGCTGTTGGATCCAAATACTGCTGCATTACAGATGCTTTCAGAGTATATTTGTGAAGCTATCTTTGCACTATGATATCGTAAAACCATTATAATTTTTAGCTATGATATCACTACAACACATGTCATAGATCACAATGGTTTTATGATACAATAGTGCTGGGATAGCTTTGAAAGCATGGGCCATGTTTATTATGGCCAACTTTGTCTTTAGAATCGTGAAGTGATTCCAGATATATCAAAATCATATTAATACTGTTCAGTATGAAAACAATATATCTGATACCAACTATTGGTTTCAGCAAGGCTTTTGTAGACTTAGCCAGATCAAACACCATGCATTCTTTGCCTTTACTACAATCCTGATGGCTGTGCTGTCATATTAGTTTGTTAGTTTTAGAGATTAATGTTTTTTAGCACTAATCATTTTCCATCTGTCACCACTGCTGTTGAGATATTCCTATGAGGTCATGGTCATAGCATTGGAAGGAAGGAAGGAAGGAAGGAAATGTTTTATTTAACGACACACTCAACATATTTTATTTATGGTTATATGGCGTCAGACATATGGTTAAGGACCATACAGATCTTGAGAGAGGAAACCCGCTGTCGCCACTTCATGAGCTACTCTTTTCGATTAGTAGCAAAGGATCTTTTATATGAACCATCTCACAGACAGGGTAGTACATACCACAGCCTTTGATATGCCAGTCATAGCATTGGTGACATTGTCCACCTTATTTGTTGTTCAATGTTTAACCCAGACTTTCTCATCGTGTCGTCTGCAAATATAGTTCACCCAAGGTTACTGACTGTCCCAAAAGTTCTTGCTTTTCTTTCTGTAGTAATATCATAACACTTTGCTCATTAGAAGCAAGATCAGACATCCCGCTGTTAATGAATGTCAGGGTCCAAGGCATTGTTTGTGTAGTCAGTGTTCAGCATTGTTGCCAGTTCTTTCATATCTAACATCCTCTCTTTCAGCTACTGCACTTCCTTGATTCCACAGGACTTATGCACAAGGTAAATGCACAAGACTCACTGTTGAATGAAAACTCCAAAACATAAGGCAAAACATCTGGCCAGAAGAAAAAGAGTATCAAAGAAAAGCTATGGGTCAGCCCTGGTGAGCTCCAAATGACAATCCAGTTCATTGATGCAGCACATCTCAGTGTTTAGTGAGCATATGAAACCAAACGAGAAGAAGAAGAAGAAGAAGAATGAAAGTTTGAAAACATGTACACCCCAGTGAATAAGGGGTTTTGTTGTGCCATCACTGTGATGTCCTAATGTCACATCATTCATTGCCAGCTCATAAGCTGCCCTGACAAGTTCACCAGCCTCAGACACCATTCGGTAGACAGTTATTCTTGATGGCAAGTTATAAAGAATCAATATCAAACTGTATAATATCAAAACGAAGAGTTTTTACAACTTTTTTAATGGTGTTTGCTGAAACTTCAAGAGTCAAATGGATGACTTGTATATTCCATTTGACTTTGTCTCTACATGTGACAGCTCTTCAAGATCTTTCTTTAAAACCTTCCTGTGTTTTTTCACCTTCTGTTGAAGAATATCAACAATAGCAGTGTGGTACAGTTCTGTCACCTCTTTATCCATCCAACATTAATTTTTGGCATTTGCTACTTCCCCTTTGAGTTTAGTCACGGACTCCTTTCTCCAGGGCCCATGCTTATAAAACTTAAAGTCTAGACTTTAACGTAATACTATTTGAATGACATTGCCATGACGTTAAAGTCTAGACTTTATATCTAAAGTTATGGTTAGCTTCACTGCCATCTCATTTTTGTCTTTTAACAATACCGCACTTTTAGAGTGACTACACATTTTGCTTTAACACTCTAGAGTGACTACACATTTTGCTTTAACACTCTAGAGTGACTACACATTTCGCTTTAACACTCTAGAGTGACTACACATTTTGCTTTAACACTCTAGAGTGACTACACATCTCACTTTAACACTCTAGAGTGACTACACATTTCACTTTAACACTCTAGAGTGACTACACATCTCACTTTAACACTCTAGAGTGACTACACATTTTGCTTTAATTCTTTGTTTTCATTCTGCATACTAGGTAACATCTGCTTATGGACACCCTTACCCAACATGCCTTTAGTTTCGGTTTAAGAGCATAAACACTAATAGTCAATGATTCAAGTTTGTTTGTGAGACGGGTATTTTGTTTCAAGACATTCTTAATTCTCTGCCCCACCATTCTAGCTAGTTCATCATTTTTGTCTTTCAACCTGTTGGATGTTCACCTTTTCTCATTGCAGACTACGATTCAATGTCTGGTTATTCATTAGAAGTTCAAAGTTGGTCTAAGACGTGGTATTGCATTATACAAAGAGAACCATCTTCTGGAATAGCTAATTTCCAGTTGATGCTATTGTAGTAGTGTTGGTATAAAGTGCTCCTACTGACAGTAGCTAGTGGGAATTTCCCTATTAGCTCAGTTGGTAGAGCGCTGGACTCTTGTATTGAGAGTCCATGGTTCGAATCCCCTCAGTGGAGATTGATTTTTCTGTTACACTATGTTAATCCTTTGTTAGTGAAGTAGCAATAAGAAGGAAGGAAAGAAAATGGTTTATTTAACGACGCATATCACATTTTATTTACGGTTATATGGCATCAGACATATGGTTAAGGAGACCACACAGATATTGAGGGAGGAAACCCGCTGTCACCACTTCATGAGCTACTCTTTTCGATTAGCAGCAAGGAATTTTGTATATATGCACCATCCCATAGACATGATAGCACATACCATGGTCTTTGATGTACCAGTCATGGTGCACTGGCTAGAGCGAGAAATAGCCCAATGGGCCCACTGATAGGGATCAATCCCAAAGTGACCGCGCATCAAGTGAGCATTTTACCACTGGGCTATGTCTCGCTCCCTAGCAATAAGAGGGATATTTTTGTAGTTAAACTGCCACTCAAGTGAACCATCTAGAACTGTTTCAAGTATGGCGGCCGGTTTTGTAGCTATACACACATTATGAAATTTTAATACAAAATAAAGCTGAAATCTGAAGAAACCTGAAAAATCACATCAAAAACACGTATACCAGTAATCTAGTGAAAAAGTTAAAAGTTTGTTTTGTTTAATGACACCACTAGAGCACACTGATTTATTAACCATCAGCTATTGGATGTCAAACATTTTGTAATTTTTACCCAGTCTTCAGGAGAAGCCTGCTACATTTTTCCATTAGCAGCAAGGAATCTTTTATATGCACAATGTACATGTACTTTCCCACAAAAAGAACACCACATACCATGGACTGTGATATACCAGTCATGGGGTCTATAGGGAGAAAGAACAGAGTATCCTTTACATCCATGTACTCCATTTTTTTTTTAAGTTACCAACTAGGGATCTTTCACAAGCATGCATGCATGCATACAAACCCCTAAGCAAATTAAGATACATGTATTAACATGTGGCAAAAACTATTTACTATTTTAACTTCTAACAGTAAAAAAATATGCAAAGGGATGTTCTTGCTATAAATTTCCCATTTTGCTTCATGAGTCTGAAGAAATGATTAGCAATATCTGTGAAAGTCTGGCATACATCAAACCTTACAAGAGTAGGAAGGAAGGAGAAAAAAATACCTCCCACAGAACTTTAAAAAACTACTTGTATTAAAATATGCAGACTAACGTGCTTGTTATCAGTTTTCCATTTGGCTTCATGATGCTAAAACTATTACTGAGACCTGTGAACGCCTAATGCACCTCACATCTTACAACAGCTGAAGAGTTCTAAAAAAAAAGAGTTAATTCCTCCCACTGGACACCTTCGACATGCATTTCTCGTTATGACAGAAATGCCTGATTCAAGACACGTATTCAGTTTCAAACAATCTGATGCATTCTAAACATCTCAAGATGGAGGTATGTCCACATGTTACAAATTTTCAACAGTCATGTACCATTGTGAAAAAAAAACGAAGGATAAAAAAGAAAGGGAAAATTAATTCAAGCTCAACAGAAAATACACATTCCTCACTTATTTGTTTAGCCTGGGAGTGTTGCATCTCAGGTTTTTTAAACAAGTTTTTTCTTTCTCATTTTTTTTTTTTTTTTTTTGGCATTCTATTTTTGCTAAGATTTAGTTTTTTGTACAGTAAGACACCTATTTCCCATCAAAACTCCAGAAGACAGACTTTTAACTTTTCAATGTTAAATTTCTAATTTAAATTTTAAAATTTAATTAAAAAATTAATAAATTTACAATTTCCAAAATATCTCTAATAGTTTATGAAGATTAACCCCGATAAATATTATACTGAGTTTCAGAACTATTCAATCAAAACTTTAGCAGAAGATAGAATTTCTGTTTAAAATAAAAAAATTTAACAATATCTCACTGTTAGTTTGTACCAAGTTTATGAACTATTTGAATAAAAATATAGGAGAAGATAACAATTTAACTTTGAAAATGTTAGTCTATTTAAAATTTAAACATCTAATAAAAATTCATAAATTCCAATTTTCCGGTAGTTTGTGATGACTGCCCCTGACAATCACAGTACCAAGTTTCAGAACTATTTGTTCAAAACTCACGAAGATAAACATTAAATTTTTTAATTTACAGTTTAAAAAAAAATTCATTAAAAGTTTTAAAAAATCATTTTAAATTCTGAAATATCTTTCTATTAACTTGTTGAGTGTCCCATAGGATCATGGTACCAAGTTTGAGAATAATCCAATCAAAACTCTAGAAGATAGACTTCAAAGGAAAAGTTGATAGATAGATGGATGGATTAATGACAGACAATGGACGGACAGATGACTGACAAATCACCCAGTATTAGAAAAGCTTCATTAATTAATGTCATATCAAAGATACACACCCAAGTCCATCGAGGACAAGGGATCTTTGCAACCCATCATACCTCAGCTAAGTGATCCAATTCTGAACTTTATTCCTACCTGTAACATTAAAAAGTCTAGATTTTGAAGATAATTTTTTTTTTTTAAATTGTCATTATTTTAATTTAAAATAATTTTGTCTAGAATTATTTATATGGGTTCCTCACAACTATCTCATGTTTTCCCCCATTCCAAAATGTCTTTCACAACTGGTATATCAAAGAAAGGCCATGAGATGTGCTATCACATGTTTTCCCCCATTCCAAAATGTCTTTCACAACTGGTATATCAAAGAAAGGCCATGAGATGTGCTATCACATGTTTTCCCCCATTCCAAAATGTCTTTCACAACTGGTATATCAAAGAAAGGCCTTGAGATGTGCTATCACATGTTTTCCCCCATTCCAAAATGTCTTTCACAACTGGTATATCAAAGAAAGGCCATGAGATGTGCTATCACATGTTTTCCCCCATTCCAAAATGTCTTTCACAACTGGTATATCAAAGAAAGGCCATGAGATGTGCTATCACATGTTTTAAGACCCTTACTGTGCACGCTGATGCTAATATTGGTATTTTAAAAATCTTTCTTATTGTACATGTTACGGCTAAGGCCATAATAAAATAAATGCTACATTTTAATCCCAATAATTTTTGTTTTGTTATTGGGGGTGGGGGTGTAGGTGAAATTTTATTTTATATTTTCAGGATATTGAAAATACCACATACCAATTAAAAAATATATATATATATTACAATAAAAAAAAACCCCAGATATGGGCCTTTATTCTTGGGACACGTGTGGATAAAAATTTAGGATTTATTTTAATGTGGCCTAAAACATGAAAAAATTAACGACAATGTGTTTAGTCTCTCATTTTCTAAACCAAGAGTTACCACATATTTTTTCAATGCTCAAACAGCCATCAATTAAAAACAAATATACTGGCTGGGGCACATTAAGGAAACATTCCTTTCCTTTGCCACCGTTTGGAATTACCCTTAGTTTTACTAGTACTGTATATCAAACTGCCTGGTAAATGATAAAGGAGAGTCCAATTATTTTAGCCATTAGCATCAGGCTCCATGTCTATGTAGTTTAAATTGGGATAATGCTTATCTTATCCTTCAGCACAATGTCATTAATTACACCTGTTAATATAAAATTAAAGCCGACCCCTCCCAGATCAGATTGCCAACATGGTCCATTTCACCGATAATTGCTGCTGCACATCTCAGAGAATCAAGGCTCACTTTACAGTTTACAGTCTTGAGTTATTCAGCTGCACCGTTATATAAGGCCAACATTAACAAATATATTGTTTCCTGTAGTCCTAACAATTTAGTTATAAAAACACCCCTTTCATATTTTTGTTTTTTAACCCAAGATCTATTTCACTTTGTCACACTTACTGAGTTGCCCCTAATGAATGTACTAAAAAAGAAATGTTTTTATTTAACAACGCACTCAACACATTTTATTTACGGTTATATGGCGTTGGACATATGGTTAAGGACCACACAGATATTGAGAGAGGAAACCCACTGTCGCCACTTCATGGGCTATTCTTTTCGATTAGCAGCAAGGGATCTTTTATATACACAGACAGGGATACCACATCCTTTGTTACACTAGTTGTGGAGCACTGGCTGAATGAGAAATAGCCCAATGAGCCCACCGACGGGGATCGATCCCAGACCGACCGTGCATCGAGTGAATGCTTTACTACTAGGCTACATCCTGCCCCCTGTAGTCCTAACAAGTTATAAATATCACCCTTTCTTATTTTTGTCTTTTAAAGTTTGGTATGTTTAATGTCACCACTAGAGCAGATTGATTTATTAACCAGCAGCTATTGGATGTCAAACATTCGATAATTTTGACATATAGTCTAAGAGAGGAAACCTGCTATATTTTTTCATTAATAGGAAGGGATCTTTTATATGCACCATCCCACAGACAGGATAGCACATACTACAGCCTTTGATATCCATGTACCAGTCATGGTGCACTGGCTGGAATGAGAAATAATCCAATGGAAATCGATCCTAAACAGACTGCACATCAGCCGAGCGCTTTACCACTGGGATATGTTCTGCCCCTATTTTAGTTTTTAGCCTAGGATCTTCTTATTCTTTTCTTCTTCTGCATTCAGTTTCTTTATGCTCCTTGAATTCAAATCATGAGTTTTACCGCCTCCATGAACTCCACAGTCAGCAGCAGGTCGTCTCTTTCGCCCCCAAGTTTTTCTCCGATTGTTGTGGGTTGTGTGGCCAGATGTTTTCTCTGATACCGTCATCCATTTCATTTGGTCACTGCCATTGGATTTTCCCCACTCAACCCACTGCTCCACATATGGTTTATTAAAGAATTGTATGTGTAATCTTGTTTGTGAGAAAGTACACATAATCAATAGCAAGAGTTGCTATGTCTTTACCAAGACTACAGTATCTCACATTTTCCATATAATGTTTCAATAACTACTGATTAAAGCTGCTGATCCTAATTTGACAGGAACTTAGATTTTCTATTTCACATAAAATATATATCAAGGTAAGATTCAAGCATGTATTCCTGGTCACACACCTCAACCAACTGTCCAGTACAGAGGTTATTAGTGAGAGAGAAATAAGTTCACTGGTATTATATGTAACCTTTCTGGAATGGGGTTGGCTAGTAGAGGGATATAATATCTACAACGTACAATCTTTAAACCTGAATGATTAATAAATATTACATTGCCATTGGTGAATCTGCTGAGGGAGGGGAAAATGCTCCCTACTCACACCTTTTTTCCCTCTACCATATATTATATTTGCCTGTTGCCCCATAATATGACTCATAGACAGTGGTTGCCCTCACCACACCTCCCAACCCCCAATATATAATCCTTACTACACCAATGTATATTACTGTGGCTGGCAAAAAGAAACAATCTTGTGTTATATTTTAAAATTAATTTATTTTTATGCTTATATCTAATTAAGATTCAAGCATGCTTTCCTGGGCACACATCTCACCTACAGTATTTGGGCTGTCTGTCCAGGTCAGTGGGGGTAATGATCAGTTGATGGATGACAATAGAGAAGTCAGTGTATTGGCCTTACATCTCACCCACTGATCTGTTAAAACTCATAACTCATTCTGTATAGGGCTGGTACTGGGATGTGAACTTAGTACCTAACTGAAAGAAAGAAATGTTTTATTTAACGACACACTCAGCACATTGTATTTACGGTTATATGGCGTCAGACATATGGTTAAGGACCACACAGATATTGAGAGAGGAAACCTGCCGTCGCCACTTCATGGGCTACTCTTTTCGATTACAGCAAGGGATCTTTTATATGCACCATCCCACAGACAGGGTAGTACATACCATGGCCTTTGATATACCAATCGTGGTGCACTGGCTGGAACGAGAAATAGCCCAATGGGCCCACCGACGGGGATTGATCCCACACCGACCATGCATCGAGCGAGCGCTTTACCACTGGGCTACATCTCGCCCCTTAGTGTGCCCACCTTAAGACAGACATCCTAACCATCCTATGCTAGCTAAAACCAAATATATTATTTGGATGGCCCAAGTCTTTCCAGCTGACAGGTGCAATCAGGCTACAAGAAGAGACTCCCGGTCATACAATCTGTGAACATCAGACTGTGGAGACTTTTGAAAAGTTCACAGCTGTCAGTGGTGTCACACTTCCATCATTTCAGTCCTGTGTATTCCAATCAACATTTAGCCATGCTGGATGTCTTCTATGTCGGAAGACAGATTAGAAGTGAGTGAATTCTCCTAACCCCTGATCTCGGACAGGGTGGTCCCTGCTACTTATCATGGCTTCCACCTGTCAAGTATGGTATATTCTCCAAGACGGTTCAAGATCATTTAGTATTCTTAGTAAACTAGAATTCTTGACCACATTCTGAGAGAGTAAATAGATGAGCTGTAAAAAATGTAGATGTTGATGTCAGTGAAGTCCGCATTCATCATGATTGAGAATCCTATGGTAAATAAACAGCAAAACAAATCCAAAACATATCCTCCCCTTCCCACCACACACACACACACACACAGACACACACAGACACACACTTTGATTTGCATATACATGTACCAACACTTTTTGTGTCTTTAGTTTCAGGACACATGGCCATATGCCTCATTTATTTATTAATTTTATCCTACCTACATATTACAATTAACTATTGGTATATTCTTCTTCATGAATATTTAAACCTTGTCAATGTAACATGTGCTTGTATTTTCAAAAACATAAAATACACTATAACATAAACACCAAAAATACACATGTAAACGCTCTACCCTTACCCGATATGTGATGACATTCTCTTTAAAACACATCAACAATAATTTGCATATGCTGAATAAATTCCAGGTATTATAGATTAAAAATCACTGCATGACTGCACTGTCCATTTTTCAGCAATTACCAAGCCAACAGCTCACATATTATTTTCTAATCGATTTAGTATTATTTAATGACACCATTAGAGCACACTGATTTATTAATCATCAGCTGTTGGATGGCAAACATTTGGTAATTGTGACATAGAATCTTCAGAGAAAACCCATTATATTTGTCCATTATTATCAATTATTGACCGTCATTGAGGGCAATAACATGTTTTATGGACCGAAGAAATTGATATTGACCGAGGCCAACGTCCTCGGTCAATATCAATTTCTTCGGTCCATAAAACATGATATTGCCCGAAATGATGTCAGTAATTGTTTTATTACATAATGTCATCCATAAGACTCATACATTCCTGCTTTGTTTATCAGAATCGAAATACGCCAACGTTTATAATTTCCCGCAATGCCTTAAAACGATGGGATTTAGTGACGTCACGTAATCCTATGACGTTGTATGACACGCAGAGGAATGCGGAAATAAACAGTTGAAACATTACTAAGAAAAAAATCAAATTTGAGACATTATAACCAGTCAAAATCATATTAAAAGCAAAATAAAACATAAAATGTGATAAATCTTAACATACATTTATAATGAACAGTTACTGATTACCTCCAAATGCATTTATTTTTATTTGTAACATAAAATCCTGAGAGTGCCGATTGCAACTGTTTTTTGATGTATCATGTATGTTTCTAAATCTACGAGACATTCCATACAAAATTTGACGATTACTGACCTTGTTTTTGTCGTGTTTGCGGAATTCAACTCAGTATGACTAAAGATGTTATCTTTTTGTTGAAGGACAGCAAAGTGATTTGTCACAAGTTCGTGCTTGTTTACATTAAATTATTAGCAGTTGACGTTGCATTACGTTACCTACTCATTAATTGGATAGAATTTTGTCTCATCTTCATTTTCATTGGTTAAATCTCCCAGGGCAATATCACTTTTGATGGACTGATGAGACCGTCTCAGGGCAATACCACTATTTACGGCCGGTCATGTGACTGGTTTTCGACCAATAAGAATACAAATATATTCTCATTATGTAATAATCAACAAAAGATCTTTTATATGCATTGTCCGACAGAGGATATCACATACCACGCCCTTTGATATACCAGTTGTGGGACACTGGTTGGGATAGTAAAAATTCAATCAGAAAATGGGTCCACTGAGGTGAAAGAAAGAAATGTTTTATTTAACAACGCACTCAACAAATTTTATTTACGGTTATATGGCGTCAGACATATGGTTAAGGACCACACAGATATTGAGAAAGGAAACCCGCTGTCGCCACTTCATGGGCTACTCTTTTCAATTAGCAGCACGGGATCTTTTATATGCACCATCCCACAGACAGGATAGTACATACCACAGCCTTTGTTACACCAGTTGTGGAGTACTGGCTGGAACGAGAAATAGCCCAATGGATCCACTGATGGGGATCAATCCTAGACCGAATGTGCATCAAGTGAACGCTTTACCACTGGGCTACGTCCCCCCCCCCCCACCCCCCATTGAGGTGATTCAATCTTTTGATATACCATTTGTGGGATACGGTTTGGGACTGTAAAAACTCAATCAGAAAATGAGTTCATTGAGGTTATTCACTTCTTTGATATAGCCAAGCACCTCAGACGAGTGTTCTACCAACTGAGTTTGATCCCACCCTCATCCATATTTTCAGTTTATACCAAAATAGATCTAAAATTCAAGCTCAAGCTTATAATGTCCAGGTCATACAACTTCAATGAAAAGCAGTGTAAAAACCAACAGCATGCATCTCGAAATGATCAAATAATTAATATAAACATGTTAGGGTGAGATGTTAATGGGGCAGACCCTAGTTTTTAAAAACTATAGCATATTTTTCACTATCAGAGCCGTTCATGATAACTGAAATAAAACATTACTTATATTGTATTCTTTAGATTATCCATTTCCGTAGAACTGAAGTGTTTCTGGTCATCCTGGTGTTTATAGTACCAAACAACGCATTTTTCATATTTTTAAAAACGCACGTCATCTGAAAAGAAGCAATTTATTGATTAGAGTTCTAGTCTATTTTTAAAGATAATTCCTGTTTTATAACGTCACACTCTTCGTTCACTCTATTGTAACTTTATTCAAATGAGTTGCAGGTTTTTAAATTAACTAAACTTAGTGTCATGTTTTACGGGTTAAAACTAGGGTCTGCGCCTTTAACTCATTGGTAGAGCACTCCCATAATTTGATGGGTTATAGAATTGATTGTCTTTGATGGATTCTTCTGCTCCCCATTCCAATGAAAGCCAAAGCATGTACTGTTTTGTCAAAGAGAAAGTGCATATAAAAGACCTTTTGCTGTTTATTCAGTGGCTATAACAGAGAGGTTCCTCTTGCTCCGTCTCTCTGGACCATGTGTTGAAATAACACAAAATAGCCATGGATACAATGTGCTTGAAAAACGTGTTGAAATAACCATGTGCTAGGCATAAAATAGCTATGAATAAAATGTGCTTAGGTGTTTCACCTTGGACCATGTGTTGAAATAACCACGTGCTAAGCACAAAATAGCCATGCATAAAATGTGCTTAGGTATTTCTCCCTGGACCATGTGTTGAAATAACCATGTGCTAGGCACAAAATAGCTAAGGTATAAAATGTGCTAGGTGTTTCTCCCTGGACCATGTGTTGAAATAACCATTTGCTAGGCACAAAATAGCTAAGGTATAAAATGTGCTTAGGTGTTTCTCCCTGGACCATGTGTTGAAATAACCATGTGCTAGGCACAAAATAGTTAAGGTATAAAATGTGCTTAGGTGTTTCTCCCTGGACCATGTGTTGAAATAACCATTTGCTAGACACAAAATAGCCATGCATAAAATGTACTTAGCTATTTCTCCCTGGACCATGTGTTGAAATAACCATGTGCTAGACACAAAATAGCTATGGATAAAATGTGCTTAGGTATTTCTCCCTGGACCTTGTGTTGAAAAAACCACGTGCTAAGCACAAAATAGCCATGCATAAAATGTGCTTAGGTGTTTCTCCCTGGACCATGTGTTGAAATAACCATGTGTTAGGCACAAAATAGCCATGCATAAAATGTACTTAGCTATTTCTCCCTGGACCATGTGTTGAAATAACCATGTGCTAGACACAAAATAGCTATGGATAAAATGTGCTTAGGTATTTCTCCCTGGACCATGTGTTGAAAAAACCACGTGCTAGGCACAAAATAGCCAGGGATAAAATGCACTTAGGTGTTGTTAAACACATTTTTCCTTTTATTTCCTTTATAAACATGCTATGCATTTCCACTTGATGATGTAGAAAAAGTTTGTTTTGTTTAATGACACCACTAGAGCACATTGATTTATTAATCATCAGCTATTGGATGTCAAACATGGTCATTTCAACAGTCATAGAGATGAAACCTGCTACATTTTTCCATCAGTAGCAAGTGATCTTTTATATGCACAATCCCAAACAGGATAGCACATATCATGGCCTTTGATACTAGTTGTGATGCACTGGCTAGAAGGAGAAATAGCCCAATAGGTCCACCGATGGGGATCGATCCGAGACAGACTGCGCATCAAGCAAATGTTTTCCCACTGGACTATGTCCTGCCTTCTTACACCCGATGACTGCATACACATAAACTCACTCACTCTCTTTTTGTCTCTCTCTCTCTGTCTGTCTGTCCGTCTCTCTCTCTCTCTCTCTCTCTCTCTCTCTCTCGCTCCCAAGTGTTGAAATAACCATGTGCTAGACTCAAACTAGCCAGGGTATAAAATGTGCTGAGGTGTTGATATTCCTTTTCCATTCTTTATAAACATGCTACGCATTTCCACCTGATGACTGCATACACACAAACTTCCTACTTAACAAGCAAATGTCAAAGACAAGTGATGTTGATGTAAGTGTATCACTCCAAGCAAGCCCAATCTACATGTTGCACCACCTCAGCTGTGCAACAATGACCTTCCGGCAGAACAATGACCTTCCGGCTCTATGAAACAATAAATATTGTTCACATTTGGTTGTTGATTTCCATCAGCAAGGAAGCTATTCTTTGCATGGTTTACATAGGTGGAAGCAATAAATGTCTGCTTATTGCTGTCAGACATTTTGCTCTTGTCAAAAAGGAACTGTATGTTTTCCTGCCAAAGTTCACTTTATAAAAAATAAAAATTGAATTGGTAGGCAAATGATCGGTCCAGGATTTCAGATTTCACAAAAGGTTGCACTCCATCATTCAGCCTTGCTGCTAATCGAAAAGAGTAGCCCATGATGTGGCGACTGGGTTTCCTCTCTCAATATATGTGTGGTCCTTAACCATATGTCTGACGCCATATAACTGTAAATAAAATGTGTTGAGTGCGTCGTTAAATAAAAATATTCTTTCTTTCTTTTCCATCATTAACTTTGGCATGCAGTTGAATTTAATTTTTATATCTAAAAAAAAAGTACAGTCACGTGGTAACTACCATGCAAAAAATATACGCTGACCAGAAACATTTAAAGTTATCTACCCATAAGCCAGAGCACTGCCTCATTTTGCTGTTATACACGTGGAAGCATATACCACATGCACAGTTGTTATCATATAGTAATAAAAATAACTATTGACTTTAAACCATAGAATTATTCAAATGCTACAGAGGCAACCTACTTGATATCATCAAAGAAAGTTTTAAAAAGGCATTTCTGTATTTCAATGAAAACCTATTTTCTAAACAGGATATATGTTGGTGTGTTACCAAAAGAGAAATTTCTCGCTCCAGCCAGTGCACAACAACTGGTACATCAAAGGCTGTGGAATGTGCTATTCTGTAAGTGGGATGGTGCATATAAAAGATCCCTTGCTGCTAATTGAAAAGAGTAGTCCATGAAGTGGTTACACTGGGTTTCCTCCCTCAATATCTGTGTGGTAGTTCACCATATGTCTGACACCATATAACCATAAATAAAATGTGTTGAATTGCATTGTTAAATAAAATATTTCCTTCCTTCCTTCCAAAAGAGAAAAAAACATTAAGGTGGTGAGAACTATTTTTTAGAAAAGGAGATGCAGGCCTCTAAAAATTTTACAAATAATTGTTAAACATGGCTTTTGAGGATAATAGAATAATACACTTGTTTCTATTATTTTACAACTTGTTGTCTAAAACCATATATAAAAAGTTAATCAAAATATATATTCAAATTGTCTTAAAAACTATCTTAAAATCCCAACATTTCGTTTAAAAACTTTAAACTTCCTCAGGGGAATAAAACACAAATGAAATGAAGTTAAAAACAGACTGGCTATAAGTCAATGTTTTGATTAACAACATCACTAGAGCATATTGTTTATTTATTGATCATTGGCTACTGGATCTGAAAAATTTATTAATCTCGACTTGTAGTGTTAATAGAAAATCTTTAAAAAATTTCCATTAGCAGCAAGGGATGTTTTATATATACTTTTTCCACAGACAGGACAACACACACCACAACTTTATATACCAGTTGTGAGGCACTGGTTGCGATGGGGAAAATACACATCCAAGTCATTTTCTCTTGGTAGATGCATTTTGAAACAGCTGGTAAGATGAATAATATTTAATGGCCATTAATGTAATAATCCATGTGATAATTTTAGTGTATTAACCCAGTTAATAATGGTATGCAAATTTGCAAGGTCTCTAGGTAATGTGTTGCTGTGGATGGGTCATTTGCTTACAAGCCTACAAGACCTGTGTACCTGAGCATAACGTTTTCAAAGCTTTAGTTAACTAATTTGTGCTAATCGTGATGATGTCGTATTACCGATGGCAGCGACTTTAGTACTGTAATTTACTAAAAATTGAATTAAAATCTTATTTTAGAAGCGTTATAGGATAAATAGAATTTGCTACTCGTGTTTTTTAATATGTAAAATATCAACCTCGTCTAGTTAATTGGTATTTGTTGGTTGATATTTTCCATATTAAAATATGCTCGTGACAAATCCTCTGTTTATCATATATTAGCTAGCATATATCCAGTGTAATCAAAGTATGTGATACTTTTCAGATCACATACTTTCAGAATTTGATAACTTTGCAAATTAGATGTAAATTAATCGAGGTCAAGGCACTACAATTATTGACATCCAATTTTTATTCCTAATATATGATATTGACGATACCGGAAAACACTCTGGTAATAACCTCTATATATATCAAGAGGTGACAGGACATATTATCGAGCTACTCTTGGCCTACTAAATTCTAAACCTATACATAGCCCCCTACCTTTTATTTTTAGAACAACCATCAAAATTGCGCCAAACTTCCTTCATCAAAATGCGCACCCATTTCCCTTTGGCTTAATCCTACGGGACATTCCAAATTACATAGCACCATACCACACCCCACCTGTTACCAACTACGGTTGGACTGCTGGTGCTCCCTTGAACCTGCCAGTACAGGTGGTTCCTCCTTCACCCACCCCAACCCCTTCCTGTCCTGGACAAAGGAATCGGCTGAGGCCAGTACTTGAGCCCAGGACAGGCGTGCGCTACAACAGCTTGCTCTGAATATGCACGTTAAACCTTTTTCCAAGTTCCAAGGACATATTATTCTTACTCCATGCAATCATGGATTCAATCATTTCAAACTTAAAAAACAAACCCAAACATATGTAGTGGCACTGCATGAACTTCTCTCACACTCAATAACATAATAGGCACTAATTCAATCATTGCTGGAGAATTATCACACTCAATAACATAATAGGCACTAATTCAATCATTGCTGGAGAATTATCACACTCAATAACATAATAGGCACTAATTCAATCATTGCTGGAGAATTATCACACTCAATAACATAATAGGCACTAATTCAATCATTGCTGGAGAATGATCACATTACATATATTATTACTTTCTTTACATTGGTGAAAATGTGAGCATTTTTCAAACCATAACCAGGTAGGTATGTTTGATGAAAAACAAGTCAAGTTGATTGATTAAGCAGAACAATCTGCCGAACACATGGTAATTGAGCATGTCAGAAATGTACAGGATCATGGCACTATAGCTGGGCAGTACTTGTTGTAAATTAACCATGCTAAGAAAAACCAAGATACCAAACAGAAAGCCGGGTATAACATTTCCACTACATATTTAGGAAAAACAAGAAGATGACGTAGCTGCATGCATGCAGTCGGAAAAGAATTTAAAACCTAACAGGAAAATGTAATGCACGGAAAGAAAGGAAATTAACTTGTGCATATATAGAAAAGAAATCTAAAACAGGATACAGCTTTACAAAACTAAACAAAGAACAGGAAAAGAAAGTCATTTCCTAAAAGTTTCTATAATTTATATGTCTGAATTGTCTCAACACATTGTAAGAATTATTAGCAATTTGATGAATTTGCAATGGAGTTCATTTTAATTAACCAACCAAAATATAACAAAATTCAGGCTCTTAATTTAAAATAAAGAATTGTATTTATTTGAGTTTCAAATTAAGATCGGGTTTTTTTTTTGTGTGTGTTTAAAATAGAACAGACAAAAAGCCTGCTGTACCCAAATTAGTGAAATCTAAAACCATGACAAATAAAAATATAAGCTGTAGTACTGAAACTGTTAATTTTATGGTAATGACACCTCAGCACATTTTAAACTAGTCTCAATTTTGGTGTCTAGTACAAAGAAAGAAACGTTTTATTTAACAACGCACTCAACACATTTTATTTACGGTTATATCAGACATATGGTTAAGGACCACGCAGATATTAAGAGAGGAAACCCGCTGTCGCCACTTCATAGGCTACTCTTTTCAATTAGCAGCAAGGGATCTTTTATATGCACCATCCCACAGACAGGATAGTACATACCACGGCCTTTGTTACACTAGTTGTGGAGCACTGGCTGGAACGAGAAATAGCCCAATGAGCCAACCGACGGGGATCGATCCCAGACCGAGCGAACGCTTTACACAGGGCTACGTCCCGCCCTTAGTTACAATGCAATGCATATGATTATTTTGATAATTGGATCGACAGGCAGCCAGCAATCTTTTATATGTATTTTCCTATATACATGCTAGCATGTACAAAATCCATTCTGTACAGTAGTTCAGTTAGCTCGAACAGAGGTGGCGTGAATGGGGGGGGGGGGGGGGGGGGGGGGGGGGGGGGGGGGGGGGGGGGCCTCAATGAGACCACCACTGAGCTATACATTCCATTCCTAATTAAAAATGGAAGTGAGAGAACAAATCGGAATAGCAACAGAACAAATTGGAAAAGCAGCACAACAAGGTATGTCTATGGATAGACCAGAATTAAGATGCACCAGTTCTCCTGTAGAGTTAACACCTGAGAAGTGAAAGGTCATGGTATCAATCCCTCACATTCCAACCAATATATGCCATGACTGATATGCTATGTGCTGTCCTGTCCATGAAAAATTGCATTTCAAACATCCAGATCTAAAAGTAAAGACTGCATGCAGTGAGGTAGAGTTAACATCTGAGAAGTGAAAGATCATGGTATCAATCCCTCACATTCCAACCAATATGAATGAATGAAAAAATGTTTAACGACACCCCAGCACGAAAAATACATCGGCTATTGGGTGTCAAACTATGGTAATGCAAATAAATAAAGTGATGATCAACATCAATATAAAAATTCAAGGTTTAAACAAAAACAGTGTAAAGGACTGTGCAAAAATACAAATACAAATATCACAGAATTTTACGGACACCGAATTTTACTCTAAACTTCAATTTGTGCTGTATTTGCCATTCTCAAAGAGAATGTTACACCCCTGCACCACGGTGAGGTTACAGCACACGCAGGGGTTCTCAAAGAGAATGTTACACCCCTGCACCACGGTGAGGTTACAGCACGCGCAGGGGTTCTCAAAGAGAATGTTACACCCCTGCACCACGGTGAGGTTACAGCACGCGCAGGGGTCCAACCAATATATGCCATGACTGATATGTTACGTGCTGTCCTGTCCATGAAAAATTGCATTTTCAACTTCTAGATCTAAAAATAAAGACTGCATGCAGTGAGGTTTTCCTGTGACTGCATGGTTAACTGATGAATGAACAGTAATTGCAGGAACTGTACAATCTCTCAAAAATTGTTATTATTTAAAGGGAGAGTAAACTCAAACAAGAGCCTTATGTGTTGGAAAGATGCATACCCGGACCACCAACACATACTGACACTTTAACAAATGAAAAACACGTAATTTAAAAAAACATGATTATTCCTGCTAACTGGGAGCAGCCATTTTGTTTAATTTTTGTGACATCCGGTGGTATAGCTTGGGGCGAAGTGACGTCAGCTCCGTCCATCTCCTCTATGCACAGTGTAAACAAATGCTTTAATTTACGACAAGGCGCTTCGCTTTCATCAACCTGACTTGTAAAACAACATAAATGACTTGATAGTATAATAAACTATTACCTAAATATATTTCAATAGAATGAAATGGAGGTTTAGTATTTTTCTTTTTTTAAAATCCAAAGGAAAAAAAGAGCATATTATTAGGCCTATTGGTATGCTACATTTGAGCAAAAACGACCACTCACGATACCCAAGTGATAATTTTCTTTTCTTTGGGACAACATAATTAGTCAGTTTTGTGATTTTAGATGGGAAAGTCTACTTAATCAAGGGTTTTACAGAATTACTTACAGTAATAAAGCAAGACGGCTGATCGATTACGATTAGAGGGATGTCCGTGCAGTTAACACACAATACCCTGTGATCTTAATAAAAGAGGCATGTCTTTTTAGTGTGTCTAGACACAGTGTCTGGGGACCGTCTAAATATACATCTGCCAATCAGGAACCACAGGTACAGGCCACGGAAAGAAAAGACCAATTAACTAAGAAAACACTCCGATTATTATTTCAGTATGTGGGTTAATTTATGTACAAAACACAATGCAGTTATTTCAACACTTTGACAATGATGGTTTATTTTGTATTAAAAATAATATATAATTGTTGCTGGCTTACTGGGATGGCTATTATTACAGAATATTGCAATGCATCCACAATAATCAGGTATGTTTTGTTTCTTCAGTTCGAAGACTAATTCCTGACGTGACACGTTAGGTATTACGTAACCACCAGCTCATCAGAGGGCGTATTACCTGGGATGATACAAAATGACTGCGCCTGTTATATATAATAGCCGTCACATTTAACCGTTTTATTAATTAACTATACGATTATACTTGTTGATATTAAGCAATAATGTGCATTATATATCGTTGAATATGCATACCAGGTCAAAAGCCTTAATTGTCCCTTCCTTTAATCATTTCCCGTGCCATGCCATTCTTCAATACTATAACATTAGAAACATTTCTTAAAGGGACATACCCTAGTTTTTAAACACTAAGGCATGTTTTTTACTATTAGAGCCCTTTTTTGATAACTGAAATCATACTTTACTTAGATTTTATTGTTTAGAGTATTCATTTCCGTACATTCCAAGTGTTTTTTGTAATCCTGGTGTTTTTAATATCACAAAATGCATATTTTTAAAAACGCACGTGCGTCTGAGAGGTAACAGTTATGGAGTTGCGTTTTAGTCTATTTTTAGAGGGTATTTCAGCATTTCAAAGTCACAGACTCATGTTTCATTCAATTGTAACTGTATCTATATGTGTTACAGGTTTGTACATTAATTAAACTTAAGTGTTAATTTTCATGGGCTGAAACTAGGGTATGTCCCTTTAATCTGCCTGTAGGTCATATGAAAATGTACTACCATAAATAGTCAGTTTGCAGGATGCTTTTAATACCAATTCTCTGTAAAATGTATAAAAAATAGAACATAAAATGTGTTTGTCATATACAGTACAACAGTTAAATTTATACTTTGAAAGTGAAAGCATACAATTCAATTTATTGAAGCTGCAGTTTCAAGTATATTTTTAGAATTATTTATCATTTAGAATATATTATCCAAATTCTTTTTCTTACTGTCGCAGGCCATATTTCTTAAATCAATATATTCTTTGGCTAAACTCACTAATCCATGTTGCATAAAAACATATTATTGTCTATTATCACCACTGGTTTCTATTACAAAATGTCAAAAGTATGGAAAGAAAGAAAGACATGTTTTATATAATGACGTACTCAACACATTTTATTTACCGTTATATGGCATCAGACATATGGTTACGGATCACACAGATATTGAGAGAGGAAACCTGCTGTCACCACTTCATGGGCTACTCTTTCCGATTAGCAGCAAGGGATCTTTTATATGCACCATCTCACAGACAGGGTAGTACATACCACGGCCTTTGATATACCAGTTGTGGTGCACTGGCTGGAACAAGAAATAGCCCAATGGGCCCACCGACAGGGATCAATCCCACACCGACTCAAAAGTATTGTGACACAATTGTATATTGCATATTGATAGCAATACAAAACGGGTATATTAAAACTGAACTTGTATTTAGCATTAGCAAATGATGTTATAATATGGTGATGTGAAAATGTAGCTTTAAGACAGCAGTTGTGTTTGTATTTTGCATTAGGAACTGCAGTATGCTTTTTTTTTAAAAAATATCTAAAACATATAACATTGAAGAATTTGTATATAATTTGTACATGTTACCTACAAAGATAAAATAGTCCTCTGCTAATTGGTAGAAATCCACTTTAATTTCCATAGCAATATTTCTTAATTTATTTTGCACTGAAGCATTTTCAGATAAAATGCTTATCTGTAAGTGTGGTCCACCATATATACAACTGGCAAAATGTCAAAGAAAAACACAAAATTACTTTAAGAAATGAAAATAGACATCAACAGCACATTCTGTTGTGACTGGCACCGGTGTAGGAAGTGGGACGGCATGTGCTCCCCATTTTGTGGGATCAGCAATGTTTTTTAAATATATTTATACATGTATTTATATATATATGTGTGTGTGTGTGATCCCCCCCCCCCCCAAACTTTTTTGCACCTTCCTATGCCTGTGGTGACTAGTACGAATAGAACAACCCTATTATTGGTTAGCAAGAGTATTTTTTTTTTTTTGGTGATCCTGCAAAATTATATGGATATACAAACATTATTTGGATTTCTTTCCTTTTGTTTCTTTTAACCAAAGCCATTGAAAGCCAAAAACCGGCCTTGGTGGTGTCATGGTTAAGCTGTCAGACACAAGGCTGGTAGGTATAGGGTTCGCAGCCCGATACCCGCTCCCACTCAGTGGGTAGGTATAAGACCACTATACCCTCTTCTCTCTCACTAACCACCAACAACTAACACACTGTCCTGGACATGTAGCCCAGATAGCTGAGGTGTGTGCCCAGGACAGCATGCTTGAACCTTAATTTGATATAAGCACGAAAATAAGTTGAAATGAAATGAAAGGTTAGTTGTTAGTAATTAGGCAAAAAAACACCCCAATAATCAGTCACTGGTCGAAGTTCAAGAACCGACATCCTTTCTTCCAACTTTATTTTTATTTTTGTATTTTTAATTTTCCTGGATAAGGTTCAGTATATTTACTTTTTTATATCAACCTTATCTGCTTTGGTTCCTCCTCATTGGCCGTGGTACCCCAATTGCATTCCTTCACATTTTTCATATGGCCACGGCAAGTTTAATGACCTCATTTGGACCTACAATGTCAAAGTATATCACAATTTGAGGTGGTGCAGCATTATTTCCGCAGAGGGGAGGGGGGAGACATAGCCCAGTGGTAAAGTGCTCGCCTGATCAATCTCCGTTGGTGGACTCACTGGGCTATTTCTCATTCCAGTTAGTGCTCCAGAACTTGCTATAAAAAAAGCCATTGTATGTACTATTGTGTCTGTGGGATGCTGCATATATAACAGATAACTTGCTGCTAATTGGATAGCTAGAGAACAATTTAACGTGTCCATATACCACTAGGGTTTCGAACACGCCCATCCAGAGTCCGACCTCCGATAAGATCAGTGGCCTGACTCGGGATGAGGGGAGAATAGAGTTGAAAATGGGCAGAATTTTGAAGATAGCTATTAGAAAAAAAGTTAAAAGAATTAAAAAAAAAGAAAAAAGAAGAAAAAAAGTTACAAGCCAAAGATAAAAAGAATTGACTGCTCAGCCAAATATTTATATAATTTGGAGCATTTTAGATGGACAGTCCAAAAATAAATAACAGAAAGAAGAGAGGATCGGACTATTTAATAATATTAAAAAAAAGAGAATAATTTCAACATATAATTTTGAATGGAGGTCTAAAAGTTTAGTCCGATCTAAATGGTCCCGGTGTGTGTGTGTGTGTGTGTGTGTGTGTGTGTGTGTGAATTTAAAGTGGGCGGAATTTTGGAATACGAATTTAGTAGTTAGGTCAAAGACCTAAAGCCATAATGATTTCATTCATACAACTCATGTCATGTCCAAAGAACAAAATTAGACTGCTCGACCGAAAGGGTTTTAAGGTGATTTGAGCAATTTAGATGGGCTGCCAAAATAAAGTGCGTCGGACTGTTTACAAAAAAAACAAAAAAACATTAAGTCCAACTAAGCCCTTGGAACGGTTGGCGACTACGGGGACGAGATGAAGTGCTTGGCGTTGAACTGTGGCACCAGTTTCCTCCAACGGTGGGCGGGAAGGCTGGGCCTTGGCTGGCTGGTCACTACTCGGTGGGGTGACGGCCTTCCGCTTCGCAGCAGCGCCATCCATAGGGGTCTTGGCACGCTGACCGCCTCGAAGGGGTTGGAACGGGAGACGCAAGCCGTGGAGTTTCGCAGATCGCTGTGTCCAACTGCGGCGTCGACTGGTCCACTGGCTCAGTCTGTTCAGAGGTATCTGCGTCAGCTGGCACTGGTTGGTCGGGTCCCGGGGGTGGGGGCGGCAACGCAGACAGGACCGCCGCTGGCGGTTGAGCCTCCAGTTTAGGTCCCCCCCTGAGCCGTCCCTGGTGCAGGTTTCCTCTTCCTCCTTCCTCTTCCCTTCCTCTTCGTCGTGTTCGTTACCGCGTCGCCATACACCAAAGTCACGGTTGCCCGTGAGCCAATGTAAGCGACGCGGTACTCTAACAAAGAGCCGTAGCTTGCAATAAGTCCCCCCAGGTGGGGGGGGGCAACTCGAGAGAGCAGAGCGACACGTCTTTCCTCATCGAAGGCATAGCTTGGAATTGGAAAGAGATAGAGTAGCCCATTGCAGTAGATTTCTTCTCTCATTATCTGTGTGGTCCTTAATCATACGTCTAACACCATATAACCATAATTAAAATGTGAGAGCATTGTTAAATAAAACATTCTTACCTTTCCTTTCATTATTTCTGGTACCATGGGAAATTAAAAAAAGAAAAAAAGAAATGTTGATGCACAAGGTCAGAATCAATGCATACACTGACCAGAAACCAGCAACATATATTTGGGGGGCCTTAAAAAGACACAAGTTAATTAATGTAGTGGCCTTACATCTCCCCTCTGAGCCATTAAAACTCGCTCTTGAAGGGAGCTGGTACTGGGGGTTCAAATCCATTACCTACCAACCTTACTGTTACTATATGTCACTGAGGCTGAATACAATGCTTATATTGGTAAACTAAATTTAAGTGAGCGAAGTAAAACTAATCTAATAGATTTACAATGCCCCTTCTATTGCAAATTAATCACATTTAAAATTAATCATTACAAATGGTTCTCTAAAATATTTCCTACAGGCAGTTAATGTATCGAATATCGAATATTAATATATTCTGAAGCATGTTTAATTATTCAGTGACATTCTAGCATTAAGGATATTTTTCTAAAATAGTTAATAGATTGTTTTGTTTAACGACACCACTAGAGCATCTGCTATTGGATGTCAGACATTTGAAATACAGTCTTAAAGAGAAAACCTGCAACATTTTTCCATTAATAGCAAAGGGTATTTTATATGAATCATCCCAAAGACATGATAGCACATACCACAGCCTTTGATATACCAGTTGTGCACACTTGCTGGAAGGAAAAATAGCCCAATGGGCCCAACGACGGGAATTGATCCTAGGTAGACTGCACATCAGGTGAGCGCTTTACCGATTGGCTACGTCCCACCCAATTTTCTCTAGAAATGCATGTACTGAATGCTAATATATTCTAAAATAGTCTAAAACATTTAATGGCACACCATCATCAAGGATGCTTCTCTGAAAACACCTTAGAAGTATGTGTATTGAATGTTAATATATTCTAAAGCATGCTTGAACATTTAGTGGCATAAATGTAGTATGTGTCCTTGGAGGGGGAAGGGATACCCAAAGCATTATACTTTTTACCCCTGCTGGTAGTGGAATGCTGAAGAAAGAAGTGCTGAAGTGTTATCAATGAGGCCCTGTCAGTAAACTGCTATCAGATCCTCATCACTCTAAATCAACCCCTATCTGTACCACTGGACACCAGCTATCTGCAGAAGCAATCAGAAATCAGATGATCTGCAAAAACAAACCGCTACTTGATAGTTTCTAAAGGTGTCTGCATGGTTATCAGTATATACAATTTTTTTTCAACTCCAATGGGAGATCCAGAAAGATGGGATCGGTGAGGTGCACCTATTACAATTAACGTTGCAAATGCCCTAACTGAACTGGTTGCCCATCACTGTTTTGGACAGAAGCCTTTGGCAAAATCAGAGGTTCTTTTTTTTCCCCCATGACAGGCATGCTTCAGTAGTTATTTGATGGAAGCATGCCAAAAATTACCCACGCCCACACTGGTTGGGATGGGATAAAAACTCAAGGGTTACTGATCCTACAAACCTCAGACATGTGCTCCATCACTGAGCTTATACATCTTGCTTTCGTAAATAACAAAACCTTGGCCTTAAAACATTTTATCTCTAAATTCTTTCCAACAGCCATGGTCTGCCATCAGAAAGCTTTTAATACCTGCTTCAATAAATGATGTGAAATGATATACATTGGTAGGACACAGGGGGATTTTGTAATCACTACGGTATCCGGTCACAAGCTAGTGATACTCAGATGATAAGGTACATGTATGTATGGTAGTGTCATTCTGGACCGACAGTCATGTGCATACTTACTATGTGAGAAATAATAATTGGATGGTTAACCTCACCTAACCACATTGTTGCATGCTATTTCTTGTATATTTTATACATGATTAAAAGCTGAAGCATGTTATTCTTAGTAGATATCCCAGCTATATAGACTGTCTGTTCAGAACAGAGTTTAACGGTTAATTGTTAGCTAATTTGTAGCCATTTGTGTGTGTGTGCATGTGTGCGTGTGCATGCAGGCATGCATAGGTTCAACTTCATGTGTATACTGTAAACCAGATTAATATTGCAATGTTTTTTTTCTGCAAATATGCACCTTAGCGCATGTTCAAATTTCGTGAATGACTATTGGCATCTGTAAAAAATAATGCGTGAAAATAATGTGTGCATATTACAGTATACATGTGTTTGTGTATGTGTTTGGTAGCTGAAGCTTGAGATGTAATGCAATAAATCATTGGGTTATATTCCCATTTCAGTTTGTATGTTCTGTCCTATCTGAGGAACTTAAAAGTATTATAATAAAAAGGCTAGCCTATATGATAGAGACAAGTGTCTTGTCTAAATCTAATTTTACAATTATATATTAGACACCTAACAATTACTTTGTAAACAGGGCAAGTGGAGTGTATTTGAAAGTTGGGGTGGGGGTGGGGGTGGGGGTGGGGGGTGATATGCAATACCAGTGTAATCACCCAGGAGATGGAAAATTGAGGGCCCAATTGGTCTAAACCTGTTAGAATTCTGGGGATGGGGGATGAGGGGGAATGCTCTCCATAGGCATACAGGCTCCCACTGTTGAAGCGGGGGCAAGATGGTTTTGCCCAAATTAAACGAAAATGCCCAAATCTGCATAACAACATTTATTCAAATTAGCATTACTGCCAAACAGCTATATAGGGTTACAAACGAATGACTATGCATTTTTACATGAATTACAACTAATTTTGAGGGTAAAATGATGGCAATACATGGTAAAAAGGTCTCAGGTTAGCACGTTTTGGCCGAATATCTCTATGATTTTTACCCGAATTTGAGGTTTTGCTCCAGTAGTAGGGAGGCAGTTGCCCTCCTGCCTCCCTCGCTTGTAAGCTTATGATGTTCTCCCGAGAAAGGTTTGAACTTCAGGTGTTCAAATACGGCATTTTCAGCCTTCTGAGCACAATAACAGGGAAAAGTGGGGCCATGACCATGTAATAATGATGTCTTTTCTCTGTATTTAATAACTGAGTGGGAAATATGTAGGGGGACACCTTTAAGACACCAGACATCCATCCATCGAATCACTTATTTAAGGAGGCTTAACAACAAAGACCTGAAAGAGAAATAAATTCAGGAAGGTCTTTATTCAAGAACAAAATGGTGTTGATTTAATGAAGTATTGATCCAGCATAAAAGCTTCGTGTAAAATATGCAAATTGCCTCTTGGCAGTGACTAACTCAGCAGGGGATTTCCTTGAGATGTCCAGAGTGTCTTTGTAATGATCCAAAATCAATGACACCACGTGCAATACAAGAAACTTGATTTTCGTCAAGTGTCGGTCCATCTGTCTGTCTGTTCTTCAATCAACATTAAATAAAAAAACTTCTTTCTTTGACCTTGACATGGGGTTACATTTATAGGACTGGGTGTGTGCACTATGTTTGGTGAACATTCATACCAAATATGAAAGTGATCCATTAATTCAGTAAAATTCAATCAGAAAAATTTAACCAAACTTTAACAAAATTCAACTGGGCTGAGGATAAGCAGTTGAAAGTCATCCATTAAACAATTTAAAGGTAAATCAGTAGCCCACGGTGTTTGGCTACCGATTTTTTGTTCGGGTTACCAGATGTCTAAACCTAGAATTTTTTTTGGCATATCAGTTACTTTGAAATCAAGATGCTTAAACATCTAAAAAAAAAAAAAAAAATTCTAAAACAAAATGATTTTGCTTTTTTCTCTTTTTTTATTTATTAAAATTATGGGGTTACCAATATTTACTGAGGGCTACCAGATCTCAAAACCTGGTAGCCTGGTGGGCTACCACACTGAAATAATTTTAAGGTCAAGGACTGTAAAGTCAATTCGAGAAACTTTTACTGCTCTTTAACCAAACATCAACCCAGCTTAACCATGCTTAAAGTAAATAAAATTCTGTAAATATATTAACGGGACAGACCCTAGTTTTTAAACACTACAGCATATTTTTCACTATTAGAGCTGTTTATGACCACTGAAATCAAACATTACTTATATTTTATTGTTTAGATTATCCATTTCTGTAGAACCAAAGTGTTTCTGGTCATCCTGTTGTTTCTAATATCACAAAATGCATTTATCATATTTTTAAAAACACACGTGCGTCTGAGAAGTAGTGGTTATTGATTTGAGTTCTAGTCTATTTTTTAAGGATATTTTCAGGTTTTAATGTCACAGACTCTTCTGTCATTCTGTTGTAACTTTCTCCAAATGTGTTACAGGGGCCTAATTCACTGAACTCTTGCAACTTTGCGATCTCGCAGTGCAATGCTAAAAGACTTGCAAAGAAGATGATTTGTTGTCTAGCAGAGCCTAAGAGACCTTTGTGAATTAGGCCCCAGCACTGCGATATCGCAAAGTTGCAAGAGTTTAGTGAATTAGGCCCCTGGTTTGTAGATTAACTAAACTTAGTGTCAATTTTCACGAGTTGAAACTAGGTTCTGCACCTTTAAACATATTCCAAACATACACTAGAATGACAGAGGTCAAAGCAGAAGTAGAAATGTGGTCATAATTAAGTCAACTTTAACCTAACTTTAACTACACTTTAACCAAATGTTAATGCTGCCAGATGGCTGGTCGGACGAAAATCATCATTCTATTGACATGCACTATATGTTGCATGGGAGCTAATAAAAGTGAGAAATTGTTTTGAAAAAATTACTTAGAATTCTTAGAGGAAACCCATATGTTTCCATTAGCAGCAAGGGATCTTTTACATGCACTTTTTCAGACAGGACAGCACATACCATGACCTTTATTAAAATGCATCTCATTTTAAAGATGGAAAAAAACCTTACAGTATACATAAACAATGTGCAGAATTTTGTTGTTGGTTCAGTTATTAATAGTCTGAGCTCTCCTTTGTTTATAAATTCTAATTACATTTATAATTTCTTCAATTGTTATTTAATCCATGTCGGATTGGACATTTTGTACAATAAAATTAATTACAGGGATACTTAAAACTGCGGTTGTACTCCCGCACTTAAAATGTGATATCCTTTCAGCCCCGTTCTCTTCTTTCAGTTTCCTTCCCCTGTCCCCAAGGGTGAGACCTGAAAAGAAACAAAGAGAAACACAGCTGGCTTAGCTGAAATCCCCAGAGAAACGGGACACTTCCCCCATCTCTGCCAATCACCGGCTGAAAAAGCAGGTCTCACTCCCTCGCTCGCTGGTTCACTCGTTCGGCTCACTCGCTGTGTGCCTGAAATCCACAGCAGAGCGAAGATAGCGGGTTGGCTTGATCGGATCCAATGCACTTGGCCACTCCAATCCTCACACTTCACACCAGAGACGCGATAGCTCTGTATACAGAGACACCTACTTAACACATGTAGGGAAAGCCGGGAGATTTACCATACACTGTGGCCGTCTAGTGTGCAAGCATGCTTGGTTGTGTCTTTGTTTTTAAAACCAGCCTCTGGAGGAATCATACATGTTATTACTTCAAGGTAAGATAACACACACTTTGTTATGGATCGGGTTGGTGTTAATACACTTATATCATGTTATATATTGACTGCAGGTTTGATCACTCTTGGTTCTCTTGCTTGTTGTGTGTGTGTGTCTGTGTGTGTGTTGTACAGAAGACTATAATCTTGTGTTTTCTTTCATCTGGCTTCTGGAGGTTCTGATTTCATCAATACCAGTGTGAAAGAAAGTGTTGAGGAAAGTGATAGGTAATAAAACTTGTGGTCGTATATACACATTCAAGTGAAGTTTGAAAACAAGATGCCATAATATGCTGATGCTTAGCAAACACTATATACTGTTGGTATTGTATACTCTTAGTTATTGATTCATAATGTTGAATATTAGATCTAAACTTAAAATTCAGGCCTGTATTCAAGATTTAATTTTTTTTTTAATTAAATGACTGGAAGTAAAATAGTCCCTAAAAAGTGTACAAGTTGGTCATAGGCATGAATGATGTCTGTGTGTGTGTCCGTCTGTGTGATGTGTGTGTGTGTGTGTGTGTATGTATTGTGTGTGTGTCTGTGTGTGTGTGTGTGTGTGTGTGTGTGTGTGTGTCTGTCTGTATATGTTGTGTGTGTGTCGGGGGAGGGAGTCCTCCATATTTTGAAACTTTATTGCCCACCCTCCAAAAAAACGTTTGTTTTGTTTAACAACACTACTAGAGCACATTGATTTATTAATCATCGGCTATTGGATGTCAAACATATGGTAATTTCGACATATAGTCTTACATTTATATAATTTCTTACAGGCTACAGAACAAATCCTCCCAAGTATAGTTACATTTTTTCTTTTCTCAAGTACAGCAGTCTTCACATCATACTAGCATTTTCCGGAGTTTGTTTTAGCATGGTGTTGCACCATGCCACAGTAGTCTAACGCCATTTGCCTTAGTCAGCGCCATCCTAACCTGGGATTAAACAAGCTATTTTCAATCGTTCATTCTAAAAGTGCCTTTATAAAATTCTAAGAAAATGTATTATTAATTAAGTAAATATACCTGATATATATTTTGCCATTCATTTATTAAAGCAAGCACATTAATTACATTTATTCATATTTCTATTAAAGGGGCATTCCTGAGTTTACTCCATTTTAAAATGTTTCCGACTAATCAAATATTTCTACGATTAAACATACATATTAAATATATTTTCTTGTTTCTAATATCAGTGTCTGTATATTCAATGTGTTTCTGATCGTCTTAATATTTGTAAGAAGCCCAAACTGGATTCTGTCTTCAAATAATTTCGTACATACAAATAAAATGAAAATTAACCTAATACAAATATTAGAACTATCAAAAACACATTTAATATACAGCCACTAATATTTTATGCAGAAAAATATATTTAATACAATGTATGTAATTACAAACGTAAAAATGTCTCTGTTAGTCGATAACATGTTAAACATTGCAGCAAACTCAGGAATGTTCCTTCAATGTTTTAACTTTAATGAAAACAAAAGTACCCTGAAAATGGTCAAAATGTCCCAAAAGTGTTTATAATACCATGCCTTGCCAAATTTCTAGGGAAAACACTACATACATAAATATAAATTTTAACCATGTTCAAATTTAGGCTGCCATTTAAAAAAAAAATGTGTGCATAAATATATTCACATACTTTGGTGGTTTTTATTTTAGCTTATGCTTTTTAGAAATCTAACAATAACAACTAATAAAAACATAAATCATTATGGCCGTTATATCTTAATTTTTTTTTTTTTTTTGGAACTTTCAATTAATACATTGTGATTAGTTAATTTGTAATAAAACACACACACACACACACACACACACACACACACACACACACACACACACACACACACACAGCGAGAGACACACAGAGACACACACACAGACACACATACACAAGGGAAATATCTTTGTTCAGTGAAGTAAATTATGTAGAAGTTTGCTTTTGTATCTCTGTATACAATTATTCTATACAAGATGGCCACAGGCAAAATGTTGGTGTGAAAAACTGAAGCTAGTACCACAAATTGTCTTTTTAAAAAGTGCAGGACTCTTTAAAAATATATAGAGAGAGAGACTCCAGGTTTTATCTAAAAATTACATGAAGCTGTTTAGAAATATTAAAGCCACAACAAAGACCTTTACTTATTTATAAATGTTTTTCAGGAACAAAGTGTCTGTCTATAATTTAGGCATGTTATGTCTGCCAACGTGAGACCTTGCCACTGTAAGCTATTTGTTTGGAGGTGACAAACATCAAGATTTTATCAGTCCCATAACTTTGTTAAGTCTTCTGTTATACCCGGCCCATTTATCGCCCTTCATCCCTGACGAAATTACTCATTTCAAGTTTCTTTTGTATATTACAGGTTTCGAGTGTCACACGTTTAGGACCTATAAAATTTCCACTTTGCATGTTACTGGTGTCACAAAGCTGCCATTTTATTTCATTTCAGCTTGTAATCTTTCGTTGTACAAGTAGTAATTTTGTGCACCGAATAAAAAGTATATTCCTGCTGAAATTGTTAGGGAAAAAAAAAAAAAGAGCTGAATACTGAACATGACAAAAATTCTGTTATATAACATGCATTTAATGTAACATACAATATACACAAAAACACAGAGAACTTTCCTTTATTGTAATTTCTGAAGGGGTAAATGTTTTGACTGCAAAAATGTTATGGTCCATTATCACTTTGTTGAAGGATTGAAAAAGTTGTTTCACTTTGGGTTACTAGTTGTGTGAATATTCCTAGTAATTTTAGCTTAATTTTCATATTTAATATTTTGAAAAATAATTTGTTTTGTTTTGTTTATTTCAGTTGTTATATATTCACCTAAAAGTGGATTATTAAGTCCAAAAAAAAAAAAATCCCCTTTTTTGTTTATTCATAATTTTTTAAATGTCACAAATTCCAGGATGCAATTTTTCACATGAACCATAGTTCTGTTCACATATCAGTTATGTAAATTTAAATTCATGCTAACATGCTAATCAGTTAAGTATATATATGTAGTGAACCATTAGGCATTAAAAGCAAATATTGCAAACTATTTCAAAATATTTTTTAGACACCTGACATTTGCAATTTAATCAATTTGTTTAAAATAAATTTGAAATATCAGTATAATACAGAATAGTAGTACAAGTGTTACAATTAGGTTACTTACTGGTTACACAAATATAATTCAGGTAACTGAAAAATCAGTTACTGTCAATCAGAAAATGTTGGCGAGCATAAAATATTCGCGAATTTAGCGAAGCCATAAAAAACGCTAACATTTCATGACGCTAAATATAAACTAAAGTCAGATTAAAACAAAAATCAAACAAGTCTTAAAATGTATACATATTTAATAACGATTTGAATTAATCAACTGTGAACAATTAAATTGGATTTCAGAACCAAGGCAAATAAAAAGTCACATATCCTATGTACACCACTACCGTTCGTGGCACAATAATTAAAACTATTATCACTTCTGGTGCAGTGTCGCAGCAAAACAAAACAAAATGTCAGTATTATGAATACAGTCTTATAGTTTCAATGTTTGTAACACATTTTTATTGGACTGATTATATGTGATTGTTTCATCAGCGATTAACTGGTCAAACAACAGGCTATAGATTATGCAATAAATAAAACAAAAAATACTAATTAGTTTAAATGTATAACACTGTAATGTTTTTATTAAAATTAAGTTGGAGACAAGCAGCGTCACTTGGATGTTTGAGGCTAAATTTCAAACCGGAAATAGTGCGCATTGCATAACATCAAAAAGTGTCGAGTTTTCTTGTGACCAGTCAGTCGTAAAAAAAACAAAAACTGGCTTACGTTTTTTTTTTTGGGGGGGGGGGGGTTTATATGCTGACCTCGCTAAAGTTTTATGTCGCTAATATGTCACTGATATGGATTTCGCTAAATTTTAAGGTCGCTAATATTTTCTGATTTACAGTATATCTAGGTAAAAATCATAAAAATTAACATCCAGTTACTTATGAATTTGAAATATTGTTCTCTGAAATTTACACTTTCTAACTAAATTATCTTACACCTGTCTTAATTAAAGCAAAATTATTAATTTTGTGCATGCTGCTTAATATTAGTGGACACATATGGACAAAGTAGTTCTAAGTAAACATGATAAACAGCAATCCCTTTTAGATTTGTGTGATACCTTCACACCATTATAGTCACAGCTGCATTGGGTGTAATAAATTACCTGCATCAGCCTCCCTGCAACTGCCATAAAACAGACTGCTTTTCGCCATAAACATATAACTTGCCATGATGCCAATGTTAGAAAACCCATTAAATCTACACTACCATCTATTTACATTTTAATTTTTAAAGTGGAATTAATTTCAAAGGTCAAACAATCAACATTACTTGTATTTTCAAAAGTTAAAAATAATAAAATAAACTCCAATATACTATTTTTGAGTTTATGATCTTTGTAACATGTTTTTGAGTTTATGATCTTTGTAACATGTTTTTGAGTTTATGATCTTTGTAACATGTTTTTCAACTTTGTTATGGTAACACAGGACTAGCTCTGGGTCAGTGTACAATTTTGCCAAATTATCTAAAAACATTTCAAAAATTATCAAAACCCAGTTATTTTCTAACAAAATATCAACAATTACAAAAAATGATTTCACCAAATTGAAATAAAATTTGCAAATTGTTTTTAAAATTCACATTTGTCAAATTTGCTGAGCAATAGAACTAGACCTGAATAAACACAAAATTTAGGTATGAAGAAATTTACATATATATGACATAAAGGAAAAGAGTGGCAATACCTGGGTATGTTGAGGTTATTTCTCCTTTGTTTATGTTCTGTGTAGTTATATATATATAGTTTATATATATATATAGTTTTTATATATATATATATATATATATATATATATATATATATATATATATATATATATATAGTTTTTATATATATATATATATATATATATATATATATAGTTTTTATATATATATATATATATATATATATATATATAGTTTTTATATATATATATATATATATATATATATTCATTGATTTATTGATTTATTTATTAAATATTCTGTTCTTTCTCTTTTTTTCCCCACATGTCATTATACGAGACTTACTGGCAATTTTATCCCCCACCCCACCCCATGTGTACATGTATCTGTTTAATGTTTAATCAGAACAACTGATCAACAGACAAGATATTAAATTAAACCACAGAAAAGTAGGGCTATATTTCTCTGTCCTCCCCTGTCTGTGGAATGGTATATATAAAAGATCCCTTGCTACTAAAGGGAACACTGTAGCAGGTTTCCTAAGGCCCTGTGTCAAAATTACCAAATGTTTGACATCAATGTGCTCTAGTGGTGTCGTTAAACAAAACAAACACACTTCTTCTGCCCTCCCATCTCACCCTTAAAGAGAAAGCAGAACTCATTAAAAATGTCCCAGAATGCACACGAAAGCAATTTAAAATCCGTACAAGGCCAACATTAACCAATAAGCCCCGTCTTCACAACTTCAAACATTTTCTCTGGCAGGCTGGATAGATTATTCTGGGGGTATAGTTTTCCATTAGCCTCATTTGTTAAACTTTTGGCACAGAGTAATTTGGTAATTTGATTTCCATTATTTTTCAAAGTTGTCAGTCCCTGGAGTTCAGTTACACAAGATATAATTGGGTCTTGTGTGTGGTATAACTGCTGCCTCTGTTCCAACTTTACAAAGTTCTGACTCACTGCACACTATAATTAAGAATTTGAAAATTAATTTACCAAAAGCGTGTGCAATTTCATGCACATAAAACAAATATATAAAAAAATCATATTATTAACAGCAGTTAAAATTTAAATTAAAAAAATGTCCTACAGGAACTTGTAGAAGTATGTTTATTGTATTTTGACACATTGTCAAATTTGCAATAACAAAACATAGACACTGTCACCCCCCGAAACCCCTGCCCCCCAAAAATACCAACAAAAAACAAAAACACCCCCCACAAAAAAACACCCACAAAAAAAACAAAAAAACAATCCCCCACAAAAAAAAAACCCAAACAAGCACACCCCTATATATTAATTACCAAAAATGTGTGCAATTTCATACACATTTAAAAAAAACTAAATCATTTTAACAGCAGTTAAAATTTAAATTAAAAAAATGTCCTACAGGAACTTCTAGAAGTATGTTTATTGTGTTTTGACACATTATCAAATTTGTTATCAAAACATACACACTGTCACCCCTCAAACCCCCCCCCCCCCAAAATTTTTTTTTTTTATAATAATCCACCTAAAAAAAAAACCCAACAAAAAAAAACCCAACAACCCATCCTAACCCACCCCCCAAGCACATCCCTATATATAAAATACATGCACATGTTCCTATACATTAATAAACTTCACTTAATCAATTCAATTCCTATCTCTTGTTTGCCAAGAAAAATACTTGCCATGATAATTTATGTTCCAAGTTGCATCTATGTGAAAAGAAAAAATGTGATAAAAATCAAGTTATGTTATCAGAGCTGAGCACTTCATCATAGAAAATAGACCTGTCATATTCACACATCAGGACAAAGACTCCCACCAACACCAAAGAATCTTCAAGACACATTTTGGTATTGGAGAGAGAAAAAAAAAGTCCAGTCCAGAGATTTCAGATTTCATTTTCCGTCTAGCTAACCATCACGGTTGGATAATTGGTTCTGCTGGTTAAATTGTGTCTGTCACATCACCCACCAACTGCCAGGGCCAAACAGACAAGCGGATAAAGATGGGAATTAGGTTGCCAAGAATAAAGAAGAAAAAGCTTCTTTTTTTTTTTTTTTTTTTTTTTTTTATTCAAATTAAGTCCAGGGTTTAGCCAAGAATAAGGATAGGGAAAAATTACGATTGTTGTAATTTTTATTTTGGTTGTTGTTAAAATAGACCATTTTCAAGGAACCATATTTTGCTTTAATATGTAAGAAATATTTGTTTTAATACATGTAATACCTCAGCACATGGTTAGATTTTTAATTTAACACAGTATTTTCTTTTGTCCTTACTATACATACGGACATTATAATACTTTTTACCTAACATGCTAACAATCACAATAAAAAGTTTATGTTATATGTTTAATGATCATTTCTGTTCCAATTCAACTGCATGAACAAAGTCTGACTGTCTGCATCTAGCCATAATATTTTGGCTAGCTTATAAAAACTATAATAGTCCACATTTGTGATTTAACAGCCTACAAAATCATGGTTGCTGATTGTCCTTATAAATTGATCTGTCACAACATGTATTTCTTGTCATTATCCAAGATGTGAGATTGCCCTATTTCTCCCTTTCTATTATACTGTTTTCAAAATGATTTATTTCTGCATCGCTAAAGCTCAGCATGAAAAGCTATTTGTCAGGAGACCACTTCTGACCTAATGGCTTGAGCCTGCAGTGATGGGATTAATTCACCCTATCAAAACAAACTTTTCTAATTAATCATCTGAGAACTAGGAAAGCTCTTTGTTTAGTCAAGTGTTGTGTTCTGGTCATATTGTGGTTAGTGTACTAAACAGCCAGCTAAAGTTACACAATCATATTTCAACTTTTAATTTGTTTTAAACAAGATACAAATGGCTTTTCAGCCAAAATATAACTTAGGCCTGATCAGATTTATTCGGATTTAGTTTTTTTTGCATCCACATTCACTACCAGAGGCTGTCCATTGTCCATCAAGTTTGATTGAATTGCAGATGGGTGTACATATGTCAACCTACTGATTTCAATACAATTAAATCTGATGGGTGTGTGCAGATGCAAAAAACTGGACAAATCTGATTGTGGTCTTAGTGCTCTACAAAACAGTTTCACAATATAATAAATATTTAAATCTATAGTCTGTCCCAAGAGGAATGCATTATTTCATGCTATGGAATTTATTACAAGTTATTTATTTCTGAGCCAATTGTTTCCTAAATTGGACACAAAAATAGTTTTTTTTTCTCATTTCCAAAACACAAAAATAGTATTTTTTTCTCATTTCCAAAACACAGTCTATCCCACGAGGAACACATTTTGCATGCTATGGAATTTACTACAAGTTATTTATTTCTGAGCCAATTGTTTTTTAAATTGGACACAAAAATGGTATTTTTGTTCTCATTTCCAAAACACCTTTACTTTTCTTCTTACGTCAAACAAAATTGAAATTATTTACAAAAATCTTTTTTTAGGAGGATGGGATGGACTATAGTTAACAGATTTCTGGATTTGACAAATAATATTGTTTTAAAAAATAAATAATTCTGTAGTCCCATTAAATAATATTAAGGTGCCTCTCCCCTCCCTGTCATGGTTTCTGGAACAGCCCTTACAGTACAAGAAGGTGTGCACCAACACTCTTCACTTGCCTCCATCAGTGTTTGATTTATAGCAAGTTGTTGTGTACACCACAAGAGCTCTCAAGTTAACCAAACCAACACTCTTCTGACACTTCAGTTTGATAAAGTTAGGACCAGACACTCCAAATGAAATTACTTTTATCAGACCAGGAACTTCTGTTTTTCAATTAATTTTTTTTTCTTTCATTTTTGTTTTTGTTTTGTTGCTGGATTCTTTCAGTTCTGTCTCATGCTAATTATATTCAGCAAAGTAATCTAAAAAGAATTTCTTACAACTGAATCTAAAATTAGAATGAATCCTTTTCTACAGTTCTATAAATTAGTTCTTGAACATGCTGTACCATTGGTTTATGGGTGGCGCACAAATACACAGCTCTGTCGGAAGACATGTGTGAGACCACTACATACTCTCACTAACCAAAAACCATTAACCCGTGTCTGACAAACAACTATAGCCTAGATTTAGCCCACAGTAGTGTGCTAAAAACCTTATCTGGATACAAGTATGGTAAATTACTAAATGAACACAAATCTTGTATAACAATTAAGCATGTGTCTATTTTAATACTTCATGAATACCCATTCTGTATAAAATTGAATATATACATCAAGGCCACCTTTTTATAACTGCTCTTGGATGGTCTTTATATATATACATGTATATATATATATATATATATATATATATATATATATATATATATATATATATATATATATATATATATATATATTATACAAGTTAAACAGCACAGTGTTTTTAAAATTAAAAAACATTTTTGGACCTACATTTAAAAAAAAAATCTTCTCTGTAAACAGTACAGAACATACCAGAGTGTTTAATACAGAAGTTGTAGCGCTGTCAATGACCTTTTCGTGCTGGGATGTCGTTAAACATTTATTCTATTCTATTCTATTCTATTCTGTAACTACATTTCACCAGAGATACATAAACCATGCACAATTTTTACCTAAGAAACAGATACATGCAATAGTAAATATAAATAAATACATGTGTAACAAACATCCACTACTTTATTACGTCATAGACCACTTACAACTAGACCGATGAAGTGATTAAGTAAATCAGTTGAGATAAGGATGGAACAATAGACAGACAGCTAGGTGGATAAGTGCATGCATGGATGTAAGGTGTTTTATGGCTTAGCTGCCATGACGACTACTTGCCACATGACCAGTGTAAGCACAATGCTATTAGTATACTTTCCACTGTTTCAATGTTATGCAATATGCTAATAAATCTTGACAGAAAATGTTCTGCCATGACAGTATCTGACCCAGTCTAACATAGCATGAAGTGTGAGGCATGCCAGTCTCTCTGATAAAAGAAATCAAGAACATGAACTTTGTGTAGATGTACGATTGCATCTAGACATTGTCACAGAGAAACAAAACCAAACAAAACACTTCTTTGCATTATATTACAGGGGGGGGGCAGAATGTAGTCCAATGGTAAAGCACTCGCTTGATGCACTGTTGGTTTGTGATTGATCCCCGTCAGTGAGCCCATTAGGTTATTTCTCATTCCAGCCACGACTGGTATATCAAAGGCCATGGTATGTGCCATCCTGTCTGTGGGATGGTGCATACCCTTGCAACTAATGGAAAAATGTAGCGGGTTTCCTCTCTAAGACTACATAATAATGTATATGTCAAAATCACCAAATGTTTGACATTCAGTATCTGATGATTAATAAATCAGTGTGCTCTAGTAGTGTCATTAAACAGAACAAACTTTTTTTTTTTTTACATTACGGTAAATACAATGAAAATACCACCCTAAAAAAAAAACAGAGAGAAAAAAGAAAGAGTCATGGTCGATGTTTGTAGATAACTGTTGCCTAGATGTAAATTACTAGATGTAACAAGCATGAAAAAATCCAATTCTGATAGCAGGGAACAAGATAGAACACTCTGCTTCAAGATTTGTATTGATGTCATAATAATAGACATTGCTAGATCATACCATTGTACAGCACACTGTGACCCTTAATTATATGGGGTGGAACGGAAAACATGTTTTATGTTTTATTTTCCTATGATGATCGATTAGGATTACAAATAGTCTTATAAGGAGATTAAGTAAATCAATTGAGGTAAGGTGGTAACCATGTACAGGCCAGCAGGTGGATAAGTGCATAGGTGGATGTAAGGTGTTTTGTGACCCAACTTCCAATCAATCAATAAATCAATCAATAAAAAAAACATAAATAAAAAATAAAAAATCAATATTTATTGTACAAAAATGCCCAAATAGGGCTGGTACAAAATACTTACATATTATGTTACAGGACACTAACAATTCACAGATACAACACATATACTGGTAGTCTGTCTGCATCAAAAAGGAACCGATGAATTGGTATGTAACTCTATAATGAATAGTGTTAAAATTTAGATAAAAACATGTTATTAAGTTTTAAAACCATACTCATTCAAAAACAAATTCAGTGTAAATAAATAATAATTGTTATTATTTAAGATATTACCATCAAATTGCACAGGTTAAATCGTTTTTGATCATACAGGTATGAAGGCAATTGATGGAACAGCCAAAGTTCTACCTTCAGTGACAATGCAATTAAAGCTGCATACCTTGGCTCTTTTAGCATTTTGTCTTTACCTCTGTATTAAAAATGAGACTTAATCTACATAATTTGATGTTAACTTGTTAAGAAGCTTTTTTATTTATACTGAAATCTTTTTGAAACATAATTGATACCCAAAAAATATTCTGGTAGCAGGCAACAAGTTAAAATAATCTTCTTCATAATGTATTTATGTCATATTAATACACATTGCTACATCATACCATTGTTCTGCACATTGCAGACATTAATTATATGAGGTGAAATAGAAAACATCATGTTCTTTTAGTATCTAGATCTGCAGCCATCATTTGTAATATATTTATACTTATGAAAATTAACTTATATAGCATATCTTTATTTAGGCCTACATAGCATAACTCTTTCAAACCCCACACGGCTCATTTAAATAATACACAGCCCAATTGCATGTTGTTTTGTTTACACAAATAGCAAAATATTAGGATCATCAATAAATGACCAAAACATCTAAGAGCTGTCTTATAAATATAAGCTGTGAAAAAGAAGCAAAAAGGGTAAATCGCCATGAAAGTCAAACTTGATTTGTAACACTTCATGGTAAAGCTATACACAAAATTTCAATATAAAGCTCAATATATGTATATAAAATATATGTACCGTTACAGATCGTTTAAGTTTCATGGCAATTAACCCTATTCTAACAAAGAGTTATAGCTCTTGAGAGTAGGCTACAAAAAAAACATTCTGAACTTTTTTCAGAATGCCTCAAGATAATGAGCTGAAATTTTGTGTATAGCTTTACAATATGCATGCAGTTACAAATAAATTTTGACTTTCCTGGCAATTTATTCATTTTTCACAGAGTTATGGCCCTTAAATTTAGGAGATAAGAAAATGTGCTGGGTCTGGTAAGACACATGTAATGTTTGTAAAACTAATCACTATTAATTACTTAGTTAAAATTAAAATCCAACCTCACAAGATTAGATGATATCATCTCAAATGAGTCTTCAAATGAGGAGAGATAATTCCCTTATCATAAAACAGATACTGGTAAAATCAAAGATCATAAAGCATGTTCGGTTGATTGTGTACTTTATAAACTGGTATTACTGTAACTGGAAAACAAAACTATTTTTTAAAGAAATATAATGAGTGAAATGAGAATTGGGGCAAATAATCTTTTACAGCCAAGTTCCTGCACACCCATAAATCCCCTACTTCCTGCAGTTGAACTTCTAAAATACAGTCATTAAGGCTAAACTACCTGTCCAACTATGAATGTATGGTATTTTAAACAATAAAGATGGCAAAGAATAGAGATACATTTAAATACTTCTTTTCTAAATGAACATGTTTAATGCACGAAAGATATTCAGATGGACATTCTATACACGAGTGTGAAGAATAGATTTAGTTGCCGATATGGGGGGAATCTTCAAAGCACATATATAATCCTGTAAAGATGGCTAAAGCTCAAGAGATTGGAAGATTTCTGGTGCCAAAGTTCATGTTTTTACAAAATTACAGGAAAGCTTTGCATGCTGTGGCCCTCTTTTTCTGGATTACAGAAAGCGTTTGATGTCTTAAACAGACTTAAACAATATGACAGAACTAATTTATTACAACTGATAATGTTACATGCACCTGGAAATTAATTAAGCACCACCTAGTTTTGACCATGTGGCTTATATACTTCGCAAGTAATTGTGACCATTTCATGGATTCAGAAACACTAAAATTAATGTTTTGTGTATACAGAGGACATGAAAAAGATTGACAGCATGTGATGATGTCGTTACATCAAAATTTAATTTGTTCTAGTGAAAAAGACAGAAACTATGGAGCTGGAATCACACCAATATGTTTCTAATAAGCCGGGGTGGGAATTGGTGAACTGTAAAAAAAGAGGAAATCTAGAGGGGTCCTGGAAATTCTTGAAATCCTAGGTTAAAATCTGTGCCATCTGACACATTTTGGAGGAAAGGACGATTAAAATGCGAGGAAATGCAATGTTCCGTGAGAGGAAAACAGTGGATCTGAGGAGAATTCCCACCCCTGCATAAGTAATTTATTCATGCCCAGTAGATACAAAATGTCAAAATTATCAATATCAGGTTCAGGCCTCTGAAAATTGCGAGAGCGACAGTTTCGTTTGTGCATCACTCGCGTAAGTATAGTTTTGCGTAACCCATGTTTCGTTCACACACTGAATTTATGACATCTTTTACATGATCATGACGGGTTATGTAAAAACAAAATGGGTTACCTGATTTTGTTTTTGAATAACCCAGAAATTGTTTACACAAATGTTCAATTCTCAGAAGCCTGAGGTTTAAACTCTGTCCACACGGACAATTACTTCAAAGCACCTTCATGGCTGCAGTGCAATTCAGGAGGTGCTTAATTAACTTCCTTTTGCTCGATGCGTGATCGGTGTGAGATTGATCCCCGTCGGTGGGCTATTTCTCTTTCCAGCCAGTGCACCACGACTGGTATATCAAAGGCTGTGGTATGTACTACTCTGTCTGTGGGATGGTGCATATAAAAGATCCCTTGCTGCTAATCGAAAAGAGTAGCCCATGAAGTGGCGACAGCAGGTTTCCTCTCTCAATATCTGTGTGGTCCTTAACTATATGTCTGACGCCATATAACCATAAATAAAATGAGTTGAGTGCGTTGTTAAATAAAACATGTCTTTCTTTTTAATTAACTTTCAGGTGCATATGAAGACTGTATTGATTAGTCAAGTTTCTATCTGCCAGCTAAATTCACAATAAAACAAACAGTTCTGTGCCAGCATATATATTTTAATTCAACATAACCATCAAAATAAATTATATTACATGAAAAAAAAATCCTTCCTATTATAACTTTTTCCATAAAATTTTAATTAAATAACCAACCATACAGATTCATAATCATTAATATCCATAAAACTTTATACAGTCAAAGTCCTCTAAACCAACACCCTCGGGACCATGTAAAACGCCAGGTTATAAGAGGTATCTGGTTTAGAGAGCTTCTTTTCTGCACAGATATTTAAAAAGGAACCATGAAAAACATCCGGTTTTGGGGGAATTCTGGTTTACTGAGGGGCCAGTTTTGAGAGGTTTCACTGTATAATATTTGCTGTTATATGTGATTTGGAATAATCTCAGTACTAAATGTGCTTTTTGTTGGGGTTTATTTTTTATTTTTCTAATAGATAATGTTACTGGATATTTATTGCAGATATCAAATCTAATTTATCAGTCTTGACACTGCCAAGAGATATTCTGCTATGAGTATTTGCTCAAAAACATGTATCATTTGACAGATATCGTGATTGAAAATATAATCTATTTTCAAGTTCAGTGGTGTGCAATACAAAATGTCATTTTAACCGACACCACTGGGCTTTAAAGTAATGTGATTGTCAAGTCGCATGAATCCAGCAAGCTAGATTTCATTCACATAGACAAAACATCAAACTATTACCTAACACATTGCATGCCATAACGCCAGACATACAGACCATCAAACTATAACCTAAGATACTTCATGCCATAACCTCAGACACACAGACGTGATTTTCTTTCAATCTGTGCGTGTCTTACTTATTGGCTGCATTGTCAGCTATGGCATACACAGAGCTCATTTCATGTATTAGACAGGTGTATTAATTTTCAAAAAACCCCTGCCGAGACCCAGGACAGTGATAAAGAAGAAAAATATTCAAATGCTGTCACTTCATTTCATATTACGCTTTGAATGATGTGGACTTGCTTCTCTTTCATTGCATTTTATAGGTTTCTGCTCACCTGGAATTCTATTATCTACCTGTCTGAAGCCTTGTTGGGTACAAGTCATGAATAATTCACAATTTAGTGAATGAAATTCAATACTGAGAAGTAATGTTGGATAATACGAGCACATCTTGGTAATAAAAGGAGCATCACTCTGCAGGAGTTCGAGAAACATTTTTATTGGGGAAAACATCCTACTGAGCATTTTGCAGGCAGTTTGTAGTTGACACCGGTAAAGTGTAATATATTGGTTGCTAGTCTTTGTGGAATGTCCTTTGTGGTGGGATTTCATTACCCGGCTGTCCACAAAATGCAGTTTGTTCTGCTATAACCATTTTAATCCTGGCTTTATGGTTGTTATAGAATTTTTATTGCTTTTGTTTTCATTCTCCACTTTTCAACATACAGTTCAACTCATACCACAGTTTTAATGTATCAGTTATGGCCCACGAACTGAACTTTTTAAACATTTCAAGTCATTAAGAACTGAGTGGAATGTTTGGTGGAGGAAACAATGAGTCTATTAAAGATAATACTGATGTCAAGAATTAACAATTTATAATGACCAAGCCATATAACCTGTACATAATTATACTGATCATAATGTGTTCTTATAATGACATGTGCATATATTTCTGCAGCAAGTTGCTTTTAGTCTAGGTCTGATTGCCTACATACATGCAGCTGTTCATTCCATCTGTGACAAAATTATCATTTAAACATGCTATACATTAAGAAACAAAAATGGTAAACCTTTGTGACAGGACAAAACCTGGAGCATTATGCTAATTTAGGTATGGTCCTTGTGCATGTACAATAACCTGTGCTGTATTAGGGTTGGATGTTGGCTGATGACTCATTAAAACAACAATTCTACCAGCTACGGGGCAAACCATGAGTATCAATTATTTACTGCGGTTTCTGAATTATGATTTAAAATGCAATTTTTGTCTACCTGTAAACATAGTAATACTTAAAATTAACTGCATGATCACACTAACAGCTTTTGGTAAAGGTATTATATGCATTTCCATGAAATAATATAAAGCATGGTAATTAAAAGTGTCATTGTGCATATAATAATTTTTTTTTTTTTTTTTTACTAATCAAACTTAATGTTATTAAAAAGCAGGTGAGCATAATAGGTCAAATGCAAATGTCTCTAATAATACTAGAAATGACTATCGAACAGTGATCAAGACTATCTATTAGCCCTCTGTAAAATGACATATTTCTAGTATGGATAGCCACAAAAGATTTTTAAGTTATGATTGGGCAGGATTGAGATATGGAGATGGACAGTAAAACAAAAATAGAAAGAAAGAAAGAAATGTTTTATTTAACGACACTCTCAACACATTTTATTTACGATTATATAGTGTCAAACGTATGGTTAAGGACCACACAGATAATGAGAGAGGAAACCTGCTGTCGCCAGTTCATGGGCTACTCTTTTCGATTAGCAGCAAGGGATCTTTTATAAGCACCATCCCACAGACAGGGTAGTACATACCATGGCCTTTGATATACCAGTTGAATCTGCATGGTGGTGAAGAAATGAGATGGAATGAGGAAGGAAACGATCAGTGGGATAAAATGAAAATAAAATATTGAGACAAAAAGTACAGTATGTTATGAAAACCATGATCTGGTGACTTGTAAAGCTTCCATTCTTTTTTCTTTCCCCTTCTGCTGGGGAATGACACTTTTTAATATTTTGGCCACAACTACAATGAAAAATGTTATCAACTGCCTGCAGATAAATAGAAAGGTATTCCAGTGGTTTTCCTCCACTCAATCAATTTGTGTCACTAATAGTTAATCCATGCACATTGAGAAAGTCAGTCTGTTGTGAACCTGCAATCCTCCCAAGCAAATCTGTCTTCATTTGTTTGCCCATCACTCTATAAGGTGATATATCATACTTCAAATCTACAAGTCAGCCCTTGATGCTTTTACCCAGCTACCCCACACAGGAATGTACTTGTAAGTGAAATTGTGTCCAGGGTACATAAGTGTGCCTGTCATTTGTACATGGCAATAAAGGACATGGCTCTTTAATGCCACGTTATTAGTCTCGATGGCACATTAATCTTAAAGGTGGGAGTCTCAAAGTTACAAGTGTCATACCTCTCCAGTTCTACATGTTTGTGTAATAAATAACTACAAAATATCAAAACTGTAATGTGCTGACAGGCACTCAAATTAAACAGTGGTTTCCTTGAGAATCCTTGGTGAAAACATATATTGGGTCGTATACAAAGAAAATATTCATTGCATATCCATTAATTATCAGTCAGTTCTTTATCAATATGGAGAGGCAATTCAAGTTCACACTGCGATGTCCCATAGGGTACAGCCACTTTGAACTCTAAGGACTTGTAAAATGCCACAAAAATCCAGTGTTCAATGAATGTAAATTATAATATTTTTAAAAGTAGTACTTGATCCATCCCTAAAGAAATTCTGTATTTACCTCTGCATAGCACAATGATTTTATTTATGACAGGCATACATGTTAGTGTACTTTTGAATACTGTAGAAGCCCTTTTCACTCTTATCTCACGCTAACACATCCTGAATCTGCCCTGCATGCACAGCACAATGATCTTGTTATAACAGGTTTATTAATAACAACAACAACAACAGTATTTACAGGTTAGAATGGATCCTCCTCCTCCTTCTTCTTCTTCTTCTTCTTCTGCTGCATTCAGTTTCTTTATGCTCCTTGAATTCAAATCGTGAGTTTTACCACCTCCATGGACTACACAGTCAGCAGCAGGTCGTCTCTTTTGCGCCAAAGTTTTTCTCTGATTGTTCTGGGTTGTGAACTCAAAGTGGTAACAACACCTCAATGCCACTGTAACACTGAACCCCAAACACCAGAGCATATACTACAAAGAATGGATCCAAACTATAGCACACTCAGCATTATTGGTTGGGGGTACCTGTAGATGTTCACTGGCAAAAACTGGTCATGAAGGCAGTATTTCAACTATTGTATGTAACTTAATTCAGCATATATGTATCTTGTTGTACACAAAGACAGAGGTTAATGGAAACAACAAATGGTACAGTGGCCTTGCCCTTCCCCACTGAGTTGAGCACACAAGATCAATCCGGGTTGTAGTTGCTGGTACTGATATACGAACTCAGCACCTACTAGCTTTAAAACCAAGGGCTTAATTAACCACTGCATTGTTGTGAAGCTCTTCCCATCTAGTTAAGGATGTTTGCATGATGGGGAACACATGTTTTGTTGTGACTACTATGGATTCCAGAACAAATAAGCAATGAATAGCAACACCCAGACCATTGTACTCATGTCTGGCAGTGGGTTTGCTCATTGCTGAGACATATTGCATCAACAAAGCCATTTATCAACCACTTCATAGGACTGACAAACATATGCCTGTATAATGTGTGTGTATAATCTTTTTGATTGTAATTTCATTTTGTCAGCATATGCCTGGCATGCCTAGATAACAACCAGCAGATTCCTGGCATGATATAACACCTGGTAATGGACTACCTGTGAAGTATATAGACGTGTTACTGTGTGGAAGTGAAAACTAAATTCAGAAGTCTGCTAAACACATGTACATCAATGTGTATTTTTCTTGTATTATATCCATAAATAATATATTGAGTTACCCTGACTTAAAAAAACAGACAGTAATTGGAACATAGCCCAATAATAAATAAAGCCAATGCCTGATGTGTGGTGGGTCTTGGATCCACCAAAGTTGGTGGGCTTACTGGGCTATTTCATATTCCAGCCATGCAGTGCTCCTCAATTGGTGTATCAGAGGCCATGGTATGTACTATCCTGTCTGTAAGATGGTACATATAAAAGATACCTTACAGTCAATTGAAAAGCCTGTCCTGGACTGAGAAGCCGGTGAAAGTCGACACATGCGCCGATGACAGGTGTGTGCTACAACAGCTTGCTCTGAATGTGCATGTTAAAACCTATAATCTGACCTGACCTGACCTGACCTGACCTGACCTGACCTAACTAAAAAGAAGTCCAGCAAGTTTCCTCTCTAATTATCTCTGTAGTCCAAGGCCATATATATGTAGTTAAAAATGTGTCTGAGACATTAAATAAAATATTTCTTTCTTTCTTTCTTAAATAAATAGAGTACGCCCCCAGCTCACCTTCAGCTTAAATAGTAAATGATGTTCCTGTACAATGGCAATGCTGTTAAAAACAGGGTGGATGAAAATTAGGGAGAGGTGGATTAGTTTCTTTTTCAAATAACACTACATACATGCACAACAAATGAAAAATAATATTTAAAAAACTGTACTAGGTTTTTCACTTGTGCATAGAAATAAGTTGTGTTAAGACTGTAAGAATATATTTACCAGATATTTTCCATTTTTTTATGGTTCAGGTTCTGGTTAAAAAATTAACACTTGAACATACATGCCTTCACTGTGTACCTGTCATGTGAGATTGCAAATAATAATCAATCTCACTTGGGATAACTTTTTCCCCCATTTAACAAATATTTGATGCTTTAATTAGTTAAAATCTTCAAAAGTCATATGAATATTGTCTTACATTTATCTGCAAAGAATAACATTAATGTATTGATCAAGACTTTGTAAATATTAGTCCTAAAAATTTATGGTACCACAAAATCTGTTGGAAAATTGATTTGCAACATTTTTATCATTTTATTGTGTATTTACACTGTTATTACATGTACTGAACTGCCTTTGCAAAACAGTCAGAATTTCAATGTCTGAAAGATTAATACCTGAAATATAAGAAAAAAATATTTGTTTTTAAGAAAACCTCAGTGGGTTTCCTCTGATGACTACGAGTCAGAATTACCAAATGTTTGACATCCAATAGCCGATGATTAATTAATCAATGTGCTCCAGTGGTGTAATTAAACAAAACAAACTTCTTCTCAACACATATTGTTTGGTATGTTGTTAGATGTCAAACATAAGTAACAGTAATTGTGTTACTTTGTCCACTGTTAAGAGCAGAAACATACTGCCAATATACAAATGCAGCATACTCCCAATGGTTAATGTAGCACTTGTTATATATACACTTTCCCTTGAACATAACAGGACATACCATGCACATGCAGCCTTTGAAATGGAAACTTGCCCAATGGGTCCACTAAGGGAATCTATTATAGTATGACTCATTAAACCTCAGGTAATCACTCAACCCTGAGCTCCACATGAGGAACAGAACTACCAATTACTAAGGACATTGCAGTGAGGTCACCGAAACCAAACGAACACCTCAAAACTCTTTTCAGAATGTTAAACCACCATCAGGGTTATAATGAAGCTCTGAAAGGTCTCCACTACCCAAAAGAACAATTGGAAGTTATTTCTGGGGGTGGACTCTTTCAAACTGCATTCCTAAGGGTGTTGTGAATTTCCCAATCATTTGCCACTGCTTACTTAGACCACCACCAAGTGGTTCATTCCAGCCACCAAAGAACATTGCTACGTTATTGGCTGTTTGCACATGGATCATGGGATCTAAACTGCCGGATAACACTGGGTGTTGGTGTTTGATGCACAAACTATTCCCTGCTCACCGCGCGCTCGGGCCTTGATCTCTCGAATGACCTTCTCCTGCTATCACACTCTCAAAAGGTGGGAAAATACATAAAGGTACCTGCAAAAAGTAAACATCCCACGTGTGAGATGCACCAATCGAATGATATTTGCTTACACACACATATCACCAGACATTTGACGACACACAAAGGAGAGAGGCTTGATGATCACTTTTTTATGTTTTTCAGGTCAGCGCATAGATTACACTGAAGGTCCAAAAGATCTGGAAATTCAGCATGGGCAGGTAAGACAAACAGTCTTCAATTTGCAGTCAATATTGTCCTTTTGATCCCTTGACCATTCAACTGACCACAGAAATCTTATTTGCATAACCTCAAAATTTATTCAAAGAATGTACATTCACAATGTGTTAATGCAAATATAAAGTTTGCCGGATAAAACTTTGAAAAGATCATTCTGTATGGCAGTTTAAAAATATTACAGTCTTCATTTTATTGCTGTCACCATTATTAAATGCTTCAATTATGTAATTTGTCTATTTTCATCTGTAAGTGGAGAAAAGGAAATATTCATTTTCTTAAATTAAATTTTTATGATAATCTATTGGAATCTACTGTTTGAGAACAAGTATTTAACTGATAAAAAAATAAGGTGTGATATTTTATGATTATAAAAAGTAAAAGTAATTTCTCATACTAAAAACCAGGAGACTATAAAAAAACAAAAAAAACAAATCACTTGAAAACCATGTCACTTAAAAAAAAAAATTCAATTCATCAACTTTTGAACCAACCATATTGATTTAAGTAAGAACATATTCTCATCAATGAATTTGAGCACGTACTAGCAGTTGGAACAATTTAATTTATATTAATAAATTATTGATGTACATATATTTTTTTGTATTTTTTACGTTTACTAAAATCATAGATTCATCAAGCAAAAAGATTAAAACTTGAACTTAGCTACAAATGTAGATGTACAGATTTGTACTTTCAAGTATAAGAGTATAAACATTTTTTTTTTTTAAATTTACTAGAACAATAAACAGGAACAGGAAACCAATACTTTTTTTTTCACCTTGAGAGACAGCAAACAAAGTTCCTGAACAAACTTTGCACACTTTATGTGTGCAACAGACAACAAAGGAATGCTGTATTGCAACATGTGTGTATTTGCTCATAAGACTCGGCTTTACAGGTTCCATCTATGTGGATTTTATTGAGGGGAAAAGCCAACCAACCTTGGACTTAATACCTTGACTGGCAGGCCTTGCACCTGTGTATTTGCCCTAAAGAACTGTAACACCTAACGTGCGATATACAATTTACAATTTGTTCAGCCTGTCAGAACAAAATTAGTTAGTCCTTTGTGTTCAGTGCACAGAGTATTGAGTCACCTGGCCTAAGCTGGCAGTACTTCTTTAATCAAGTCCTTTTGGCAAGTTTGGATATTCTTATGTAATACAATACAGTCGAATCCACTTTAAAAAACAAGAAGTTTGTTTTATTTAACAACACCACTAGAGTACATTGATTTTTTATCTTATCATCGGCTATTGGATGTCAAACATATGGTCATTCTGACACTGGTTTTTTTAGAGGAAACCTGCTGTTGCCACATAGGCTACTCATTTTATGACAGGCAGCAAGGGATCTTTTATTTGCGCTTCCCACAGGCAGGATAGCACAAACCATGGCCTTTGTTAAACCAGTTATGGATCACTGGTTGGTGCAAGTGGTTTTACACCTACCCATTGAGTCTTGCGGAGCACTCACTCAGGGTTTGGAGTTGGTATTTGGATTAAAAATCCCATGCCTCGACTGGGATCTGAACCCATTACCTACCAGCCTGTAGACCGATGGCCTAACCACAACGCCACCGAGGCCGGTCGAATCCATTTTAATGCATATTGGTTTATAGCATAAATCAGTTTTTTGCATATTATTCGGCTGCACAGAACCATTTAGCATTAAATCAATACATAGTTTTAAGGCCAGATACAAAGTTTTGGAACACCCAGACATGAACAAAGTAAAGTTATGCACATTAAGACATTAAGAACAACAACTCAACATGAATAATTTCACCACTTCGCTACATAGGTGTACGGACTCCCATTTTCTAAAGGAGGGCAGGCTAATTTTTGTCAAAATTAAACCAACATGCTCAAATCTGGATAACAACATTTATTTATATTAGCATAATATAGCAAATGGCTATATACATGTAGGGTTGAAAATGAATCACTACACATTTTTATATGGATTACAACTAATATTGTAGGTAGAATGATGGAAATACCTGGTGAAAAGGTTTCAGGCAAGCTAATTTTAACAAAAGATCACGGCTTATACCCCACTGGGCACCACCCCAACCACACCAGCACACCCTTTGAGCACACCATTTGGTATGTGCACTATTATGACATGGGGCATGATGCGTGGTCATTTTGGGATTGATGCTCCTAGGTATGCCTATTGGGCTATCTCTTGTTCCAGCCAGTGCACCACGACTGGTATATCAAAGGCTGTGGTATGTGCTATCCTGTCTGTGGGAAAGTACATATAAAAAGATCCCTTGCTGCATTAGGAAAAATGTAGCGGGTTTCTTCCGTTAACTATGTGTCTTTCTTTCCATTATGAAATAGGCAATGCATGGCATGTATGATTAACTTATTTGAACACCAAATAAAAATACACTTTCTTCAAGATACTTAACCCACACATATAATTATAATCAAACAGGCAGTTTCCAGGGCATCACTTAATCTGAAATGTAAACAGTATACATGTTGCTTGATAAGAGCAAACTGAATTAGGAAAATAAACATGTCATGTTTCTGCTTGTACAAAAAGAAAAACTTCCCCGCTAATTGGATGAATGCATGATTCATGTAACTGTAAAATGTTTAAACAGTAAATGGAGGGTCTCTCTCCATCCTGGAAATCAATTCCTCTTCAAAGCAATTACTATAATGAAATGATAACAGCAGTCCAAAAGTGTTTGTCTGTATCATTACCCACAACACTTACTGGGTGTGAAAAACCAGCTTACTCATAACAAATGTGTTTGTTTAGACCCCAGGGGCTTTCATGTTGATATTTCCATCGGCATAGCCTCTGAGATTTCAATTTGCTGAAGAGTGGATGACATAACATCCATTTGTAACACTGACCACTGGTGTGTAACTAAACTATACAGCTTAAAGGCATAATGCCAGTGATATATAACCAACCAAATGGCCCAAATATTACCTTAAATTTTCATACCTGTTAATTTAATTTCTCCCCCAAAAGAATATATTTTTAAAATCATCTATCTCACTTACCCCTGCGCGTGCTGTAACCTCACCGTGGTGCAGGGGTGTAACATTCTCTTCGAGAATGGCCAATACAGCACAAATTGAAGTTTAGAATAAAAGTCAGTATCTGTCTGTGATATTTGTATTTGTATTTTTGCACAGTTCTTTACACTGTTTTTAGTTAAATCTTGAATTTTTCTATTGATGTTGATCATCACCTTATATGTTTCCATTATCATAGTTTGACACCCAATAGCTGATGTATTTTTCGTGCTGGGGTGTCGTTAAACATTCATTCATTCATTCTATCTCACTTAATATTTATGTTTTCGTACTTTTGTAAATTAGGGATCTTAGATTAATTAATGATCCCATACTCAGCGCTGAAGAGCTCAAAATAATAAATAAAATATGGCCTGCTGTTTTGGATTTTCTTAAATAGCAAGTCAAACGAAGTATGGCCTGCTGAGAAAAAAATATGGCCAGGCAGCACGGGTTGAGGAAGGGTTTTGGACAGTGTGTGAAAAAATACAATCTCTGAGATGTAGTTTAAAGCATTATGGAATTAGCAGAATCACAAGCTACATGTAAATAGCAGATTAAATAATATATTTCACTCTTTAAAAATGACCTGCGATATTTTGGGTGGTTTTATTTAGCAGGTGAATTTTTACTTCACCTGCTTTTCACTTTTCACAGGTCGCTATTTCGAGCCATGCACTAATGTGTATGTGTACGGGTGTGACTGTCTATTGCCTTACTTGATGTACAGAATGAGAGAGGACACCCACAGGTGTGACCATCTATTGCCTTACTTGATGTACAGAATGAGAGGACACCCACGGGTGTGACCATCTATTGCCTTACTTGATGTACAGAATGAGAGAGGATACCCACGGGTGTGACCGTCTGTTGCCTTACTTGATGTACAGAATGAGAGAGGACACCCATGGGTGTGACCGTCTGTTGCCTTACTTGATGTATAGAATGAGAGAGGACACCCACGGGTGTGACCGTCTGTTGCCTTACTTGATGTATAGAATGAGAGAGGACACCCACGGGTGTGACCGTCTGTTGCCTTACTTGATGTATAGAATGAGAGAGGACACCCATGGGTGTGACTGTCTGTTGTCTTACTTGATGTATAGAATGAGAGAGGGCACCCACGGGTGTGACTGTCTGTTGTCTTACTTGATGTATAGAATGAGAGAGGACACCCACGGGTGTGACTGTCTGTTGCCTTACTTAATGTATAGAATGAGAGAGGACACCCATGGGTGTGACTGTCTATTACCCGTTTCACTAGGGTGTAGCCACCACTGCACATCCTGCTCAATTGTCAGGGAAGAGATTGAAAAAAATATGTGTGAAATGTATTTTTAGTATCCCTAAGGCTTTGTTGTACTGTCAATGGGCGAAAAATGGTTACACAAATAAAGAAAATCCCCGCTAGGTTGAATCAAACAACAATTGTTTGGACATCTTTACGCTGTCAACACAGGTACAAAATGCAGCACTGCACTGACCCCATGTGGGAATTTTGTGAAGTCGGCAACTGCGGTTGGTCAATACGTTTCGCCCATGACCCGTGAATTGCAACACCCTGCGCCAAAGTTCTGGCACTTGATGGCCATGTTATGTCCACATCCATGTGCCAGGGTCAATAGACCAGAGATCCAGAGTGATTTTTCATTTTCGTTGATGCAGAATTGTGTTCCTGCATGTTATAAATCTTGCACTTTGTTTTATTCTAACAAGGTACATAAAATTATAAAACTGAAGCAACACTCTAATTTAATTTTAATTTTGTTTTTAAAGTAGCCACAGTTAGTAACCTTAAAGTATATTTTGTATTTACTTGTAAATAATGTGGCCCAAATTGAATTGGTGATATGGTTGCAGCAAATTTCTTCTCTCTTAGATTTAATTATTGTAGGGTTGAATTATACTTAGCAGCTGCTGAATAACCACTGTTGCAAGTTGTTAACAATACAATAAAAAATACATAAAAATGCATATCTTTAAAAGACAAAGCAAAAATATAAAAGGGAAATTCAAAGATTCTTACCTCTTGTGACAGAACTGAGCGATGTTTGCAACTGAATCAGGCAGATTAACACATGGTAGCTCCTTTGAATGACTGCTATCTTGAATCTCAACATGTGTGACTCTCTATAAAAAAAAAACTGCCAGAGTACAATAAAATTAATTTTTGATTTTTAAAAATATTTCATCCCTGTATCATGTCATAAATTTGTAAAGGCCAAAGGATTTTATTATCTTTTTAATAATAAAAACATTTTACAATATCATTTCTTCCTACAGTTATGTCTTAACAAAATTGGAATTACTACGTCAGAGCTCAAATTTAATAACGGCATGAACAGCAATTGATATAGCTGTGATATAAAATGTCATATGTCATGGTGACTTTACTAATGGCATATTACGCTGTTGGATAAAAAAAAAAAAAAAATCATTGCTGTCAAAGATTTAAAAAATCGGGTAGATTTTTAATTTTGTGTTTATTTATTACAAAAAGTACTGGTTTAAAATTGCTGTACCAGAGAAGCTCAGCATTTGCCTAACGTAAAATAAACAAGCATTCTGAGAGTAGTACTGCAACATGGCACAATTTGTTTTCGTATGTCCTAAATTAAAAGGCCATAACACTGCGAAAAATAGGTAAGTTGCCATGAAAGTTAAACTTGATCTATAACAGTACTTGTTAATGCTATATACAAAATTCCATCTCAATATCTTCGGGCATTACCAAAAAAAAGTCAGGAAAACATATTATCCTAAGCTCAATGGTGATAACTCTTTGAAAAATTAGTAAATTGCCATAAAAGTCAAACTGTAACAGAACATGATAAAGCTATATACACAATTTTAGCTCAAAATGTCTTGATTCATTTCAACTTATTTTTGTGTTTATATTCAATTAAGGTTCAAACACGCTGTCCTGGGCACACACCGTAGCTATCTGGGCTGTCTGTCCTGGACAGTGGGTTAGTTGTTAATTGTTAGTGGTTAGTGAGAAAGAAGAAGATGTAGTGGCCTTACAACTACCCACCAAGTCTTTAAAACTCGCTCTGGGTGGGAGCTGGTACCAGGCTGCGAACCCTGTACCTACCAGCCTTATGTCTGACGGCTTAACCACAATGCTACTGAGACAGGTAATATCTTGAGGCATTGATAAACTGTTGGACCGGTAAAAGACAAAACATTTCTGCAGGTAACTAATTCTTAAGTTTGATCCCTGCTAATTAGTGATTAACACTACACACAAACATGACAGGACTAACCTATAGGGTAGCGTGTACTACAGTCTTTGACATATATGAGCTATGGACCTGGTTGCAACATGACAAACCCCCCACAAAAAACATTGTTGGATCTACTAGGTGTGATTGCGATCAGGACTACAAATCATTGCATCTTGAGTCAAGCACTTTACAAATGAGATACATCTCACTTATAAAAACAAAGAGAAGAAACCAGCTAATACCACAAGAGATCTTTTTATTAATTTTCACGGACAAGACTGCACATTTTACAGCCTTAGCAAAAAGTCATAGATCACTGGCTGGAATGGGAAAAAACTCAATGGATCACCATTGAGCTAAACTGTTTATGTTTATTAAATAAATTTTCCAGTGAGGCCCCCCACTGGCCATCTGGTTCTTACGGGTGTAGCTGTTTATGAAAGGAGATCTTTGTACCCTATACACGCCAAACTCAGACAGTATTATAAAGAGAACAAGTGACAGTTCTTTAAAATGAAATAGTTTTAGTCCTGCTGTGCAGGTGTACAGTAAAGAGTATTGTCACCTTTAGAAAATTAGAGTTTGTCAAGCATTACAAATTGCACTTCGTGGGTAATCGAGTGAAATCAGCTAGCTTGAAGGTGAATATTATTTTCAGTTATTATATCCTCTCTGTTAACCTGTACAGCATGTCTGTGTCCAATCATATTATAAAGATTGTTAGCCGATAGTGGTCTCTGTTTTGTTCCCCTATGTTTTGCATGTCCAAACTACATTACAGGTAACTTTTTTTCCATACTCATTTCACAAACCTTAATGTATATTAAGATTAATTATTATAAATTATAAAAAAATTAAAGTGATAAACTAAGTAAGATTAATTTATTTGTCAATTCAATTTAAGCTTATGAACTCTGGTGTTTTGATGTATGTGTTCTTTGTGATTATAACTTGTGTGTTGTATTTGAGGGAGACAGAGACATTACAATATGAGAGAGAGAGAGAGAGAGAGAGAGAGAGAGAGAGAGAGAGAGAGAGAGAGAGAGAGAGAGAGAAAGGGGAGAGAGACAGGGAGAGTGAGAGTGCGCGAGAGAAAGGGAGGGAGGGAGAGAGAGGGAGGGAGGGAGGGAGAGAGGAGAGAGAGAGAGAGAGGGAGAGGGAGGTAGGGAGAGAGAGAGAGAGAGAGAGAGAGAGAGAGAGAGAGAGAGAGAGAGAGAGAGAGAGAGAGAGAGAGAGAGAGACAGACAGACAGAGAGACAGAGAGACAGAGAAAGGGAGAGAGAGAGTGCGCGAGAGAAAGGGAGTGAGAAAGGGAGCGAGGGAGGGAGGGAGAGAGAGAGAGAGAGAGAGAGAGAGAGAGAGAGAGAGAGAGAGAGAGAGAGAGAGAGAGAGAGAAAGGGGAGAGAGACAGGGAGGGAGAGAGAGAGTGCATGAGAGAAAGGGAGGGGAGAGAGACAGGGAGGAAGAGAGAAAGAGAGAGAGGGAGAGGGAGGGAGAGAGACAGAGGGATAGAGAGAGGGGCGAGAGAGACAGAGACAGAGACAGAAACAGGGAGAAAAAGAGACAATTAGAGACAAGAGTTAAATAAAGAAACAGAGGGAGGGAGAGAAATACAGTGGGGGGGGGGCAGAGACAGAGGAAGAGACAGACAAAGAAACAGAGAAAAAGATAACAGAGGGGAGGGGTATGAGTCTATGACAAATAACCGACGAGTCAGTGTGAGTTTTGCTCTGTAGGCCTAATCTATTCCTGTTTGGGGGAGGGTTGTTTTTGTTGTTACTTAATTAAAACATCGTAAGTGATGTCATAATCATATATCCATATGGCTTTGACCTCAATGAGTTTTACAAACAAAAATTCACACATACATTCTTCTCAAAATACGGACAGTCACACTCATCGTCCTAATATTCCGAATGGACGAATGATTTTTGTCAATGAAAAAAACAACGATGTACTTCCGGGTCAATAAGAGCAGACGACCGGAAGTGTGGGTATGTAAACATGATTCGATGTAAAACTTTTACTAAAAGTGATGAAATAAACGTTTTTTTTGTTTTTTTTTAAATGACATATTTAATAGTTTAGTTTATTTATAATAGGATGTTTTACACAAAGTTATTTTAATGATTTTTATTGTTTAATCATATGGCACTGTAAAACGTTTTTAAAAACAACAACAAAAAACAAATTTGGGTTTTCAATCTAGTTTAGAGATATATATATTTTTTTTTTTCACTAAATTTTAGTCATGGAGTTATTTGGAAGATACACAATCTGATTAAAATTAGCTCTACTGGTCTAATAATTAACTAGTCTAATTTTAATTAGACTGAAAGATACGGTAGGCCTACCTATCTTTTCTGCGTATCGTTCTTGAACGATTTGATTGGTTTTCGACGTTGTCATTCGATTTAATGTGAAGAGTATCCACAGCCCGCTGCCTAGCCCGAGTACTCTGACTGTAAGAGAGCTAGACGGACATTTGGACATAAGAGCGTGTTTATGTCCAAATGTCCGTCTAGCTCTCTTACAGTCAGAGTACTCGGGCTACCCGCTGCCCTGACAATTAACTTCGGCAATCGGCAGTGCCTTAGATACTGCCGGAGTGTTTTGGGTTCACTTTCTTTTCTTCTTTTTTTTGAAAACTCGTAGTTTCGATTATATTTTGTTCTTTTTTTATGGTTGAAAATAAATTATACTCACAAGGGATACCAGTACATTTATATTTCCATGACATTGGAAATGCCACACATCGAGAAAGAAAGAAAGAAAAAAAACCCAAACCCCCAAAAACAACAACAACAACAACAAACAACACCGTTTTTTATTGCCAATAAAGAAACGGTGCAGGCCTTAATAATGGGGCAGGTGGGGATGAAAGGGTTGTATTTATTTTATAATCTGACCTATTCACATTCATATCTCCGAATGAAATAATTTGATTCCAAAATGTGCATCAGAAATAGTAGTATTATTAACACCATATCAGAATTTGAACATGTAGCATTTTGGGCATTAGAATTGTGTGTCACTCCACTAAATCTCACATGCAGTCACATCAAAATAAAAAGAATTAATACGGTACCTGATTCAAAAGTTTCTTTACCTGTCATTTATTATTTTCAAAATTAATGCTTTCTGGTAATTTACTGGTATTCATAATATTGATAAGTACTGTACGTGTAATAGGCCTATGTGATATTCAGACAAATACTTTTCAAGATGCCACATGCCACTAAGATGAAAAGTTTCAATTCACAAAATTTTTTAGAAAATATGCTCCCCATCCCAAAAATAATTTAGTCATAATCTATATTTCAAATATTTCCTAATAGAATATTTATTCATAAACTTTAATTTTATTGGTAAATATTTCATTTTATTTATTTATTTCAGTTAAATGGTGCCTTGCCTAAAGTACATGTGACAGCAGTAGACGGTGGATGTGAAGACACGTCATGTGCTTGACAGATTCCATGGCTTAAAACACTCAGTGGTATGTTCAGTATACCCATCAGCCATGCTCTCCTGCATAAAGAAAAAAACTGCAGCAGATCCAGGTGTTGGAGAAAATGTTTGCCGTGGAGAGTTTGTGTCTCATCTAGTGAGGAAACTCTAGCTGAGAGTGCCAGCACACATTACATCAAACAGAGGCGGGTAAACACAATTTAGAAAGGGTGACTTCTCAGTAGAGCACACAAACAACAGGCATCATCTGTGTTCCTCTTTGGCCAGCAAACATGTTCTGTTTGCCTGTTCTCGGTCCTCTGTTGTCTATCACTGATCAATCCTTAATTTTAGGAAGGAAACAGAACTGACCACTTCTGGTGTTAAACCAATAGTAGTTTGGGAAGCCTGTGTCCAGAAAGCAATGTCTTTCCTCTATTAGGTGTTTTATTTTTATTTATAACTTTTTTTCCCTTAAATTACTGACAGACTAATTAACTGACAATTTATCGGTTGGCAAGTGTTTTCCCCTCTTTGTTTTATTGGTATCTGGACCAGACATGCAAGGAGGCATCTGTCAACGAATATGTTATTTCTGGGAGGTGATTACTGCCGTTTGAACAGAGCAAGCTCTTTAGGCCAGTATAAGCAAAACTGTTCGAAACTGGCTTGAGGATATCTTACGGGAATGCATTGGTGTTGATACTTGAGGATTTGTTTTGTGAGAGAAAAAAATAACCATTGGCACAGAAGATTGGAGAACACGCTGCAAGAAAAATACCCAAGTGATTCAAAGAGTTTTGTTAAGGAAGCTTAAAATACAAAATAGAATAGCACCATGAAATAATACACAGATTTGAAAAGCAAACTAAAAAAAGAAAGAAAAGTGCTTGAGGAAATTTTACATCAGATTTTTAGAGGGAAAAAAGTCAGGAGTTAAGGATTAATAGCATCTACTTACTTGCAGGAACTAAAGTAATGTTATAAATTTAAAATAAATTACAGGGTAAATGTATATGTATTTTTTTTTAAATCTAAAAATAATTTTTCTTAAATGTCGATAAACAGTGATTACATGGTAGACAGGAAACCCAACACTGTTGGTCACTGGACTGTATAATGAGGAGACTACATTAATGCTACTGGTCACTGGCCAAACAAGAAAATTGTTTGCTGTGCTTCTTTTAACTGCTCCAGATTATTCTCCCATTACCTCGAGAGTAAAATGATCTTCTTTTGTGCCAAGCCAAATGAATCTGTGCACCTGCTGTCAATAAAAACAGGGTGTCCAGTCTTTGTCATCTTTCACCACTGGTAAGTCCGGTGTTTGGTGAGTGGACAACAGTGGTCAGCTGGTGCACCACCTAGTGTGATCAGACTATTGTGCTACCTAAAGTGCTAGAGGACTAATAACAATGTTTACATTTCCAGCTTGACAGTGCTTTCATATTTTAATTTCTCACCCTGTAACAACAATCTCTGTGGAAAGGCTTGTGTTTTATTTGGCTTTCCTTATCCAATGTGTTTCCCAGATAATCAATGCTTCAAAATTTTAACCACATGGTTGCAAGATGTGTGTATAATGGTTCAAATAGCTGAAAGAGGATCAATGTTCCTGCATTCTAAAGACTGCTGAAGGAAGTTAATTCTGAATTTATTTATTTATATCATATTTATTAATATTTGTGTCAATAAGGCATAGGTTGAATTCAGTTTGTACATGAATGTGAATCATGTTTAAGTGTCTGAGAATGAAAAGTTGGGGAATACGAAGTGTTAAGGCGCTGTTTTTGACTGCATTTTCTTTCACATTTTGCTTCATACTGTTGCTCAATGTGATGGTGCATCGACTTACTGTTACAAGTGAAAGCAGTGACAGTGAAATAAAAGAATATTCTGTGAATCAGAAGAAACTACGTCAGCTAATGGGACCAGAAATAACAAAATCTGATGACAATTACATTGAATCAAACAGACTCGTATGGCCTGATCGGAAACCTAAAGCAACCAATGAAAAAATATTAAATGATGCTGATTACCAAAAAGCTTTTGCATACCAAAAGAAGTCAGTGCTTGAAAATGAAAAAACTGCCGAAGTTCGGCCTAAACATTTTAATGCTGTCAAAAGGTTGCAGTCATTAACGGTCAAAGATGAGGAAGTTATTTCTGACAAAAATAGTGACATAAAAAATACTGACAAATTGGCTGTATCTAAAAACATTGAGAAAGAAGAGAATTATGTGTATGAGGAAGATATAAATAAAGTTGTGATAAAAGATGATGACGATGATGATGACGATGGTGATGGTGAATATACCTATGACTCTGATAAAGATGACAGTAAAAACATTCATGATAATCTCAAATCAAAACAATTAAAACCTGTCTCAAATAATTACACCTCTGAAAAATGTTTAAAAAAGAAAAACAGTAGCAGGACGCCACCAACTGAAGGTGACTCTGTGCTTGCTCCTCCTGTTAAGTCTAGTCCAAGGAAAAAACTGTTAAAAGATCTAGTGAAAAATGGGATCTACTGGTCAATGGAAGCAGAAGGATTTGTTCCTAAAGGTAATTATATTTTTCTTTTTGTCAGTGTTAAGTGTTTTATTTTCCACTTACATGTAGTTTGTGCCCATAAAAATCTAATCATTACTAGTTATCTAGGTAATAATTCTCTAATGTTTTTTTCACACTTGAACTTACACATATAATTCTCTTATCCCTGCATTTGCAAGATAGAACTACCTCGTGTGAGAAAGTAATGCTTAACAACGAGATGAGCTAACTATATATTTATAAGGTTTGTCAACTCATCATTTGACTTGGAACTGGATAAAATGAATACAGTATCTTTTGTCCTGAAAAAAATATAATTTTTATCCCACAATCCAACAAGAAGAGTCACAGGGAAGGACAAATTTATTTTTGTTTTGATTCTGTTCACATTTGGTACAAACAATCTAGAAAGCAAGTCTGTTGCAGTATGCAAGTCACCAGACAACAGTTTCAGATTGTCATCATTGTCTGTCCATGTCAAATAATGATTTATTTACTACCGGTAACTGGATGAGAGAAAACTAATCCATAATATATAGTCATGTGGGATAAAAAATAAGTGGTGAAAATGTTGACAGGGACTCGGCAAGCCTTGTCCCAGGTTGAAATTTCCACAAGTTTTGATATGCTTTTTCTGTCCCACATGACTACATGTGATGGATTCTTATATTCTTACACATTTTTCGGAGAAAACAGTGACTTATTTTTGGTATCAAATGGCGATTTCAACACGTATAATATCGATTAATAGACATCTGATTAGCTGCTGCATGGTAATGACCCAAATGCCAAAGCTATAAACATCCAATGAAATAAGCATGACCAAAATTGATGGCTCAGTAACATATACGTTAACCTGAAACTTATTGCTCTATGATGCTCGAGTTTACTGTAACTGAAAATATAGTCAATAAGTTTTATTTGGAATTTTAAATGTTTTTTTGTTTAAATCTGTTTTTTGAGTATATATACGAAATAGAATAAGTTCACTCATGTCCATTAAATACCATTTATCTTACAACTGGAACATTTAAAAAGAAATAACATTTAATAAAAAAAAATTACATTTAAATAAAAAAGTATCCAACCACCTGATTTTACTCATTAGATACATTTTGAAACAACTCATAAAAGTAAAGGCACTACTACATGTACTAGTATCTAATGGCCACTCATGTGGTATTCTCCATTGAAAGCCAGTTTTTTATATATGCATAATGTATATGCATGCATTCACAACTCGGTGTGTTTTCAGCGTAAGTGTTTATTAAATACACTGCACCGTAGAACCCAAACACCTAGGACATAAAGGTAACACTGCCGAGGACATGAAGGTAACAGTGCTGCTGTTTACATGACCGTATCTCAGTATAAATGGAATGTTTGAATAACGTCTGCTTGCACACTAACATCATTGCTTAATACTGTAAAAAAAAAACCCACAACTTGGAGATAAATGACACATTTAATGTAATATTGTCAGTGATATATTACACCATTAGTTGTCGGTTATTCACACCTTTTGTGTGAACAGCTCAAATTAAAACATATTTATTCTCAATGTATTTTTGAAAGCAAAAATTTTTAAAGGTCCTTGACATGTGGATGGGATAATGTGTATGGGGGTGGGAGAGAGGCCCATTGTGCCCCCGCCTAAATATGCACCTGATATATATATGTACTTCAAAGTACAACCTTGCTGTATTCATGCAGTGGTGTACTTTATGACTATGTACTGTATTCAGTTATGAGACCAGGCATAGATCTGCATGTAATCGTGGTTTTATACATTTGGTTTTGTGAAAATACTTACATGTTTTTACATGTACAATATATGTTTTATTTCTATGTTGATGATATAATTAAACAATGAGTTGGATATTTAGCACTTAAACTCACTGTGAGAAACAGATTAATATGTAGTTTTTAATAAACTAATTATAATATTACACATCTTAATTTCTAGACATTTTTTACACCAAATCCAAAAATACACTGGTGTGATGTTTTTCATCCTTTTATTTATTTGTTATACAAAATGAGAGCCTCATGTATATAACTACACATGGATTTTGTTGGTCATTTAAATAACCATTTAAAGATAATTAATCACATAAAATATATTATTAAACTGAACAATAAATTGTATGAACACAGGATACATTATAAAGAGATTTGAAACAAACAAGTCAAGGTCTGTGCCACATTGCCACATGAACATAGATTGTCTTGATGCCAACCAAGGTATTCTGCAACATTGTTTTAATTGTATATTTAAACTTTTCACAGGTGTATTTTCATTAATATTATTAGATATAATTTGGTATGCCATGGAATTTTAAATTTGTTGTACCGTCTAGTCATATTTTGTATGCAGTGATAGATTACAGTTTAAATGTTAGTCCACCAGATGAGTAGGTATATATTCCAATGTTGATTTTAATTTTATTTCATTTCATGATCTTCAAGGTTGGCAGATCTGTAATCTATATAATAAAAAAGGCCTATGGTTTTTCTTCTCACGATACAAATGTAACCAACCAGTAAGAGGGGTAGAGTTTAGTGGGTGGAATGGCTAATGATTTTTAATGTGGGCCATGGACTTTGTCTGACACAATGAAAATTTTGTGTCACAAGAATAATTATCATAAGAGCTATAGACAGTCTTGTTTATAGTTTATACTTAGTTACTGAGTACAACCAACTGATCACTTGCACAGACCTGTGGTTACCTATACATTAGTGTTTTCCCTAGCTTGTTTTAGCATGGTGCAGCACCATGCCTCACTAGTCTAGCACCATCTTGCCTTAATCATGCTGCCATGCTGCACTGAGATTAAAAAAGCCTTTTTTAATAATTAATTCTAAAATTGCCTTGATAAAACACTACAAAAATGTATTATTAATTAATAAAAATATCTGTTATATATTTTGCCATTAATTACATTTATGTTTATTTCCAAAAAAGATTTTTTGTCTTTAATGCAAAAACAGTGCCCTGAAAATGGTCAAAATTGCCCTCAAAGTGTTTTGTCTACCATGCCTTGCCAAATTTTTAGGGAAAACACTATACATGCATGACTACTAGTAATGTGTATTTAAATAATTATTATTATGACATGTAATTACAACTGTCAAACAAAATGTCCACGTTTGATTGTATTTACTGTATGTTTACATTATGATGACGATCAAGTGTTGAACTCTTATTATTTATTAAAAAAAAAAAAAAAATGTGTGTTTCAGGTTTCATCCTTTAAAAAAATGTGTAGGTAGATACAAACTTTTTACTCTGTTTTTTCGAAACCGAGATTTTTTTATTTTTATTATTATTATTTTTTAAATATAATAAAACCGAGAAAATCGTGGATCATGATTTCTTTTAAAAACAATTTCTTTTTCTTATTCTTTTTTCACTTCAAAACATTTCATGGTTGCTACATAAAATTAGAGTAGGTCGTAGAAGAGTGCTCACTTGAGGCGTATTGGGTCACAGGATCAAACACCCTCAATAGACTTAAGTTTTTTCTCTTTCCCCATAAATCCATCACTACTGGTACATCAAAGGCTGTGATATGTACTGTCCTGTCTATGGTAAAGAGCAAATACAAGACTTCTTGCTGCTTTATGAACAGGAGTGACTTATGTGGTGGTTGTTGGGGGGGGGGGGGGGTGTCGCTCACTTTCTCTTCACCAAGTGTTGTAATAACCATGTTAGACAACAAACAGCCACAGTTTAAAATGTGCTAAGATGTCATTAAACAAACATTCCTTTCCTTAACAGGTGCATGTGCAGGAATTTTAGTAAAAGGGAGGGGGGGGGGGGGGTCTAGACTGTTGCAAGTGAAGTTTATATGGGGTGTCATGTCATGTATTAATTACATGCATATAATTATACAAACAAGTAGCTGAAATTGTTTTTTAAAAAAAATCAGATTTTACTATTTACTATACTGTATCTGATACACGACACCAATCTTTGATATATTAATACCGCTTAAATCAATAAATCAAAGATTGGAGTCAGTGCATTCCTAAAGTACAAGAATTACCATAGTAACATTGTATGCTAGACTTAATTTTAAACTGCATGTGACATTTTAATTAAGATGGAGGTGGGGTTTTGGAATCCAAGGCAGCTAGCCAACCAATAAAGATAGTGTTGAGGGCAAGTAGCCCATGAATAACTTGATCTTGTCTTATCACTGCTGCTGATATACTGAAGTAGGTTGAACTCATTCGGAGTAGGCTGTTTTCATTTCAGACAGCTACATGGGCATGTTTGAACTTTGAACACTTTCAACAATATACTTGTATACGTGTACATTATTACACCACAGTTCATGATGTATCAGTCCTAGTGAGTTGGGGCAATTAGAGTAGACTGACATTTTGTACAGGTCCCCCACAAAGGTGCATTTTTCCCTCCCAATCTTATAACATTGTTTCTAAAACACAGCTACAGTTTTAATGCACTGATGTTTTTACCATAAGCATATAATATGATCATCTTCCTTCATCAACAAACAAATGTACCAGTACATTTTTTTTTTAAATACATTGTCATTGTATATACTAAACTGTGAAAAAGACATCAGAGATTTTGTCCATAATTTAATGGTGGATTAATACATTTCAATGTCTTAGCTAGATTAGCGACTGTGCACATGTCCGTAAACTGATCCTTTTATGAAATCCATTTAACACATGCATTGTAAACAGGGATCCACAAAATATGACACATATAGCTGAAATCATGTCCGTAAAACCAAGGATTAAGGAGGACAACACAACTTATCACCAAGTCCAAGTGAAAACTGACTTTATTATTTTCTAAACAATAGGAGTACACAACACATACAAATATACACAGTTATCTGGTCTGATAAGGTCACTTGTTTAACCTGAGGTCAGAGAACCTCACAGGGTGCTAATTGTAGATAACAATTCCCAAGCCATTATTTATCACAGGACTGAGACTTCAAATTTACAATTTCCCAACATAGGTCATTCCCAATACAACATCATAATCTGGAAATCCTTGCTCCATTAACGGTACATAAACAGAGCATTTTCGAACAGTGTCTGAAACATGCGATAATCAGATCCAATAAATAAACATTATGGACATGTTGGCCTTCTTTAAAAAACATTAATTCAAAATCATCAGTTAATGTGTGCATTTTATGGCCGATAAATGAATGAGATAAATGGACTGTTTACAGATATACATTGTATATGTCATCAGCTTACTTTAATAAAGCATACCAATTGAATAGCATATCATGGAAAGAAAAATAACTATCTGTTCTAAATAGTTTAATAATAAAACATATGCTTGAGACTGAACCTTTAAATATTTATTATTATGCCATTTTTAATAGGTCTGTTAATTTAGATTTGGTAGACATCTTGACATCTTGTACATGTATATAGAAACATTCCTGAACAATTCTTAAATTTACAGTCCTGTGTTTGCAGCTATTATAACATGTTTCCAACTGACCGAACATGACTTAAATATTACCTATGAAATGCATTTTCGTGTTCATAATGTCAGTCTTTGTATATTACAAAGCGTTTCAGATAGCCCAAATGTTTCTAGAAGACGAGACTAGATTTTACTTCCAATAATTTTGTACATATGAAAAAATATATATTAGCAAGTAAAATGAACTTTTACCTACTACAAACGTTAGGACAAACACACTGAATATACAGACATTGATATACTAAACAAGAAAATATCTTTAATGTGTAATTTTGGTTGTTAAAATGGCTCTGCTGGGCAATGCCAGCAAACTCAGGCCAGTCCCTTTAATGCTTCATGTGTTAACCAAATAAACACTGAATGATTTTTTTTTAAATGCAAGTAAATTATACATATAGGTATTATACACTGTATTTAATCCCCTTTGTTACTGCAAATTAGGGCCTAACATATATGCAATGATATGTATCATTTTACATTACTCTCTTTTAAATGTCTGTTAAGCTTGAAATCACAAACTCACATGTCAGTGTTTTGTTATAAAACAATACATTATATTTGTTTTGTCGTTTAATATATATTTTAGTTTAAAGGGACATACCCTAGTTTTTAAACACTACAGCATATTTTTTACTATTAGAGCCATTTATGATCACTGAAATCAAACATTACTTATATTTTATTGTTTAGATTATCCATTTCCATAGAATCGAAGTGTTTTTCGTCATCCTGTTATTTCTAATACCGGTACCACAAAGTGCATTTTTCATCTTTAAAAAAAATGCATGTGCGTCTGAGAAGTAGCGGTTATTGATTCGAGTTCTAATATATTTTTCAAAGGATATTTCCCAGTTTTAACATCACAGACTCTTCTTTCACTCTGTTATCACTTTATCCAAATGTATTACAGGTCTGTAGATTAACTAAACTTAATGTCCATTTTTGAGTTAAAACTAAGGTCTGTGCCTTTAATCTTGTTAACATTTAGATCTGTTCCTCGAAAGATATGAAAAATCTAATGAATTAAATAGTGTTAGCTAACATATTTTCTCCTCCGTCAAAATTATGAAAGTTATACATATTTATTAAAAGTACAGATAGAATTTTCATTTTGCTTTTTGCACTGACTTCAAAGAGATCATTTGATAACACACATAAAACATACTTTGTCAAACATGCATGTGCCTAAAGAAATGCACAGAACTTTCCAGTGTATGATTTTCCTTACAACTACTATATTATGTTATGAACAATATAAATATTATACTAATGGTGGCAGGTATGCTCAGATATACTCTGAACATGACCATCACACTACTTGAACGTGTGTAATCCTCACCATCCAGCAATAAAAAATGTGACAGGATTGATCAATTCATACATTTTGTAGATCAAACAGATTGGTGTGCTGTTCATCTCTCAAGTTACCAAGAGATACTCAACAGTAAATTAAGTGTTAAGAGGCAGTGTTATGAGAGCTAGCACTTTGAATACAAGTACTTAACTCAAAATGGAGTTCTGTTAGTGTTCTGTACTGTTTTAGTCACAAATAGGACAAAATATAGCTAGGATGACTGTGTGTGTATGTATACATTGTATAATGTATAGTATATACATGTAACTGAGAACAACTATGAGTATGGAAATGGTTGGGTTTTTTGTAGTCATTTGAAGACCTGTGGGAGAAAAACATTGTTTGACATAAACAATTACTGTAGATATATAGGACACTGAAGCCATGTTCAAGAATTAACTTGTTGAACATAATTTGTAATTATTATCCACATAGTTCAATATATTCAGGGAAATATAACCAGTATGACCGTGTGTCATAATGATTTCATGTGCACAAAGAATGATGTAATTTTGTAATTTGACGTCATAACTTAATGCGGCTTCCTCAGTGTAAACGCTTATCAAAATGACATCATTTCTGAAAATGACGTCATTTCATAGTATCTTTTTAGAATAGTTACATTTGAAACATTTTGACATGGTCCTAGCTTATTCTGCGTGAAAATAATATTTTGGATGATAAAGAAATTATTACACTTGCGTATGAATCGTACTGATTGTACAAAATTCGTGTCAGGATTCATGTATTACAATACAATACAATAAACCTGACACTCGTTTCGTAAAATCAGTATGACACACAAGCTCGTATAATAATCTCTATTTATGAGTCATTATATTATCGGCCAAGATCAGTTGAATTTGGTTTTGCATTTTAAAAAATCACCAAATTGCTTTACATTACTTTACATATCTGTTTTATATTGTTTTAAAGTGTCTTACACATCCCAGTTTTTCAAAGAATTTAAGCATTGACAATCCTTAGCACTTGATTTAAGCATGGATCTAGGTAGTATATAAATACTTATTGTTCAGTTCAAGCCATATTTATTTTAACTGCATCAGCTTTACCATATACACACGTTACAGTGATTCATTATCACATCGCAATTTGCTATGCAAGTTTCAGGAATCTCTACACAATTCTAAAACATTAAGTAGTAGTTGCTGATCAGTTCTTAAAAGTGATTAGCAACTTTCACATATACATTTTTTAATCAGAATATTCATTGTCATAGTATATTACACAGGGGCGTCGGAAGCGGTACGGCCATGGCCATACTACTTTTTGGGCCAGGACCTGTTTTTTTATCTTCCTATGGTGCTCGCATAATATAGATATCATCTTATACATTGCTTTCCTGGCCGTACCAACTTTTAATTGCTTCCAACGCTCCTGTATTGTTACTTGCATGTGCCTATACTGTTACAATGTAATACATGTACATACCTGGTAAATGTAAATATAGTGCCTTCTTGAAAGCATATGGAGTTGTCTCCCATTATTTAACTAAAACTGCTAGTAGTACTAATATTTCTACAACAGTTTGAGCAGTGAAAATATGTTACAATAAGTATAATTGGATGAATGTTTTTTGCAGGTATGTCAAAAGATGAGGTGGTGAGATGGACTGAAACAGTTCGTAATGGAAAAATTATGGATCTCCAGCCACCATCTTGGGAACGTTGTGGAAGGCCGAAGAATGGTTTTGTGGTTATGAAGGATGGAATAAAATTGTGTGCAAGATATCGGCATCCATTTAACAAGCTAGTATTAGGTATGACTTTTTTTTTTTTTTTTTTTTAACAAAGTCTTTTTACTTGTGATTACATAAATAATTGACAAACCCATTGAAGGCAGTGCCCATGACTGGTACATAAAAGGCTAGGTGTATGTGCTAACTGAGTGTATCTGGTCTGAGGGAAAGTGCTCCTTTTTAATCCTTTGGCACTAGTGAAAAAATATGAAGACTGTGTGCCAGATTTACCAAAAGTTTGATATTCAATAGCTGATGATTAATAAATCAATGTGCTCTAATGATGTCATTGAACAAAGCAAACTTTACTGTATGTTGATCAGAATGCATTTCAGTTTAGTCTCACTGCAAATGACCTTACCAGAATGAGCCAATACAAATAAAATATAAAATCCATTTCATGGCATATCTAATGCGTCTATTTTTCGTTATTTGTATATCTTATTTGTAGTTGGCCAATGATCACTTGTTATATCACACTATCTAATAGTACATGAATTGACAGTATTGTGAAAATTATTTAACATTCATTAAGCCGCAACAAGGTGAAAAACAAACAGGTTGGATATAACTTGCTTTCATCAAATAATAATACAAAGTAATTGTACATAGAATGTCGTATTTTGTTTGTCAATATAAATGTACATGTATTTTGTTTACAAATTTAATATTATATATAAATATATAATACATGTAAGCTGACCACTGTTTGACGCAGTCTTTGTTAACTGTTGTTCATAAATTCCTTTCCATTTCAGGTGAAGTGCTGTCTTTCTACTTGTCATTACTGCTGAAGATGGACAATGTGCCTGCAGTTCTGTTGTCACAAGTGAACAAAACGTCTTCAAAGTGGGAGGGGTCAGACCCCGGCAAACTTGGTTGGGATGAAAACCAGTATGTAGCACTCATACAGTGGATAGATGACATTGAACATGGAAAGTAAGTACAACATGTAGACTAGTTTAATGCAGGCCCGTAGCCAATTTCAAATCATGTGAGCCTCACCATAAGCCTAAACGACCCCCCCCCCCCCCCCCCCCCCCCCCCCCACCCCTCAAAATCCTGGCTATGGGCCTGTAATGTTACTTAATTTTTCAGTCCTTCACATTTGAACATATCAGGAGAATGATATACGGTCTATACCAGGCAAGTGATTTGTGTTCCATAGGAAAAATCTTGAGTAAAACTTCAAGTGCATGTTAACAAAAAGAAGTTTTGAATAGCACACACTGAACTATCACTGAATCTCTCTAATGATATTCAGACACTAGAGCGGGTTGGGGTTAAAGCAATTTCTTTTTAAACAACCAGGGACCCTGTTAACATATTTTAGATGTATGATAAAAAAACCCACTTCCAAGATAAAATAAAGGTGCGCTTGGGCATGCATGCAAGTGCAGTCATGCACCTCAGATAAGGACTAGTTATTGTTATGTTAGCATGTATACACTTGAAACTTGAATGTACTTTGGTAAATTGCTTTTGAAGAAAATTGCTAAGAATAAGTTCAATTGTTGACTATTATACATAAGATGGGCACCTTTTTTTTTCTTTTTTCTTTTTTCTTTTTTTTGAGCAGGTAAAAATCTTACAATGTTTTTAATATGATATACAAAATACATATTTATATATTTTCTATATATTTTAAAGTCATTAGTATGGAGGAAAAAGAAGACTGTTTGCAAATTAAGTTAAACTAATTAAGTTACTTTAAGTAAATAACTCAGGATTATCTAAATGTGTGTTACTTAATATAATATCTTCATTTTCAGTTCCCGTGTGCAGATGCCTCCATTGTTGTTTGAGATTTACAAAACTGGCAGCAGTCTGGACCAGAATATATTGACCAAGCATAAACTGCAACCAAAGGACATCTCTAACATCATACAGTGGGGAAGCATGATTATCTTTGACTATCTTACTGGGAATTATGACAGGTAGGCCTAAATATGTTTTACATAAACAGAATATTACAATCAAAAACAGAGAAACAATCTCTAGCAAAAGTAACATTTAAAAAACAAATAAACTAACAAAAATGCATGTAACAATTATTTTATAATGCCATACTAAATATATAACAGAATTCATTAAGGACCATGCAGCCTATAAAAAGAAGGAAAAAAGTTAATCAAGTACTTACCTTCAAAGGTTGTTTTTTAAAAACACAATATAAATCTTGTGCATTGTGCTAAGTAAAAATATAGACCTAAATTAACAAACATCTGATAAAGTTATATTGTAATTTAAGATAAACATTAAAGAACAATTGAAGCCATTCTAGAAAACTGGGAAACTATTGATTTCACTGTAAAAACAACAGCAGTTAAGACTTACCAACAGGACCAATCTCTTTCACTCCTTCTTCCTTTAATGTCGCACTGGAGTCTATTCAATCACCTTGCTGTTAATAAGACTGCCGTACGGAAATACACCTCTGTGCAAAGCGACAACTCATGATTAGGTTGACGACCACCACAGGCACTATATTCCATTAGATAATGGCTGTCAGTGAGATCGTCAATAGAGAAAATTACCTTCTACATGATTAAAATTAGCATTTGTTTGCCCTTTCTCTGATGCATCTATATTGGGTTATAATAATTTATTTAATATGTGTGGTGTTTTTTATTGATGCCTGAGAGGAAACTCAGTTTATAGTTAGTTAGTTTTCATTATATTTTTACAATGAAAATAAAAAGTTATATTTACCTCTCCTATTTTTCTTACTGTTACTGATGTCTACGCAGGATATGTTGATTAGTTGTTGTAATACAAGAGTTGTGTTTACCAAAAGTAGTTATGAATAAACTTGCACCAGTACTTATAATACTTGTTTGTTATTAGGTCAGTATTCGACTTAAGCAATAGTCCTGGGTGTTTGGGCTACTGAAATCAACTTTGGCCTTCCAGATTACCAAAGCTGGCAGTCCAACAAGCTACTAGTACTAGACATTTTCATAACACACACTAAATTTTCCAATGTCTAAAATGCATCTTTCAAGTCTGGGCACTCGTGAGACAAATGGCGTCAACAGTGTTAATTGCTCTACCACTCTGCACTTCAGGTGTAAATTGAGCAATATGATTATTTTTTTTACAAAAATGTGTATCCGTCTCTGACAGGGATTCTGTGACTGATTAAAAATCATTATACAGGTAACCCAATGGTTGAGGACAGAATATTGAAAAAAAGGCACTTATTATGATTTCACAAAACAGAGTCATATTGTATTTCATAATTTTCACGGAAATGGAAAATACATTTAGTTATTGTTTGATCAATGCTGCTGTTGATTATTATCATGTTACAGCACTAGACAATATGAATACTCAGTAAAGAGGTTTTGTAATTTTAAAAAAAGAAAAAAAGATCAAATTCAACTTATAAAATAAACATTTTATTTGAAATTTCAATTTTAACTTTATTTAACTCCGTACAAAGTGATATAGTAATATATGTTAGAATTAAATTCTTTAAAAAAAAGAAGAGTGTTATCCAAGGAACTAATACACATTACAGGTTAAAAACATTTCCTGTTTCCTTCCACAGATAATTGCATTGTACTGTTGTTTCTCATCTGATCAGCCTACCACCACTGTGACTGCCCATCTTAATCATTGGGGATCCATAAATTACCCCCTAAGTAACTACTTTCAATTTTGTCATCTTCACAGGTCCATACAGTATTAACAAGATTTACTAGATCGCATCATTTAATTAATATCAACAAAGGCCAAACCTATCGTGAATGGAGTGAAAATAAGGTTGTCAGTCGAGCCATTAATGTGAGAATGTGATTGCTTTTTTGGACAGTATATAATATATATATATATATATATATATATATATACACATATATATACATTCCTACAAGAGACATTTGTCTGTCAGTTAGAGAACAATTTCTTCTGAAGTTGAAATAGAACTTAAAATTAATGTTTAAACATGTAACAATGGGGAAAACGATGTGTTCTTCTTCATGTCTCAGGTTTTCAGTCAAAAAATAACTTAAGGGTACGTAATAAAAAACAAAACAGACTGTAACTGCCAGTACTAAGTGGTTATGGGTTTGAAATATTTGGACACCGCATTTCATGCTTTGACAAATTTTAAATAGCAGGGGCCTAATTCACAAAGGTCTCTTGGGCTCTGCTAGACAACAAAGCATCATCCTCTTTGCAAGTCTTTTTGCATTGCACTGCGATATCGCAAATTTGAGAGAGTTTAGTGAATTAGGTCCCTGGTCTATTACTATCAAATAATAAAAATGTATACATTAATTTCTAAGATTTTAGGGTACATAATTTTATCCTCTGTACCCTCTGGCAGTAACCCTGTGTGTAATTTGTTTCCAAGTGTATTATAACCACAAATTTCTCCAGCCATCCCCAACCAAAAACAGACAATGAAAAAGTTGAGCTTGTAAAAAGAAATGTTTACAGTAAAATATCTAGTGAATCAAGCATTTTGATTATGCATTTACAGTATACATTCAAGTGATAAAAAATAAATATATAGATTATTTACTGAGATAAGAAGTCATATTGAGGATGTGCAGTGTGCAAATACGTAATTAATCTACAATTAATGCAGCATGATCTCTGAATAATTTTATGACCAAATAAAAAAATAAAAAACTTTATTTACATGTACAAACTGAAATGTACGTTTGAAAGGTCATACTAATTCTAAATTGTTGTGTGCAGAAATATAAGATGTAAATAACCAAGTTATTCTATAAACCACAGTGAACATTTTGTGATCAGTTGAAAATTGAATAGCAACTACTATTTAACGTTTTAGAATTGTGTAGCGATCTTTGAAATTTGTGTAGTGAATCACGATGCGAAACTGAACAAAATGTTCCCTGAACCGATATGTAATTAAGTTGAGTGTATAACATGGTTTTTCGTCGTATTAATTTCCTATTTTCTCCACACAGAGTTGCAAGCATGCAGGATGGAGCAGAGGAACAAAACACACAAACAGTCATTCAGGACGACATTCGTAACTTGCGCAAATCAACCAAAACGGGCAAATTCTGGCTCATAGATAATGAAAGTGGCCTGTTGGATGCATATGAACTTCTATACAGGAGCTTTGACTATGGTGAACGATTTGTGCGCTTTCATAAACAAATGCTGCAGACAATGTGCATATTTCAGCACCCTCTTGTGGAAGCACTCAGAAATCTTCACAACAGTATTAAACCTCACGAGCTGCTAGAGCAGTTTGCAAGAAAATATGAGCCTTACTATGACAAGGTCCCAAGAGATCACACACACTCGCTGTTTCATACAATGTTTTCCAAAAGACTGTCCGACGTTATTTCTTGGATCCAGCATTGTGAATCTCGTGCCAAGAGGTGACACCCACCGAGCAGAATTAATGTTTTAATATTATTGTGACATTCTGTAATAAATATGGTAGAATCTGAGAAACAATTAATGTAATTTAATCTGAATATTACATTCAGTTCAAACTGACCAATAGCTTTTCAAGTGATGATAGCGTTATATTCTGATTCTACAAATTTGTAACAATGAATCTGGTGGTAAGTTTGCTCAGATTTGGGTTTGTGAAATCCATCTTAGGTTTCCAGAAATCAAAATACACATGTATGTAGGTGAAGTTTGTGAAAGATTTTTAAAGTAAAAAATGAACATATTTTTAATTAATCTTTACCGGGTATTCACACATGAAAAATGATGGATGAAACATCATTAACTGTCTGAAAGAATTGGCCACCCATTTTTCACTAGACTTTTAAATACCAACTGATGTAGCCAGCTGGTAACATTTAATATGAAATTAATAATAAATTAAATGTCATTTTTTCAAAATGGGGGGTGCATGGGGTGCTTCTTGGGCTGCTCTTTTTGATTAGCAGCAAGGGATCTTTTATATGCACCATCCCACAGACAAGATAGTACATACCACGGCCTTTGATATGCCAGTCGTGGTGAACTGCCTGGAACGAGAAATAGCCCAATGGGCCACCGACGGGGATCGATCCCAGATCGACTACACATCGAGCAAGTGCTTTACCACTGGGCTACGTCCCGCCCTCCAAAATAAAAATGAGGACAGGCCTTTATCCTGAGGGTGTAGGATTTATTTTGTTGTGGCCTAATGGTTATTTTACTAAAATCAGCTCATTTGTTTAAAATCAGATTGGGGATAACCCTCATGTGTTTGCCCTTGATTTGCTGATGCAGATTTCCCTCTTTATTGGTGATGCGTCAGTCGAGAGGTCACAGACTACATTTGTGACAATAAAACCACCAATATACATCTGCAGATTGGAAAACACAGATGGGTTATCCGCTGATTTTCGAGAATCCTTATTTAATTAAATGAAAAATCTTATTTTATTACTTAGAATCCAGTGAACTACAAGGAGCAGGATGTAACTTTGTGGTTAAAGTACTCCCAGGAGGTGTGACGAGTTGTTTGATTTTCATCGGTGGACCCATTGAAATATTTCCCATTCCAACCCAATCAACAAAAATGGTTTTATTAAGGCAGGGTTATGCTGTCATTTGTCAAATGTGATGAATTGAAGTTGAAGTATTTCATTACCATCACCAAAAAGCCATGCAATTTAAAATGGTGTTGTGTGTATATATACTGTGATTTTGGCTGATATATCCAAGGCCATAGTTTGTGCTGTCCTGTCTTTCAGGAATCAGGAATGCTGTGGAGTTTTTAATTCTTCAAGGCACTTTTGTTTTGCTATGGACTATTCAATTTTGTTTTCCATGGCATGTTTTTTGCAGTAGACATTTTCTTAATTGCAGGGGTTGGTGAATTCCTCTGTAGAAAAATGTAGTGTGTTTTCTCTGATGACTACATGTCAGAGTGACCAATGGTTTCACACCCAGTAGCTGATGATTAATTTATCATAGAGATGTCTGCTGCTTGCACACATTCCTAAATCATTTAGACAAAGTTGGAAGACATTGCTTTCTCATTACCTTCCAGCACTGGCATAGGAAGTGGGGGAGGGGGGAGGGCAAGGGGAGCATGTGCACCCTCACTTTTCAGATATTTTGCTTTATATTTGCTTAAACGTGTGTAAATATAAAAGATATAAAAGTGTGCCCCTCCCCCCCTTTTTGGCACTTTCCTACGCCACTGCCTTCCAGAATAAATGTATTAAACAGCTGAGATGAATCAATTAGATTTTTATTATTTGACGAATCTGAATTTTGTTTTATTTTATTTTGTAAATTAAAATTAGCATTGAGCAAAAAGATTTTCTGACCGATTTGTTGTCCAGCTTAAATGCTGTCAAAAGCTGTGGTATGTGCTGTCTTATTGCAAGAAAGTGTATATAAAAGATACGTTGTTGCAGCATTTGGAAGGGATTGTGGCCTCAGTGGGTTTCTTTCACCAAGTGACATGATTGCTATGTTTGATACCTAATAGCTGAGGGTCGGTAAACAATCCATTCCTTTTGGAAATTTCAGTGAATTACAAAATATGTATAAGACGAAATAGGACCCTTTGAGTGCAAGTGAGGAGTGAGCAGTCTAACCATCAAGCTATATTCTGCTCTCAAAACTCTGCAAACAGTTATTCCATAAAGGCAAATAGAATAAAAAATTTGGTCAGGTCAGGTCATAGGACTTAACATGCATGTTCAGAGCAAGCTGTTGTAGTGCACACCTGTCATGGGCACAGGTGTCGACTTATGCCGGCTCCTTCGTCAAGGACAGGATGTTTGTTTCTCAGATTCTACTTTTATTTATGAGATGCTACTCAATGCTATATATATGTTACTCTTTTCACAACAGTTGAGCACTAGTGATCAGAAACAAATCATTGTGATATATTTTTTATTTTTATTTTTGAAATATTATATCATGAAATCCTCTAATTTGTCATTATAGTCCCAGATCCAGTAATCATTAAATGGCAATGACAAGAAATCCTACACTGATACTCTTTGTACTTGAAGATACCGAATTAATAATGTGTCCATTACTTCTGACAGTTATAAATAAAATCCTCCAGAGTAATTAACTGTCATAAAAGCATGGAATAATTTTCATGAAACAGATACCATCAGTAATGGTACATGTATGTATGTACATGATATTTAGGCTATATGTAAATCATAAAGTATTTATAAACAATTCTGATGTTTAAGCTAAAATATATTATTCACGTAACTCCAATAAACATTTATACTTTACAGCATGACAAAAGGCACATAATTGTTATATTAGTACATTTCAGTTGCTGTGCCAGGACAAAGTCCCAAATGTGCCACAGTAGTACAGTAGTTTTATTAATGAAATCGTGAATCTGTTTTAAATGTACTAAATTACCCAGAAGGAAAAGGTGATTTGATTCTTTGTTTTTATGCCAGTTACTGGATAAGTATTGAAAAAAGAATAGAGGCTCACATGTTTGGATTTGGTTTGGTATGCTAGATGCATCAAGCAAACTAAAGGTGCATCCTAACCAGCCGCGTATGATGCGAGCGATTTTTTTTAGAAACCACTGATTTCCATTGAAGCATCCTAACTGCACGCGCACGACGCGACAGATTTATATGTCGTGTTGCACGCGTGCGGTTAGGATACGGCAATTGAAATCAATGATATCTAAAATAATTGCTCGCATCTCGGGTGGCCGGTTAGGATAAAGCTTTATACCCGCTCTGAAATAACTCCATTTATAGCTATATATACAGATAAAACATGTAATTATGTTTGAAAAGATATTTAGTTTAAATATTTTATAGACAAAAACACTTTTTGTGGGGGGGGGTTTAATAAACCTTTTTGTACTTTGATCTGCCATTTTTGTTACCATGGCAAAAAAATATGTTAAAAAGTTACGAATTCAGATTTAAAAAATGTTATTACATGTACATACTTTTTAACAGGCAGTTTGTCTTTGTGACATATTGTTCAGTTGAAAATAATAGTACATTGGTGCATTCACAAAGTTAAGTTAATTAAGTTTTAAATTAAAATAGTTTGCTGTATACAGTACACCTGAAAGTATTTATTTTACTTGAATATGAACTTCATATTTATGTGCTCCAACTTGTACTCCAACTTGTACTCCTTAAAGTCAGCGGCATCTAGGGAAGGCGTAAATAACACCTGTCTGAAGGTTGATGCCAAGTGAAACAATATTTGTGTTTATATGTTCTCAGTGTATGGTGTGCACATGTAGTGCATAGCTATGTTAAAGGCACAGGCCCTAGTTTCAATCCGTAAAAACAGACACAAAGTTTGGTTGATATACAAACCTGTGACACATTTGGATAACATTACAAGAGAGTGAAACAAAGAGTCTGTGACATTGAAAAGGTGAAATATCGTTAAAGATAGACTAAAACTCTACTCCATAACTGTTGTTTCTCAGACACATATGTTAAGTTTTTTAAAATATGAAAATGCATTTTGTAACAGTAAAATGTAAGTACTGTTTGATTTCAGTGATCCTAAATGGCTGTAATAGTGAAAAAATATGCTGTAGTGTTTAATAGCTAGGGTCTGTCCCTTTAAAAAAAGAAAGACAAAAGTGGGTGATTCTTTCATTTTCTTAAAGTGGGTGGCATAATATGAGCCTTTTTCTAGGTAAATAATGTTCTACTTTTTTTTAGAGTGCCATAGTTCAATGCCAGACCAATATATATAATCAATGTACAGCATTGTGACTGGATTATTGTCACAGCACTGATGACTACAGTGTTTCAATATAGACAATATGTACAGGTAAACATTCCTGTGATACCCTGTTTACAAAGACTATTTTTCATGCAATACCTGTTGATAGTAGATGTAATATATTTGAGATGCCAGATAAACTTACAAGTGGTATGCTTGGTTATTGGGACACTTTCAGTGTTTTGATTGACTGCCAATAGTAACAAATGTCAATCAAAACATCAAAAGTGTGCAATAACCATGCATACTACTACATGTATTAAGAAACATGTACCATGCTCTTAAGTGACATTGCATGATGCGATAATTTTTTTTGGCTCAGTTAGAAGTAGATTGTATTACGCACTTTTGTCAGAGAGAATGCAACCTAAGCATGGTTCAAGTAACAAATATAACTGCTTCCCATAACAATACTTTGCATAAGAGCTATAAAAATTTGATGTACATTAATTATTACCCGCATTTCAACCACTCAAATTATTTGTTATCTTTACCTGATCAACTAAAAACACCCATAACATATATTACTGATTTTGAGTGTCTAATAATCCACACTCAGTTGGTATTCTGAATAAATAAACATTTTTTATTCTGAAAGTCTTGAAGTAAGCAATTTGATACTCAAAAAGCTTAATATAACATTTGCCTTTTATAATTCTGAGGGCAAGTATGATAAATGGTATTTTGAAGTTTCACTCCCCACAGGTTTTTAGTTCACATTGTTTAATGTTTGCCATGTTTACAAATTTTCACATTTTGCCATGTGTACAGTTGGTTCATGTTGCCAATTTTACAGTTAGTTCATATGTCATTTTTTGTCATTTTAACTTGTTCAAATTGTTACATATACCAAATTTGTTTATTAAACAATTCATCTCATACTGTTGTCTTATTTTATTTTGATTCTTAATGAGAACAAAATGTTCCAAAGTTAATAACATCCTGCTGCAAGTTCAACTCATGGAGAAACCAACAACATGAAAAGCAAAAATAGAGGAGATTTGTTTTTGTTTGAAATTTAATTTTTTTTTTGCTATAAACTCACCAACCATTTTTTAAATATGTCATTTGGAAGGCATTTTATTATTAAAATTACCTGGATTAGGGAGAAAAAAAAAAAGGATAAAAGTTTTTGGTGGGTTACAGCACACACTATTTGTAAGTACATGTATAGTACATCCTAAAATGAAATACTACACCAATTGGAAGAAAACCTACGTTAATGAAATGTCAACAAGAAAAATAAACAGCTAACATTTAATATAGGCCAGTTAGATGATTGGAGTGAATGGAAAATTAGTTCTAGCCCTAGCAGAGGTACATGTAATTACATGAAATTGTTTTTATTGTGCTTGGTGGTAAGACAATTGTCTTTTGATGTCTAGTGATACAAACGTGAAAGTTAAATTTTGTTTTGCTTAATGTGTGGCCTGGATGGCCACAGAGACTAGTATTTGTCATGGTTGGAGAGTCTACATGTAGGACCAGGTTGTGGAAGTGGGCAGCGAAAGAAACTGAAAGATTGTAGGAGCTGCCAGATCAGCAAAATATAGGATGAAATTCAAAGGAGAGAAAAGAATAGGGGCAATGAAAAACAATTGTTACTTGCCACTAAAAATAAGATAATTGCATTATAACCTACTAATCACATCTAAATTTATTGTACCTATTTTTTAGTATTTCAGTGCTTCTTTGAAAATGGTACCTTTTTGATCCACAGACTTTCGCCGTTGAATACACAATTAATTAGACAGTAATTTTATCTCAATTCCCTCTGAAATATTGCCTCAATACATGTCAAACAGATAGGAAAAAAGAATCTCTTTGGACACAAAATTGTTTTTTTCACCAAAATACATGTAATTAGCAAAAAATTGGGACATCAGAAATGACCATTGTTTTAATGTTACCATTAAATATAAGAACCAAATTTTCTAAAACACTAATGTAAACAAACAATCTGAGAGTACTGCCCAACAAAACGTTCAAGGACCATAACTGTGAAAAATGGGTAAATCACCATGAAAGTCAAATCTGATCTGTAACAGTACATGGGAAAGCTATACACAAAATTTCAGCTCGATATCTTAAGGAATGAAAAAAAAAAAGCTCCGGAATTTTTTAAAATTTATTTCCAAAGTTCAATGGCCATAACTGTCAAAAATGGGAAAACTATATGTGGGACAGACGGATGGATGGAGATGAAACCTATAGTCCCCTCTGGTTGGAACAGTAGGGGACTAATAAAGAAGAGATTTTAATATTGATATTTATGTTCATTTTATCACTCTATGGCCAATTCAGGGCAGGATGTAGTTCAGTGGTAAAGTGCTTACTTGGTGTGCAGTCTGTTTAGAATTGATCCCTATACATGGGGGCCCATTGAGTTATTTCTCATTCTAGCCAGTGCACCATGACTGGTGTATCAAAGGCCATGGTTTGTGCTATCCTGTCTGTGGGATGATACATATAAAAGATTCCTTTTCACTAATGGAAAAAAATGTAGCGGCTTTCCTCTAAGATTATATGTGAAAATTACTAAATTATCAATAGCCGATGATCAATAAATCAATGTGCTCTAGTGATGTTGTTAAACACACTATAGCCAATTATTATACATACTGGTAATGATAAGATTGTTTTTAATATAGTTTAGTCCCTACGCACAAAATTACTCTTTGGATACATGCTCTTTCCACTTTGACATCCTCTCGGCAATTACTGTGCCATGTATTGGGAAATCACTTTTTCTACAGGACAGGATTTTAATGGCATGGGCAGTGAACTCATCTTATTATAGGTTAACGTGAATATCAGCAAATAATCTGTTCAAATTACTATGCAGCAGACCTTTTCATAAAATTCAAAAAACAATTGTCTACATTTTTAATAGCACAAAATAAGTGACATCAATATTACAGAATATAAAGTAATAATGAAAGTACATGTATAATATGCATATTAATTAAAACATCAATATGGAAGATATTAAAAATGCATAAAACAGTTTTGTTTAAATCTCTCTGTACCAAACACCATGTTACAGCTGTTTGGTGACACCCAGCACTGTTTAATCAGTGGCTATGTCATACTTGTGATTTATGATTCAGAGTTACAGAATCTATTTTTGACACAAATGACATCATATGCAGCCAATATTTTGCAATTATACACAATATCAAATATTTTCTTTCATTAAGATTTTTGTTTGTGTTGGAAATTGTCATTATCCACATTCACATCCTACAAAACTGTCTTATAATGGAAACACGTCTTTGTTTGGTAAATCTCATGCAAACTGAGCAGATTAAGAGTCGATTTGTTTTCCTTGTTTTTTGTTTATTCACAAACACAAAATGTGTGTATTCTGTGCCTTGTATACACTACACGTCACTTAATTGCCTTCATTTCACTTGACAATTTCTTCCAAGCCAAGCACAAAATTCCACTCATCTGAAAATTGACCAATATTTATTTATTCTGTAAATCAATATGAAAGATAAACTTGATCAGTTACAGTACATGATAAAGAAATGTACAAAATTTCATTTCAATATTTCCAGGCACTGCAAAACAAGTCTGAAAACAAGTCTGAAATCTCCTATGTTCAAGGGCCAAAACTCTGTCAAACATGGGCCATTTGCAATGAAAGTCAAACTTGATCTGTAACAGTACATTATAAAGCTATACACACAGTTTCAGCTCAATATCTCAAGACCTTCTGAAAAAACAAAAAGGCTGGAAAACAAATTTTCACATCTCTTAAGTTCAAGGGCCACAACTGTCAAAAATGGGTAATTTACAATGAAAGTCAAACTTGATCTGTAACAGTACATTATAAAGCTATACAAAACATTTCAGCTCAATATCTCAATAGCTCAAGGCTTTCTGAAAAAAAGAGTCTGGAAAACAAATGTTGACATCTCCTAAGTTCAAGGGCCATAACTCCGTCAAAAATGAGTAAATCACCATGAAAGTGAAAACTTGATCTGTAATGGATGGACAGACAGACACACAGATGGACAGACAGAAGGACAGAAATGAAACCTTTTAGTCCCCTCCAGTTGGGGACTAAAAATGGTTGTTATGGGATGTAATATCACTCTACAATAGGACAATTCCACATGTCAAGGGACATGAGAGGAAAAAATAAATATTTCATTATACAAAGGGTCAAAATTAATTCACAAGACATCCAATTTGCAGAAAAGCTAAACATTCTTGTTCACTCACACGTCATTCCTAATGCTTCTGACATCAGTCACACGTCTTTCCTAATGCTTCTGACATTAACACATATCACATAATTTCAAAGCTAACTCTGACTAAAAAACGGGAACATTAAATCCCTTCCATCAAACTGGCTTCGATACTTTATGTTACTCAATTTATAATGTCAGTAGCTTCACTTTACAGAATGCATGCATTTAAAATATTTTATAAAAATAGGTTGCCAAAAATTATGATTTGAAACAAGGTGCTCGGTCTATGTAACGGCTGTCACAAAAAATATGAATTGTTTATTTGAGAAGAAAATCTGAAGGTGTATAATCATGTCCTTTGTAATTCTCTTAGCACTAGTCAAGGTAAAGATAATAAATATGTCAATCAGTCCTGAAATTATGATTTTAATTTGATAGAAGAAAGGAAACTGTAACATCTGTCACATGTAACCTCTGTCACAGGAAAAAGTGGGAGTCAGTAACTTCTGTCACATTCTATTAAGTCAGAAAAAAGTCTTCATTTAGCATCTTTACAACAAAAGGTGGTTTTACTATTTTACCTACAATTATTTAGTACTATTAGGGACTATCCTGAGGTTTCTGCTCTAGAAAGACTTTCATTTGTTCCTGTTATGATAATCACCATTCGTATTATTTGAATCCTCAGTTTTATATGATTCCCACTTTTGTAGTTAACCAACCACATGGCAATACACATGATCTTCTGTTACCACGCTTTGACTTAATATGTTTATTTAGTCAACCAACAAATAACTAGAAAATATAACATGGTGGCAGCTTGTTGAAACGAACCATTTCTCGCACAGTTGTAAGTGTAAACCCACTGACATTCTTATTGCTCGATTAAATCGCCAATCGGTCAACGAAACACGAGTGTCAAAAGCGACATTAAAATGGCGCGAATTCCATTAATGGATTGGTCATCAACCGACGTTGGGGAAACATTTAGTTTATTCAAACAAACGATACAGTTATACTGTGCAGATGAAGAAATTACCGAACCAGTAAAGATTGCTCTGAAAATAAAACGGGGAATTGGTAACGATGGACTTCGTAGATTAAATGCTTCTGGTCTATCAAATGACGAACTTGATAACCCAAACAGCCTATGGGAATATTTTGAGAAGCAGTTAAAGCTGCAAGTCAACTTCAGAGTATATAGACTAGAACTTATGCAGTTTCGCCAGAAAAGCACTGAAAGTGTAGATGAGTTTGTCACTTGTTGTAAAACATTAGCCCTAAAATGCGAATTTTCGAATCCGGAACTGCAAGAACGAATTCTTGAACTTCTCATAGCAAGTACACCATTCGAATCCTTCCAACATGACCTACTAGGCCAACCTAAAGGTTATGATCTTGCACGTGCATTAGATGAAGGAAGACGATACGAAGCAATCAGTGCAGGACACCAACAAGTTAAAGGTTTGCACACACCAAAATCTGAAAATATATTCGAATTCAAACACAAACTCAAAATGTGTTCTGATTGTGGTTTGAAGCACAAGTTCAAATCATGTCCAGCCTATCACGACACATGCAATTCGTGTGGTGCCAAAGGACATTGGTCGAAAATGTGTCGCAAAACTAAAAACCGCAAAAAGCCGAACATCCGACGATGACGATCTAAAAGTCGTCAGCCTCATCAACGTTCACATAATCACCGCAAATTCAACGAAGTTAAAGCCGAAGAACTGTCTGACAGTGAAGAGTACTCTCTGACCTACCACTCAATCACAGTATCAGACAAGTGCATGGATACAGTCGACAAAATGTCACGTGATAATGCCTTCACAACACTGAAAATTCAAGCACCAAATATCACAGGAACGCACAACTTGAAACTAAAAATCGACACCGGCACTTCAGGTAATACCTTACCTATTCGAACGTACAGGCAGATGTACGGTGAAAAGCCATTCGGTGAAATTCTTGAACCACTACAAAACGTAACGCTTTCAGCTTACAATGGCGAACAAATCAAATGTGTAGGAACTATCAATTTGAAATGCCAGTTCAATAACTCTAAATACCATGAATCTCTTTTCTATGTCGTGGATGTGCCAGGTCCAGCAATTGTAGGATTACCAACATGTGAAATCCTAAAATTAGTCACAATAAACTGCGAGTGTGATACTCTTCAAATGTCAAAATCATATAATTCCGTGAAAGACCTGAAGAAGATATACCCACAGCAGTTTGACAACATTGGCAATTTTGAAGGAACAGCAAAACTGTACTTAAAAACATGCAGAGCCATACTGTGATCCTCCCAGGAAGTGCAGCATACATCTTAAAGACAAGATCAAGGCTGAACTTGGGAAGTTAGAAGAATCAGGAGTCATACGAAAAGTCAATGAGCATACAGATTGGTGTTCGTCGATAACATACGTCACAAAGAAAGATGGATCCATCCGAGTGTGTCTCGATCCTTTTCGACTAAACCAAGCTCTTAGACGATGCCCGACTAAGATACCAACACTGGAAGAAATCAATCCGACATTTGCAAAGGCAAAATTCTTCTCAAAACTGGACGCCAAGGCAGGTTATTGGTCTGTACACCTCGACAAATCCAGTCAACTCCTCACAACCTTCAGAACGCCATTTGGAAGATTCTGCTGGACAAGATTACCGTTTGGGCTATCAGTTAGCCAAGACATCTTTCAACAGCACATGACAGATACTCGAAGGTTTGCCAAGTACCGTCGGTATCACCGATGTCGTGTGTGTTTGCAGAGAAACAGAAGAACACGACCACAATCTAACCATGCTGATGGAAAGAGCGAAAGAAAAAGGTCTGGTTTTCAACTCGGACAAATGTTTTATCAAAAAAACATCAATCGAATTCTTCGGGAACATGTATACCGACCATGGTATCATCCCTGATCCTGCCAAAGTCAACGACATCAAAATGATGCCTACCCCAGAGACGAAAGAAGATTTACAACGCTTCTTAGGTCTCATGACGTACCTGAGCTCTTATATTCCAAATTACAGCGCAGAATCAAAACCATTGAGAGAACTACTGAAGAAAGACGTATTGTTCCTCTGGGACTCCAATCACCAAGCATGTCTAGACAAGCTCAAGACTCTGGTGACTGAAACATCATGTCTCGCCTATTACGACGTTGAACAACCCCTAACACTCGAGGTCGATGCATCTCTCAAAGGACTGGGTGCAGCACTGCTACAAGACAGGCCAATAGCATTTGCTTCCAAATCCTTGACGCCAACGCAGTCGTCTTACTCAAACATCGAACGAGAAGCACTAGCCCTGGTGCATGGAATTCAGCGATTTCACACATACCTCTACGGTCGCAGATTCGTTGTAATCACTGATCACAAGCCACTTGTGATGATACATCAGAAACCACTAAATCGTGCCCCTCCACGTCTTCAACGCATGTTCCTGAAGCTGACAGGTTATGATTTTGATCTGATTTACCGACCAGGCAGTGAAATGACATTAGCTGATACACTATCACGACTACCAAACCCGGCGAACAACAAAGAAGTTGAGTTAGACGTCCGAGTAGACAACATGGATATCAAATTGGATCTCATCAATTTTGGCAGTCTCAAACAAGAAGAATTGAAGAAAGAAACCAATGCCGATCCAGAACTGAACATTCTGAAAGAAGTCATCATCACAGGATGGCCAGACAACCTGAAATTACTTGTTCAAGCCATTCGTCCCTACTGGTCATACAGAGACGAGCTAGCAGTGGAAGATGGAATACTATTCAAAGGGAGACAAGTTCTGATTCCAAAATCTCTACAAGGAGATATTCTCAATCAATTACACGCTTCTCATCAAGGAATCGAGAAGACACGGAAACTCGCTCGTGAATCCGTATATTGGCCGCTGATCAATAATGACATTGACAGACTTGTCAAAAGTTGTTCCTTTTGCCAGGAATTGCAGTCCCAAAATGCTCCAGAACCATTACAGCCACACGAAATTCCAACAGCTCCATGGAAGAAGCTAGGAACAGATTTATTCCAGATAGAAGACAAGCACTATCTCGTTGTTGCAGACTACTTCTCGAAGTACCCGTTCGTAAAGCAAATTACCACCCCAGTGACGAGCAGTGCGGTAGCTCGTGAAATGAAATCTCTGTGTGCTATATTCGGTAAACCAGACTCCATAATAAGTGATAATGGTCCACAGTTCACAGGACAGCCATTCCGCGATTTTGCCCAAGAATGGGGAATCACACTGTTGACATCATCACCGCATTATCCCAGGTCCAATGGTTTTGCTGAGCGAATGGTCGGCACAGTAAAACACATCATTATCAAATGCTTGAAAAACAATCAAGATATCGACAAAGCGCTACTACATTTTCGAGCAACACCTGCATCGTCAAATGCACCGTCGCCAGGCGAACTACTGTTCGGGAGAACCATATCGACAACATTACCATCTAGACAAGAAACAAACCTCACCACTGCAGAGCAGAGAAACGCTCTATCACGAGATCAAGAAACCATGAAATTCTACCACGATAAACATTCATTGCCCACCGACCTACCGAAACTCTATCCAGGTCAACCGGTACGCATTCTGGATCATGCAACCAAGGCATGGACTCCAGGCAAAATCCTCAGGCAAGACGACAACTCGCCCAGAGCATACCTTGTTATTACTGCCGGTGGCAGTACACTACGCCGAAACAGATCTCAGCTCCGAGAGATGTCACTACTCAAATACTCCGATGTTGTTAAGTCATATCCAAGGAAAAGTGCAGAGAACATCACTGTCAAGAAACATGTAACATTTGATCTACCAAAGCAACGTGATGAACTACCCAAACAAATCACTAGTCAACCCCCTACTGACAATGTAAACTCAAACGTGCATGCTCCATGTGACAGTGAACTAAAAAGATCCAGATCAGGTCGCACGATCAAAGCACCGGCTCGATACAATGACTAATAACAATTGCAAAGTGACAATCGTAGAGTAACCAGTTACACCTATCCATTATAAAGTTATCATCATGTAAAACAACTTGAGTAACAAATATTTCATTTTATGTTCTGGTTAGCCAATCATTCATTCTAAAAAGTAATATTTCATTTTATGTTCTGGTTAGCCAATCATTCATTCTAAAAAGTAATATTTCATTTTATGTTCTGGTTAGCCAATCATTCATTCTAAAAAGTAATATTTCATTTTATGTTCTGGTTAGCCAATCATTCATTCTAAAAAGTAATATTTCATTTTATGTTCTGGTTAGCCAATCATTCATTCTAAAAAGTAATATTTCATTTTATGTTCTGGTTAGCCAATCATTCATTCTAAAAAGTAATATTTCATATTATGTTCTGGTTAGCCAATCATTCATTCTAAAAAGTAATATTTCATTTTATTATGTTCTGGTTAGCCAATCATTCATTCTAAAAAGTAATATTTCATATTATGTTCTGGTTAGCCAATCATTCATTCTAAAAAGTAATATTTCATATTATGTTCTGGTTAGCCAATCATTCATTCTAAAAAGTAATATTTCATTTTATGTTCTGGTTAGCCAATCATTCATTCTAAAAAGTAATATTTCATTTTATGTTCTGGTTAGCCAATCATTCATTCTAAAAAGTAATATTTCATTTTATGTTCTGGTTAGCCAATCATTCATTCTAAAAAGTAATATTTCATATTATGTTCTGGTTAGCCAATCATTCATTCTAAAAAGTAATATTTCATATTATGTTCTGGTTAGCCAATCATTCATTCTAAAAAGTAATATTTCATTTTATGTTCTGGTTAGCCAATCATTCATTCTAAAAAGTAATATTTCATTTTATGTTCTGGTTAGCCAATCATTCATTCTAAAAAGTAATATTTCATATTATGTTCTGGTTAGCCAATCATTCATTCTAAAAAGTAATATTTCATTTTATGTTCTGGTTAGCCAATCATTCATTCTAAAAAGTAATATTTCATATTATGTTCTGGTTAGCCAATCATTCATTCTAAAAAGTAATATTTCATTTTATGTTCTGGTTAGCCAATCATTCATTCTAAAAAGTAATATTTCATATTATGTTCTGGTTAGCCAATCATTCATTCTAAAAAGTAATATTTCATATTATGTTCTGGTTAGCCAATCATTCATTCTAAAAAGTAATATTTCATTTTATGTTCTGGTTAGCCAATCATTCATTCTAAAAAGTAATATTTCATATTATGTTCTGGTTAGCCAATCATTCATTCTAAAAAGTAATATTTCATTTTATGTTCTGGTTAGCCAATCATTCATTCTAAAAAGTAATATTTCATATTATGTTCTGGTTAGCCAATCATTCATTCTAAAAAGTAATATTTCATATTATGTTCTGGTTAGCCAATCATTCATTCTAAAAAGTAATATTTCATATTATGTTCTGGTTAGCCAATCATTCATTCTAAAAAGTAATATTTCATATTATGTTCTGGTTAGCCAATCATTCATTCTAAAAAGTAATATTTCATATTATGTTCTGGTTAGCCAATCATTCATTCTAAAAAGTAATATTTCATTTCATATTATGTTCTGGTTAGCCAATCATTCATTCTAAAAAGTAATATTTCATATTATGTTCTGGTTAGCCAATCATTCATTCTAAAAAGTAATATTTCATATTATGTTCTGGTTAGCCAATCATTCATTCTAAAAAGTAATATTTCATTTTATGTTCTGGTTAGCCAATCATTCATTCTAAAAAGTAATATCATATTATGTTCTGGTTAGCCAATCATTCATTCTAAAAAGTAATATTTCATATTATGTTCTGGTTAGCCAATCATTCATTCTAAAAAGTAATATTTCATATTATGTTCTGGTTAGCCAATCATTCATTCTAAAAAGTAATATTTCATATTATGTTCTGGTTAGCCAATCATTCATTCTAAAAAGTAATATTTCATATTATGTTCTGGTTAGCCAATCATTCATTCTAAAAAGTAATATTTCATATTATGTTCTGGTTAGCCAATCATTCATTCTAAAAAGTAATATTTCATATTATGTTCTGGTTAGCCAATCATTCATTCTAAAAAGTAATATTTCATATTATGTTCTGGTTAGCCAATCATTCATTCTAAAAAGTAATATTTCATATTATGTTCTGGTTAGCCAATCATTCATTCTAAAAAGTAATATTTCATATTATGTTCTGGTTAGCCAATCATTCATTCTAAAAAGTAATATTTCATATTATGTTCTGGTTAGCCAATCATTCATTCTAAAAAGTAATATTTCATATTATGTTCTGGTTAGCCAATCATTCATTCTAAAAAGTAATATTTCATATTATGTTCTGGTTAGCCAATCATTCATTCTAAAAAGTAATATTTCATATTATGTTCTGGTTAGCCAATCATTCATTCTAAAAAGTAATATTTCATATTATGTTCTGGTTAGCCAATCATTCATTCTAAAAAGTAATATTTCATATTATGTTCTGGTTAGCCAATCATTCATTCTAAAAAGTAATATTTCATATTATGTTCTGGTTAGCCAATCATTCATTCTAAAAAGTAATATTTCATATTATGTTCTGGTTAGCCAATCATTCATTCTAAAAAGTAATATTTCATATTATGTTCTGGTTAGCCAATCATTCATTCTAAAAAGTAATATTTCATATTATGTTCTGGTTAGCCAATCATTCATTCTAAAAAGTAATATTTCATATTATGTTCTGGTTAGCCAATCATTCATTCTAAAAAGTAATATTTCATATTATGTTCTGGTTAGCCAATCATTCATTCTAAAAAGTAATATTTCATATTATGTTCTGGTTAGCCAATCATTCATTCTAAAAAGTAATATTTCATATTATGTTCTGGTTAGCCAATCATTCATTCTAAAAAGTAATATTTCATATTATGTTCTGGTTAGCCAATCATTCATTCTAAAAAGTAATATTTCATATTATGTTCTGGTTAGCCAATCATTCATTCTAAAAAGTAATATTTCATATTATGTTCTGGTTAGCCAATCATTCATTCTAAAAAGTAATATTTCATATTATGTTCTGGTTAGCCAATCATTCATTCTAAAAAGTAATATTTCATATTATGTTCTGGTTAGCCAATCATTCATTCTAAAAAGTAATATTTCATATTATGTTCTGGTTAGCCAATCATTCATTCTAAAAAGTAATATTTCATATTATGTTCTGGTTAGCCAATCATTCATTCTAAAAAGTAATATTTCATATTATGTTCTGGTTAGCCAATCATTCATTCTAAAAAGTAATATTTCATATTATGTTCTGGTTAGCCAATCATTCATTCTAAAAAGTAATATTTCATATTATGTTCTGGTTAGCCAATCATTCATTCTAAAAAGTAATATTTCATATTATGTTCTGGTTAGCCAATCATTCATTCTAAAAAGTAATATTTCATATTATGTTCTGGTTAGCCAATCATTCATTCTAAAAAGTAATATTTCATATTATGTTCTGGTTAGCCAATCATTCATTCTAAAAAGTAATATTTCATATTATGTTCTGGTTAGCCAATCATTCATTCTAAAAAGTAATATTTCATATTATGTTCTGGTTAGCCAATCATTCATTCTAAAAAGTAATATTTCATATTATGTTCTGGTTAGCCAATCATTCATTCTAAAAAGTAATATTTCATATTATGTTCTGGTTAGCCAATCATTCATTCTAAAAAGTAATATTTCATATTATGTTCTGGTTAGCCAATCATTCATTCTAAAAAGTAATATTTCATATTATGTTCTGGTTAGCCAATCATTCATTCTAAAAAGTAATATTTCATATTATGTTCTGGTTAGCCAATCATTCATTCTAAAAAGTAATATTTCATATTATGTTCTGGTTAGCCAATCATTCATTCTAAAAAGTAATATTTCATATTATGTTCTGGTTAGCCAATCATTCATTCTAAAAAGTAATATTTCATATTATGTTCTGGTTAGCCAATCATTCATTCTAAAAAGTAATATTTCATATTATGTTCTGGTTAGCCAATCATTCATTCTAAAAAGTAATATTTCATATTATGTTCTGGTTAGCCAATCATTCATTCTAAAAAGTAATATTTCATATTATGTTCTGGTTAGCCAATCATTCATTCTAAAAAGTAATATTTCATATTATGTTCTGGTTAGCCAATCATTCATTCTAAAAAGTAATATTTCATATTATGTTCTGGTTAGCCAATCATTCATTCTAAAAAGTAATATTTCATATTATGTTCTGGTTAGCCAATCATTCATTCTAAAAAGTAATATTTCATATTATGTTCTGGTTAGCCAATCATTCATTCTAAAAAGTAATATTTCATATTATGTTCTGGTTAGCCAATCATTCATTCTAAAAAGTAATATTTCATATTATGTTCTGGTTAGCCAATCATTCATTCTAAAAAGTAATATTTCATATTATGTTCTGGTTAGCCAATCATTCATTCTAAAAAGTAATATTTCATATTATGTTCTGGTTAGCCAATCATTCATTCTAAAAAGTAATATTTCATATTATGTTCTGGTTAGCCAATCATTCATTCTAAAAAGTAATATTTCATATTATGTTCTGGTTAGCCAATCATTCATTCTAAAAAGTAATATTTCATATTATGTTCTGGTTAGCCAATCATTCATTCTAAAAAGTAATATTTCATATTATGTTCTGGTTAGCCAATCATTCATTCTAAAAAGTAATATTTCATTTTATGTTCTGGTTAGCCAATCATTCATTCTAAAAAGTAATATTTCATATTATGTTCTGGTTAGCCAATCATTCATTCTAAAAAGTAATATTTCATATTATGTTCTGGTTAGCCAATCATTCATTCTAAAAAGTAATATTTCATATTATGTTCTGGTTAGCCAATCATTCATTCTAAAAAGTAATATTTCATTTTATGTTCTGGTTAGCCAATCATTCATTCTAAAAAGTAATATTTCATATTATGTTCTGGTTAGCCAATCATTCATTCTAAAAAGTAATATTTCATATTATGTTCTGGTTAGCCAATCATTCATTCTAAAAAGTAATATTTCATATTATGTTCTGGTTAGCCAATCATTCATTCTAAAAAGTAATATTTCATTTTATGTTCTGGTTAGCCAATCATTCATTCTAAAAAGTAATATTTCATATTATGTTCTGGTTAGCCAATCATTCATTCTAAAAAGTAATATTTCATATTATGTTCTGGTTAGCCAATCATTCATTCTAAAAAGTAATATTTCATATTATGTTCTGGTTAGCCAATCATTCATTCTAAAAAGTAATATTTCATATTATGTTCTGGTTAGCCAATCATTCATTCTAAAAAGTAATATTTCATATTATGTTCTGGTTAGCCAATCATTCATTCTAAAAAGTAATATTTCATTTTATGTTCTGGTTAGCCAATCATTCATTCTAAAAAGTAATATTTCATATTATGTTCTGGTTAGCCAATCATTCATTCTAAAAAGTAATATTTCATATTATGTTCTGGTTAGCCAATCATTCATTCTAAAAAGTAATATTTCATATTATGTTCTGGTTAGCCAATCATTCATTCTAAAAAGTAATATTTCATATTATGTTCTGGTTAGCCAATCATTCATTCTAAAAAGTAATATTTCATATTATGTTCTGGTTAGCCAATCATTCATTCTAAAAAGTAATATTTCATATTATGTTCTGGTTAGCCAATCATTCATTCTAAAAAGTAATATTTCATATTATGTTCTGGTTAGCCAATCATTCATTCTAAAAAGTAATATTTCATATTATGTTCTGGTTAGCCAATCATTCATTCTAAAAAGTAATATTTCATTTTATGTTCTGGTTAGCCAATCATTCATTCTAAAAAGTAATATTTCATATTATGTTCTGGTTAGCCAATCATTCATTCTAAAAAGTAATATTTCATATTATGTTCTGGTTAGCCAATCATTCATTCTAAAAAGTAATATTTCATATTATGTTCTGGTTAGCCAATCATTCATTCTAAAAAGTAATATTTCATTTTATGTTCTGGTTAGCCAATCATTCATTCTAAAAAGTAATATTTCATATTATGTTCTGGTTAGCCAATCATTCATTCTAAAAAGTAATATTTCATATTATGTTCTGGTTAGCCAATCATTCATTCTAAAAAGTAATATTTCATATTATGTTCTGGTTAGCCAATCATTCATTCTAAAAAGTAATATTTCATATTATGTTCTGGTTAGCCAATCATTCATTCTAAAAAGTAATATTTCATATTATGTTCTGGTTAGCCAATCATTCATTCTAAAAAGTAATATTTCATATTATGTTCTGGTTAGCCAATCATTCATTCTAAAAAGTAATATTTCATATTATGTTCTGGTTAGCCAATCATTCATTCTAAAAAGTAATATTTCATATTATGTTCTGGTTAGCCAATCATTCATTCTAAAAAGTAATATTTCATATTATGTTCTGGTTAGCCAATCATTCATTCTAAAAAGTAATATTTCATATTATGTTCTGGTTAGCCAATCATTCATTCTAAAAAGTAATATTTCATATTATGTTCTGGTTAGCCAATCATTCATTCTAAAAAGTAATATTTCATATTATGTTCTGGTTAGCCAATCATTCATTCTAAAAAGTAATATTTCATATTATGTTCTGGTTAGCCAATCATTCATTCTAAAAAGTAATATTTCATATTATGTTCTGGTTAGCCAATCATTCATTCTAAAAAGTAATATTTCATATTATGTTCTGGTTAGCCAATCATTCATTCTAAAAAGTAATATTTCATATTACGTTCGTGTTAATCGATCATTCCTTCCAGAAAGGGAGATGTTATGATAATCACCATTCGTATTATTTGAATCCTCAGTTTTATATGATTCCCACTTTTGTAGTTAACCAACCACATGGCAATACACATGACCTTCTGTTACCATGCTTTGACTTAATATGTTTATTTAGTCAACCAACAAATAACTAGAAAATATAACAGTTCCCCCCTCCCCCCCCACAAAATAAACACACATCCTGCATTTTTTGGATTTTTTTTTTTTATTATTTTTTTTTTTTTATATAAAAGCTATCTTACGGTATCATGTTTTACTTTTAAAGATTTATATGGATAAATACATTTCGTATGAGCTTTGGCTGAAATATTTCATATTTCGTATGGTCTTTGCCAAAAATAATAAATTTGTATAAACAAAATAATTTGAGACACATAAGTATATACAAAACATTACAATCCAGAAATACATTGGTTATAGAGATATTTATATTCTAAGTAAGAACATGTAAATAAATAGCAATTTTAATAATTTAAAAATACTTTATTTGCCTAACATTTTTAAAAACGGCTACAAACTGAGGATGGTCCCTGTCACCCTTGTTTATACACTGAGCTATTTTCAAGACAATTCAATTTCAATTTCATCAGGCGAGATACTCAAATGTAAAGGTATATGTATGTACTCAAGAAAAAGATATTGCGTCACAAATTAACCACATATACTGTTGTGCTAATCAAAGTTGTGACTGGTGGGTTATTGAACACACTTTTCTGATTCATGATGGAACAAAAGGAAACGTTTAAATTTTGCGAATGTTAAAGAAAATCTAAATAGCCAATATTGCCTATATCGGTCTGGAAAAAAACACCTCAATGTCCGAAAAGCAGTGTTTTCTGTTACTGGACATCAAACAATTGTCTCTGGTACCGAGTAAAGAGGATTACTCACCTTGCGTGTAACAGAAACATGGCTCACGGCTTTAGGTATTAACAATTAATATACCAGTACATTTGGTAGCTGAAACAATTAACATTTATTTGTCACTGATTGGTGTGGCACTCCTTAGTAAATAGCAGAGAAAAAAAATCACCACTTAAGTAAGCTTGTTCGGTAGCCTGTTATTTCTGCATTATTTTGAGTTTTATTTCCGGAACGAGAATACTCAAGCGCAAATGTGTAGTTTTTATCACAGGGTGGAGAAAGGCTGGAATAATTTAATTCAATGTGTCTAGCAATTCAGGACAAACATGAGTAAACGGACATTAATGGTCATGATTTATAATAATTATTGTAAATTGGCAAAACAGAACAATTTAGTGCTACTTACTAGTATGTAGTTTTGACATCCAATAGCCGATGATTAATTAATCAATGTGCTCTAGTGGTGTCGTTAAACAAAACAAATTTTTTTTTAGTATTTCTGAACAAGAAGTTTGTTTTGTTTAATGACACCACTAGAGCACAATGATTAATTAATCATCAGCTATTGGATGTCAAACATTTGGTAATTCTGACTCAGTCATCAGAAAAAACCCGCTACATTTTTCCTAATACAGCAAAGGATCTTTTATATGCACATAGGATAGCACTTACCACGGCCATTGATAACCAGTCATGGTGCACTGGCTGGAATGAGAAATAGCCCAATGGGCCCACCGACAGGGATCAATCCCAAACCGACAGGGATCAATCCTAAACCGACCGCGCATCAAGCGAGCGCTTTACCACTGGACTACATCCCACCCCTATTTCTGAACACATCCCACCCCTATTTCTGAACATGTCTGTAACTGTATCAATAAATTGCATGATAATTATTATGACTGTGTTTTGGTTGTTTTTCTTCATGGTTTACTAGTGTATAAAAAATCAGACATCACCTAAGCACTCTAACCTGGAAAATAATGCATGCGTATAAATTTTGCGACTTGAGGTTGAGCGCAAATGACATGAAATTAATACGCACACAATTTTTTCCTGGTTTACAGTAGTGCATATACCTTCTGTAAGGGGCTGGACTGAGAGTCTAGCCTTGGTGAAGAGAGCAATATTGTTCAGCGGTCCCCCTGTCTCTTTATGTTGATGATGCAGAATCTTCAACTCGGAGAGTGGAATGTATCTCTTCAGATCACGTACATACTGTACATCAACCATGCACCAGCGAGGGTCGTCTTTCTTTGAAGTGCTGCAAATTGTCACAAGAAGTGTTCGTAATCATGTATTCATAAATAATTCCACTGATGTCATTCTATTGTACAATGAAACCCCTCTAGACCAGACACCAACTAAACCAAGTGAATTTTTTTTAGTTTTATGGAATATCTGATTTAGACAGATTATATTCTGTATCGATATTTAAAACGACACTGTGAAAAATTTCCAGTTTTAAGGGAATTTCTGTTTTACAAAAGGTCCAGTATTGTGGGGTTTACTGTACTTTGTATTTATTATTCTATGACTGGAGCCTTATGAGTTGATTTCATTTGTCTCATATTGGTAACATACTACAACAGCATGGTGTTAGGTGAAGATACAAGCATGTGCAAATTGTTTGACCATCGTTTTTCCTACACATTAATTAACACATGATTATTCAAATTATCATGTGGCAAAGTGTAAAGCAGATATTGGAGTAGTAAATCAGAACAGTAGAACGATGTGGAAACGATATTGCCAAGGAAATAACAACCAGCCATCAGTTGAATAGTAGCCAAAAAATAATAATAAATAAAATTTTAAAATTCACCCTTTAAAGGATCTACATGTATTCTGAGTTTTCTGCCTTTGCCATTATAACATGTTTATAACTAACAGTCTTTCTAATGACCAAAATTACATATTAAAAACATTTTTCTGTTTAGAACCTCAGTATATTCAATGCGTTTCTGATTTCCCTTATATCTGTAGTAAATCAAACTGCATTTTATCTCTCAATAATTCATATGTACGTGTAGGTCTTGAAAAAAAATCAATCTATACAGTGAAGTTTGAGCTACTACTAATATTAGGACAATTATAAACAGATTGTATGGTCATTAACATCCTAACAATGCCAGAAAACTCAGGAGAGTCCCTTTAATACCAGTACTAACATGTTTTAAAAACTGAATCCACTATATGAAGCACCAAATCCAGATGACGGGTGCTTTTTGAAAGTGTTTTCCACATCATCATTTATTATTATTAATGAACATTTCTGAGTCATTATTTATCTATGACTTACTGCATAGTCAGTGCACCACGACTTGTACATCAAAGGCTGTAGTATGTGCTATCCTGTCTGTGGAATGGTACAAACAAAAGATCCCTTACTAGTACTAATGGAAAAATGTAGGTTTCCTCTCTAGAACTAATATGTCAGAATTTCCAAATGTTTGACATCAAACAGCCAATAAATCAATGTGCTCTAGTGGTGTCATTAAAACAAACAAATTTTAAACTTTTTTCTACATAGCACTCTTTGGAAATTAAAGAAATATATTAAAATTAAAAAAATAGATTGTTCCTAAGATGCAATGTGCGGTGTGGACATGGTTTGTAATAAAACAATAAAAAACACTACCAGATAATTATTATCATTGGCTCAGACTTTGTAGGACCTTTGCTGCAATGAATGTGTGTTATTCAAGTGCTGTAATCTAATTACGATGGTTGATTTCTGAAAGTGCTTTCCCCATCATTTTTAATTATTAATGAACATTTCTGAGTAATTATTTATCAACGGCTTAATACATGATGTCGTATCTATACTTACTACAATGTAGGTACGTAACATAGTTATTATCATTTGCTCAGACTTTGTAGGATATTTTGCTAGAATGAGATCTAGAAGTGTTTTAGTAGTGTTTTATTTAACGACGCACTCAACACATTTTATTTACGGTTATATGGTGTCAGACATATGGTTACGGACCACACAGATTTTTAGAGGAAACCCGCTGTCGCCACATAGGCTACTCTTTTACAACAGGCAGCAAGGGATCTTTTATTTGCGCTTCCCACAGGCAGGATAGCACAAACCATGGCCTTTGTTGAACCAGTTATGGATCACTGGTCGGTGCAAGTGGTTTATACCTACCCATTGAGCCTTGTGGAGCACTCACTCAGGGTTTGGAATCGGTATCTGGATTAAAAATCCCATGCCTCGACTGGGATCCGAACCCAGTACCTACCAGCATGTAGACCGATGGCCTAACCACTACGCCACCGAGGCCGGTAGAATGAGATCTATCACTGAATACATCTTATTCAGGTGCTGCAAGTTATCATGCATTCTGTCAGTGCATATGGTATGAAAGTCTGCATGAACATTCTTGTCAGTCTTATAATGACGTGCTCCATCTTTGTTGAATAATTTCTATTGTTTTCTTTGTAACTGTTTATTTATTAATCCATTTTCACTACAATATTTTTTTTTTTTTTATGGATAACTACACAAAGAATGTACTTTTAATACAACTTAGTCTTGTTTGTGATGGAAAAAAAAGGTATATTTGTTTAATAACACATCAACACATTTTAAACTATGGCTATCTAACACATGTATATTACAACACTTTGTCAAGACAGAGAAGAAACCTGCTTTTGCCTCATAGGCTAGACTTTAGTGATAATACACTTTCCTATAGGCAGGACAATACATACCACATCTGAAAATCTGAGTCCCTCGAGGGTGATGTGACAAAATCAACTCCAGTTCAAAGTTCCACCACTGAACTACAAATTCTAGTGATAGTACAGTACAGACTTGCCTAAAGAATTTTTATTTTCATAACTTTGAGATTATAAGTAGATATGTTTTATTTTTTAACAATTTTATGCTTTGTGAATGGTTTCAATCCAAAATTGACATCCCAGCCCAACATGACAATTTTTGCAGTAGCTTTATGCTGTGTTCATTAAAAGTCATGAATTTATCAATCACAAGTTTAGAAGAGCGTTTGTTTGATGAAATAACCTGTGAACAAAACTTGTGAATGTGGACAGCATTTTCTGTCTCAATCATCACAACTCGTGGAAAAAACATGGAAGAAACGCAAATCATTCGTACAATTATGAGATAGGGTGTGTTAGATTGGAGTTACAGTGCAGACTGTCTATAAATCGCTTGAACACACTCCACTTGGTGAAGTCGTGTTCACAATTATGAGTTGGGGTGTGTTAGATTGGAGTGACAGTGCAGACTGTCTATAAATCGCTTGAACACACTCCACTTGGTGAAGTCGTGTTCACAATTATGAGTTGGGGTGTGTTAGATTGGAGTGACAGTGCAGACTGTCTATAAATCGCTTGAACGCACTCCACTTGGTGAAGTCGTGTTCACAATTATGAGTTGGGGTGTGTTAGATTGGAGTGACAGTGCAGACTGTCTATAAATCGCTTGAACGCACTCCACTTGGTGAAGTCGTGTTCACAATTATGAGTTGGGGTGTGTTAGATTGGAGTGACAGTGCAGACTGTCTATAAATCACTTGAACGCTCTCCACTTGGTGAAGTCATGTTCACAATTAAAAGTTAGATTGGAGTGACAGTGCAGACTGTCTATAAATCGCTTGAACGCACTCCACTCGGTGAAGTCATGTTCACAATTATGAGTTGGGGTGTTAGATTGGAGTTACAGTGCAGACTGTCTATAAATCGCTTGAACGCACTCCACTTGGTGAAGTCGTGTTCACAATTATGAGATAGGGTGTGTTAGATTGGAGTGACAGTGCAGACTGTCTATAAATTGTCTGAACGCTCTCCATTTGGTGAAGTCGTGTTCACAATTATGAGATAGGGTGTGTTAGATTGGAGTTACAGTGCAGACTGTCTATAAATGCTTGAACGCTCTCCACTTGGTGAAGTCGTGTTCACAATTATGAGATGGGGTGTGTTAAATTGGAGTGACAGTGCAGACTGTCTATAAATCGCTTGAACACACTCCACTTGGTGAAGTCGTGTTCACAATTATGAGATAGGGTGTGTTAGATTGGAGTTACAGTGCAGACTGTCTATAAATCGCTTGAACGCACTCCACTTGGTGAAGTCGTGTTCACAATTATGAGTTGGGGTGTGTTAGATTGGAGTGACAGTGCAGACTCTATAAATCGCTTGAACACACTCCACTTGGTGAAGTCGTGTTCACAATTATGAGTTGGGGTGTTAGATTGGAGTGACAGTGCAGACTGTCTATAAATTGTCTGAATGCTCTCCACTTGGTGAAGTCGTGTTCACAATTATGAGATAGGGTGTGTTAGATTGGAGTGACAGTGCAGACTGTCTATAAATGCTTGAACACTCTCCACTTGGTGAAGTCGTGTTCACAATTATGAGATGGGGTGTGTTAAATTGGAGTGACAGTGCAGACTGTCTATAAATTGCCTGAACACACTCCACTTGATGAAGTCATGTTCACAATTTGGCACTTGTGAAATCACGATATTCACAAGCACCAAATGAATGCAGCATTAAGAAAGAAAAAAATTGATGTAAGTTACCTATCATAATGGGGACTCTTTTTATCAAACTGTGTGTGATCACAATAACTCTCTCTAACAATCTGAAGAAAAAACAGACTCATGAATAAATATTTACAACTTATATTATCATAAAATATTCATAAGCAAAGCATTAATCAGTGGTTGCAAGTGTCTCTTAACAATACTAGAAAAAAATACAAGCTGATTGTCAAATCATTTAGACAAGTTTGGGTAATATGGTGAACTGTTTAGCAGAGATGACTGAAAGAGACAAAAGCACTCCTTGTGATTTGAGAGACAAGTACTGGGATGTGGAGTTGGAGAAGGTGATTGACAGAATGTAAGAAACAAGATGGACCTTAAAGGAGAAAACACAAAGGGGCCTGTGGAATAATAATCTGAATGTTCACATGCAACTTGACTTACTGAAACACTATCCTGAAAGCTATATGAAGAAATTTTTTTTAAAACAGTTTTAAAATAGCATAAATTTGCTAAATATATAATACAATGATACAAATAGAGAAACTGCATGTGAAGCAAAAAAACCACAAACAAATCAACATTAATTTTTGTTCACACTATAAACAGCTAAAACTAGAATGTCACAAGTTTCAACCACAAACCTTACAAATGCCTGCAATTCCTGGTTCTTTACAGTTGCTATGATAAAAGAAAACTTGATGCCCAATTTTCATCTGATCACGCATAAAATTGCGTGCCTGCAAATGTATGAGAAAAACAATATCTAGAGTTTGTCTACAAGGTAGTCAAATAAGGTTTGAAATCTTATAAAAATATCAAAAATAAACCCAATGGACTTGGGTTTTTACCCATTTCAATAAGTGGTACATCAAACACTGTGATATGTACTGTCTTGTCTACGAGCAAGGACATATAAATGATCTGTTGCAGTTTGTTGGTAGGAGCAGTGGGTTTTGTATCTCTCTCTGTCTCTTTCTCTCTATTAATCATCATCTATTGGATGTCAAACATTTGGAAATTTGACATATAATGTTAGAGAGGAAACCCTCTACATTTTTCTGTTAATAGCAAGGGATCTATTATATGCACTATCCCACAGACATGAAAGCACATACCACTACCAATACCAGTCGAGGTGCACTGGCTAGAGTGAGAAATAACACATGGGACCACTGACAAGGATCGATCCTTGATTGACCGTGCATCAGCCGAGTGCTTTACCAGTGGGCTACATCCCACTCTCCACAACTACATTTCCTCATTCTCTAGACTGAGTATTGGAAGTTTTTCTGATTAAACAATTTAATGCATTGGGTATTATGAAAGAAAAATACCTTTCATGAAAGTGATAACCAAAAGGGCCATAACTCTATATCTAAAATTATCAACTCACCAGTTAATCCAGTTACATCTGTGATACCAACTGCTGTCAAGACAAGACAATACTCATATATGTATTTTATTTATCACAAAAATAGAAACCTACACAAACTAAAATTATCAATCAAACCTGGTAATTTCGAACACCATCCCAGCATGCAGTCTGATTTGGCTCCTTCTTCAAATCCTCCAAACCAAACTGGAAGAAAGCAAATAATAAATGACCTGATATATTTATTAATTACAAACCTTGAATGAAAAACAAATTGAGGGAAGTGATTAATTGCTCCCCTAATTAAAGATTATGGGGAGCCAATTTAAGGATATTAACCTATTGATTATTGATCCTCTTGTCAGGGGTGGGAATTGGTGAACTGTAAAAAAGAGGAAATCTAGAGGGGTCCCGGAAATTCTTGAAATCCTAGGTTAAAGTCTGTGCCATCTGACACATTTTGGAGGAAAGGACGATTAAAATGCGAGGAAACGCAATGTTCCATGAGAGGAAAACAGCTGATCCGAGGAGAATTCCCAACCCTGTCTTGTTTTTAACATTCACATTCTAAGGAGAGCTAGCTATTACTCTCCTTGAACTAGTCTTAGGGGAGTGATAGAGAGCCAGAGTAAAAGTCCAAGCTTCTGAAAATTGCAACCCCAATCATCTCGTTAGCACAACGCTTGTGTTGATATTTTTTGTAATCCATTTTTCATTTAAATTAAATTTTGGACATCATTTACACAATAATGACAGATTATGCAAAAATTATATGGGTTACTTGAATTTATTTTTGAGTAACGCATAAATGGGTTGCTAAAATTTTCAATTCTCAAGAGGCCTAAAGCTCCCCTTAAATGGGGAGGTCTGCATATAGAGAATAAAAGGGTACTGATTTAGGCTATCAGTTTTATCCTGTGACAGTAAGAATGGGTAATGCTGTGAATAGGATAAGGCCAATTTAACATATGACATTTCAATCTTTTATTGTTTTTACCCTGCATTTCAACAAAAAAGTGGACAAATCATCTTTATTTTTAACTTTCGACATGCTCAAGCAAAACAAAGAAGCTTTTTGTGGTATGACATATCAAATTCATCACTTCATTCATGTAAAATGTTTACATTATATATTTCATGTAAACAAAAAACATTTCTAGAAAAATAAGTAATTTGTTTTTTTTAATTTACCATTTACACAAAACTTTATTTTTATATATATATATATATATATATATATATATATATATATATATATATATATATACATATACATACATACATACATACATACATACATACATACATATATATATATATATATGACGAAAATAATATATGCAACTGAAAATCTAGTCATTTGATGTAAATAAGATAGGTCAAACAGAACAAGCAATAAACTGTGGCAGTTTGTTAGTTTGTTTTAAAGTTAAACAGTCCTAATAACAGGTTAAAACAAACTGCATACATGAAGTAAAAAAAAAAACCCAAAACCCCAACAACCTCCACCTAAATTAGGCCTATAATCTGGGCTCATTAGGATGAAAAGATCATTTTGAACCCTAACAACAAAAAGATTACCTTAACATCGATGCCATTTTCAATACGACTGTCTGGCTCAGACTTCATTAACCAGTGGCTATACCCCAGACTCTCAGACAGCTTTGGAATCTTCGCCTTTCTCAATCGGACTTTACCTTCTCAAAATAATATTTTAAAAATTGTTTATAATTGAATAAATGTACACATGCTGCATGGAATGAAATCAGTATGCTAACAGACATTACAAATCCTCATGAAGGTTGTAGTATACCAAAGAGGATCTCACAAGGGCAAAGTGCACTTAACTTTGAATAGTGCATTAAATTCTGTTATGCCTGCCATTGGTAAAATATGGATAGAACTTGTCATAATGCAATAATGGACTGTACGATATAATTTCACAGGTTAATTTTATAAAGTGCCATATAATTCTTTTACGTCTTATATACATGTTGTCTTTCTCTCATTAAAATCATCTGTTTGACACCACACTGCAGGAATCTTTAGTAAGGTTGGGGGTGCTCTAGACTGGCAAGCAAAGTTTATAGGGGTGTTGAGAAATACTTCCCAGAAAAACGTATTAATTTTTTTTTTTAAATGCTGCAACCCCCCCCCCCCCCCAATGGACCCCGAAACCCTCCCCATGCATGTGTGCCTGAATAGCCTATATATTATTTATGCTGGGGTGTTATTAAACATTGATTCATTCATTACAAACAACTGTTATAAGTACTGGAAAATATTTCACGTCATAAAGGTACAATAACAGCAATCCGTATTTACAATTTTTCTCTTGAATTTCGATTCCGAATTTGTAAAACGGTCAGACTTTTGTATTTTTTAATAACTAAAAAAAAGTAAATAGGCCTACTATCTAAATAAGAAAATATACTGTCATGATCATTTTATTGCTAAAATAGTGAGAAACCAATAACAATTATAGCTGGCCGTTTTACCAATTTCCTTTTGTCTTTTTCTTTTAGGAGCCATGAGGTCCTATTTCAGTTTAAAGTTTCCCTCGCTAAATTGATGGTCCAAAGTCGTGTCCTGCACCTGCCGTCTGTACGCTTAGCGCATGCGTAAATCGTCAAACATTCCAAGATGGAGTTGTTGTGTGCGTTGCGACGATCATTTTTGTACGGCTAAAACAACATTGTTAGGGTGTTTAGGTAATACATTTGACTGCAATATGTGATTGTTTATATTTTATGAGATTTGAATATAGGTTTTGATACTTCGATTATAAGGTTATTGTCCAAATCTTATACATCCGATCGTTGTTAGCTGGTTGTTATGGAACTCTTGCGTTAAAATATTTTAATGTTAAATATTTTCTCACTTATTAACAGTACCAAAACATTATGACACCATGTCAAATACATAGTTGATGTAACTTATTTGTATTTGTTTGCAAGAATTATCAACTGCTCTAATCCATTACAAACTGACTTACATCTGTTGTATCAAATGATATGCTCCCCATTACTGGTGATTACAACCGTCCAAACTCGAAAACCGTACTATTTTAAAATGGGGCATTTCAAAATATTGACCACCGTTGATATGGTAACACATTTATTTAGGGAGCACTTTTAAAAACAAATAATAAAACATATTTGAGAGAAAAAAAGGTAAACATTATTTTGTGTCCAATATTATGAATATATATATATATTATATATACTAATATAATATATAGGCCTAGTGTATCATTACAGTTACATATTGCATTAACAGAGGTGCAGAAATGGAAATTATTTCAGGAAGTCAGGAAAACTGAATTTGGGAAAGATAGTGATGAAACCTATAGGTTGCATAGTACCAAAGAAGAGAGTACCGTGTCAAAGTTCGACGTGCACCGTCAAATATTTATGGAGTAAAAGCAGCTGTGGGTGTGATTGGTAGTAATATGTAACATTGATTATTTGTGCAAATACTATTATCCATTGATAATAAATAAATACACTTTTATTTGTTATACAGTTGTTATGCAGTATATACCAGAGGTTGAAACTAATGCGGGGTACCCCCCAAAATGGAACTGCAATTTTCAGCAAAAATGACGGTTGCTATTAAAAACATTAATTAAATCTCGGAAAGTGTACCGCCCGTTCCCCCCATTAGTTATCGATCTAAAGAGGGATTTTTTGATGGGGTATATATAGAAAAGTGGGGCATGGGGCCCTAACCCTAACTCTATCCCTAACCCTAATCCTAACTCTATCCCTAACCCTAACCCTAAACTATTATAAATGATGGGGGGAACGGGTGGAGCTCTTGCCTAAATCTCTTAAATGATACGTGACCCCCCATTTTCTTGCAGCTAGATTAGATGTGAGGTGCCACACTTTCTATTGCTGTACTTCCTGGGTGTGTTGAAACGCTACTTATATCAGTTTTATTAGTAAACGTTAACATTATCGGCAATAGGAATTGATTTGGTCTAATGGAACCTATAGCATATATTCACTATATTATCATTATTTTATATTGTGTGCCATTTACTGTTATTTGACAGTCATAATTGCTTAATTAGGTTACACTCAGGCATGGGAGTTCATAATGACCTTGACCTTGGCATTAATTTACTGTGCACTGCTGAGAATAGAGTTTGAAAAAAAGTCTGTGCTGACCAATTGGAGATTTTGGCCCATATTTTTTTACTTAAAATATTTTAAAGCTTATTTATCCAAGGTGATGGACATGTCATATAACACTAATCTTATTTAGGATAATAAGTCTAGGCAAGATGAAATAAGCTATTAGTAATAATTTATTTTTAGTTAAAAAATAATGTTAGCTGATATTAGGTTAAGCTTTTAGATCTCCATTAACAATGTGTATTTGAATGCAATTGGCTCTGGAATGACTATATTTAAATAACCTGATTTCTGCTGTAATTTTAACATACTTTTTAGGTTGGTGAATTATGTTTTAGGCAAATATGGGAGTTTTTACAATTGTTTTTGTGAGTTTGGCAAAAACATTAAAATCTACAGAAGTGGGTTCTGTGTAGCCATTTTGCATTCTCTTCTTTATTTGTACACAAATATAAGCTTGGTAATGATAGCTTTAGGTCAGTTCATTAAATCTTGTCCATAAATTCAGTGAGTTTTCTATAGTAAAGGGTATTTGAAGTATATACCAAGTACAAGAGCAATTTTGACACATTTGTTAATCTACCTAGGAATGTGTTAGTATTATCTTCCACTATTACCACACTTGTAAAGCTATATTTTCCAATATTACTATGTAAATGATGTGTTACATTACAGATTGTAGTAATGCATACGATATAAATATTATATTCAGTTAAAACAGAAAATAATTAAAGAAAAATGACTTTCACACTCTTTTGATGGATTGAATGTGCTTTTTTTATGACAAATAAAAAATAAAGATGTAAAACCCAAATGATAACTAGATATGATACATGTCTGTAAGCACCAATCACTGGAGATTATTAATAAAATATCAACAGATATATTGGTAGCTGTCAGTGGATTTAATAATGCATATATAAAAACCAACTAGGCTGATGGGTTTGAAAATATTGCATTCAGTGACTTGACATCCAAGCATAGTCCATACCTTGGGTGTTTACCCCACCATGATGTGTACCACATTAATTTACTACTATTTGTGGATGCAGTGGTGTTCATTTCAGATACCACATGTAATATGCTTTTTTTCTAGTGAAGTTCTTATCATATGCCCATTAAAGTCTTTCAAAACACAGGGTCACTGCAATAAATGAGTTTTAAGGTAATTATTTATTGGAAATGAGAGACTCTGACTATGCATGCACACACTACATATACAACTAAGCATACACAACCAACCCATAGTATGTATCTTCAAGAGTAGTATTTTTATTTATTATTTGTTTTAAATATGATATATTGCATTTGTATACAACTTTGCATAACACTGATGCTTCCTGAGGTGTACATTAAATCAGGTTGCACTGTAGGAACAACACTTTCAATTATGTTGTCACATCATATCAGAACACAGAAGATCCTGATAGTCATGAAAACACACAATTGGACACTTTTTGAAAAATATATTTTGTTGATATAGGTTGCATAGTACCAAAGAAGAGAGTACCGTGTCAAAGTTTGACGTGCACCGTCAAATATTTATGGAGTAAAAGCAGCTGTGGGTGTGATTGGTAGTAATATGTGACATTGATTATTTGTGCAAATACTATTATCCATTGACAATAAATAAATACACTTTTATTTGTTATACAGTTGTTATGCAGTATATACCAGAGGTTGAAACTAATGCGGGGTACCCCCAAAAATGGAACTGCAATTTTCAGCAAAAATGACGGTTGCTATTAAATTAAATCTCTTAAATGATACGTGACCCCCCATTTTCTTGCAGCTAGATTAGATGTGAGGTGCCACACTTTCTATTGCTGTACTTCCTGGGTGTGTTGAAACGCTGCTTATATTAGTTTTATTAGTAAACGTTAACATTATCGGCAATAGGAATTGATTTGGTCTAATGGAACCTATAGTCCCCTCTGGCTGAACTGGTTGTTTATGTGATAAATGTTTGTGAGTTAGTGTAACAAGATGTGCAGTAGGTCTGGGATCAATCTCTGTCTGTGGGCCCATTGGGCTATTCTCACTCCAGCCAGTGCACCATGACTGGTATATCAAGGCCATGGTATGTGCTATCCTGTCTGTGGGATGGTTCATATAAAAGATCCCTTGCTACTATTAGTACTAATGGAAAAATGTAGCAGGTTTCCTCTAAGACTATATATCAAAATGCGAAATGTTTAACATCAAATGGCTGCATGATGATAAATAAATCAATGGTGTCGTTAAACAAAACAAACTTTTAGTGTGACAACTGCAGTTAGTGACAACAGTGGACATGCACATCAGCCATTTCATGTTAGTAGTATAATTTTCAACTGTGAACGTGGATACCAGCACATATTTGTTATTGTCAATAATTCCAGTTTGGCTGGACATAAAAAGAGATGAAAAACTTTAACAAATAATTTTTTATATATTTTTTTTTTTTTGAGCTTGTACTAATTAAACTTGTGACCAGATGACCTGAATTATGTTGAAAAGCAGTCATTGTAATGTATTTTGGTCTAGTATTTTCCACAACATGATCGTTCTCACAAACGTTTGTTTGCCAGGAGTTTACGAGGATGTTCCGAAGTAAAACCATATAAAAATGCTGATGTTTATAATATCTTAAAAGAACACCTGGAAGGCGTTTATAAACAGTTTATTATACGTTATTAAGTTTTAAAAAACTTAGGATTCTGACAGGATCACAAACAACAAAAGTTGACTATCTTATGACCAAAATCTGGGAGTCATCATCATGAACACACAGGATTCTGCTAAATTTGTAGCTTGGATGATGTTTGTTTTGAATAAATTTGAGAAATATAAATTTTCTTTTTAATTTCTTTTCAGGTATGATGTTTATAGTTTGGAGTTGAGGAAACTGCATCTCAACAAAACGCTGAGCTGCATTCCAATGTCATTATAAATGGCTTTAGTTCAGAATGCCCTTCAGTTGCAAAGGTTAGACTTGTATGTATTGATTCAGTGGGTAATACCACTTTCAAGTTCCCATCATATTTCATATTATAAAATCTTTCTCCTCTGTGTCCCATCTTCTCATATACTAGCTAGTGTATCATCAGCTTTTCTCAGCTGATTTTTTTTTTAAAGTTGAAAAATCTACATTCTATTACTAGGCCTAGGTTCAAATTTAAGTAAAAATGGAATGTTATAGATCTATTTATTAAAAGTAATAAAAATAATTTCATACAAAATTGAAACAGATTAATACACATAAATGTATTGTGTATACAGAGAATTGGATAAAAACACTTTATGACAACTTTATCCTGCCTACTATTTGAAGAATAAAATATTTATTTATTTTAATAACAAATACAGTGGCTGTGGTTTAATTGTTCTATGTATTGTGTATCCGGTTTACATGTACTACTCTCTGTTTACAGTGTATACAACATGGAACCCAACTTGCAGTGTCCAAGCTCGGCTCTTGCTCGAGGTGTACACATTACCGAGTACAAAGACACCAGGATCAATCCAAACCCTATGGTCTTCGAAGAGTCAGACCTGCTTATAGAACAGTATTTGTCTCCAAATAAACTGGTAAGAAGTCATTTTTGGCTTCTCTGACCAAGTTTTTTTTCCTAGACATTTCATACATTATATAATGCTAGTGTATATAGGGTATTTTTAGTTTTTAACGGTTATGACACTGGGATGAGGTTGATTATTGATACGATTCATGAAGGCAGGAAACAAAGATAAGACAAAGTTTTTAATTCAGGGTTTAAGTTATTTGTATGTACAGGTTATTAAATTCAAGTAGGAACTATTTGACAAATTTTGGTTCAGGTATCAGTTTGTGGTGTGACAGAGTTTCATTTGAATTTCATATGGCATTGATGCAGTTTTTAATACTGGGCAGCAGTGGGGATTTGTCCCCAAAGTCAGCATACCAAAAACATATTTTAGAATTATTGTGTGATATTAATTTAATTTAGTTTCTTCCTGTATTGGCCCTGTAAAAAGTAATCTTTGTTCAAGTATACATAAGTTAATTGTGCTTTTTATGAAAAAAATTTAAAAGTTCAAAGTATGAGTTGAGAATTTTATCAGACTAAATGGTTTTTTAATGAATTTAGGAGCAATTACAGTACACTAATTGTGAATTTGCTTATCATTTGGAAAAAATGCTTAATTATACATTTAATTATAAAGTGGTAATTTTTAACAGCAACTTCCAGTTTGTTATACTGGCATCATTCATGGTTTTATTAATTTCACAAATAAAATGTAGAAATTTATTTCTACAAATCATGAAATAATAAGGTTGATTTAAGCACATTTTGTTTAACCTGGATCAAGCATCTATACAGTGATTACAGAGCTAAAATTTAACCTGTGTTATTTTTAACTCCACAATCATACTGGGGTTAGACTGCTTTTACCCATGTAGACTGTTAAAGTTAAAGTTTGTTTATGTTAATGAAATCACTAGAGCACATTGGTTTATTTATTATCGGCTATTGGATGTCAAAGATTTGATAATTTTGACATATAGTCTTAGAGAGGGAACACATTACATTTTTTTATTAGTAGCAAGGGATCTTTTATATGCACCATTCCACAGACAGGATAACACATAACATGGCCTTTGATATACCAGTAATGATGCACTGGCTGGAAAAAGAAATAGCCCATTGAGCTCATAGATGGGGATCGATCCTAGACAGACTGCACTTCAGGCATGTAGATGAATAACTTGGGTCAAATTGTATTGTCTTGATTCCACTATAGATGATGCTGCGGTTATTTGTTTACTTCTGCTTCTGTAAGATGATAAAACTTTGTAAAAGCTAAAAAAAAAAAATGATAAAGTAAAAGAAAAATGCTGATGATAAAGGAGGTGAATTGAAAAGGGACATGTATATATTTAAAAAAAAAATCAAAATATGGGTTTTTCCAGAGTACTGCTAATTAGGAGATAACCATATGGAGTTTTTAGATTTGCAGGTGTTATTGTCTATTTGATCCCACAAATGTAATTTTTTGACCTTTTTTTCATACTATGGAATTTACTACAAGTTATTTCTTTCTGAGCCGAACCGGCCTCGGTGGCGTCGTGGCAGGCCATCGGTCTACAGGCTGGTAGGTACTGGGTTCGGATCCCAGTCGAGGCATGGGATTTTTAATCGAGATACCGACTCCAAACCCTGAGTGAGTGCTCCGCAAGGCTCAATGGGTAGGTGTAAACCACTTGCACCGACCAGTGATCCATAACTGGTTCAACAAAGGCCATGGTTTGTGCTATCCTGCCTGTGGGAAGCGCAAATAAAAGATCCCTTGCTGCCTGTCGTAAAAAGAGTAGCCTATGTGGCGACAGCGGGTTTCCTCTAAAAACAGTGTCAGAATGACCATATGTTTGACGTCCAATAGCCGATGATAAGATAAAAAATCAATGTGCTCTAGCGGCGTCGTTAAATAAAACAAACTTTACTTCTTTCTGAGCCGATTGTTTTCTAAATTGCACACAAAAATAGTTTTGTAAATTTTTATTTCCAAAACACTTATACTTTTCTTCTTAAGCCAAACCAAATTGAAATTATTTACAAAAACATTTTTGTAGGAGGATGGGACAGACTATAGGGTTAAAACACCATCTGTGATGTTGCAATATCAGTAAAAAAAAAAAAAATATTACCTTCAGCAATATATTCAAAGCAGTACTATTTCAAGACCATAAAGTTGTAATCAATATAGGAAGACTCTTAAATGGTTAATGAATATATTTTATATGTACATGTAATATGCTGATCACACTAAATTTTGATGTTGCTAGCATTGCCTTTACAAACTTTTAGATTCATTAATTTTGATACATGTTGGGGATCTGATATCCTGGTGTTGGCATGCTTAGTTCTTGTTTAATTGTACACATCATCAATTATTGCCATCTGTTGTTTAAATATTTTTCTTAGTTTGTTTTGCCTATACACATTTTTTTTCATTGGTGTATTATAACATTATTCTTCACAAGGTATATTTGCACAGATGCACTAAAGAAAAGAACATTCACTTGTACCTGACTGAAAACACTAGAACAAATTCTCCAGCTGTAACTAACGTCATAATAAGACAACATTCTTGGTCTGAACTTGAAAAAACATGCTGTCATTATGGATTCAGATCCCTAAATTAAAATAGCTGTTAAGTATCACTTTTATATCTGAATATTCCAAGAATTAAAAAAAATTAAGTATATTTCAAAGATTTTTTTTTTACCCACAGCCCACAGACCCTGACTCTCAAACAGAAAATTTAACTGAGGTAGGGACTGGTTCTTTAGATGTGCAAATATGCCTTGTAATATCTTTTATATGTTTAGTCAGTCAAAATACTATTTCAGTCTGTTAAAATTCACAGTGAAAATACTTTTTTAGTCATAGCCGATTAAAAGTAGTCATGTCTCTAAAAATGTTTTTGTAGTTTAATTCCTAAAAAAAGATTAAATGTATTTAATCAGATACTGCTATAACATGTTAATTATTTGCAGCTACTTTATTAACTTTATTATTGAAATATTTCTAAGAAAATGTTCACTTGTAATTTATGTATGTAAATACATTTATCATTTTAGTGGTTTGACCAGAAAATATTTTGTTTTCTAAATTTTGATTAGCAACAGTACCTATTTAAATTTAAAAAAAAAAAAAAAAAAAACATTTTTTTTTGTTTTATTGTTTAATATTGTGCCTGTGTTTGCAGCGTCTGATAACAGGTGTAGAGAATCTGGATGAGGTGGAATCGCTGGAACTGAAGGTCAACACAGAGGAGACGAGTCTGGGTAACTTTGGATCCCTGTTGCCAAACCTCCATCAGCTCAAATTGTCAGACAGTGTCATTCCACGGATAAGGTATGCTGGCTACCACCTCACCTCTCCTTTCTTTTTCCTTCACCCTTCCCTGTTGCTTGATCCCTCAAATTTCCATCCATCCTCTTGGAGTACTGTTTGTGTAAGCATCAGTTTATTATGACTGATGAAGTAATATAGTAAGCATCTGTGTATTTGTTTTGGCTTCCAATAATATTTAATGAGTCCTAGTTGTCACATTACATGCACTGGATTTATAGGTTTAATATATCTCTGTGCATAGTTCAGTATTGACAAAAAACGTATACACTATCAAGCGTGTCATTGGGTGTAGTTTTAGATGAGTATTGTGGTTTAAGTTTCAGTTTTTGTTTCAGAGGGTGGGGATTAGAA